>NW_023270305.1:39918311-40241848 GCF_011800145.1 Mirounga leonina
AGAAAGAAAGAAAGAAAGAAAGAAAGAAAGAAAGAAAGAAAGAAAGAGAAGAAATCTAGGTCTGGTGAGTAGTCATGGCCTCTCATCCTATTCTCAGTCTTAAACCATTTCAAAGACCCAGAACCCCTTGATTAAAATAGAGGATAGGCCCTGGTGAGGAAGGACCTTACTAACTGTTGCAAAATATATTCTTTGACTTTTCCTCTAAATCTTCCCTCAAAGGGTTTTGTAGCTGTTTACCAAGGTCACTGTACAGTGCAGAAAGAGAAATAATTGGATCATCCTGAACTAGCCACAGGCTCTGAATTGGTGCTGATCTCTGGATATTCAAAACATTTCTATTTTCTGCCTAACCTATTAGGTGCTTTTGGTCATCAAATGATAAAGAGATGTGGCCCTAGCCTACCCTACAGTGGGCCCATTGGGTCTATAGACCATCCTATGTTTATTTTCCCAGTTCTTAATGGTATAATTGCAATAGCCATATTCAAAAAATTACAAAATATTCTACTGGCTCCTGATCAATAAAATGATGACTATTACCATAAGAAGGAACAATGGTAAGCCCTTCATCTGCCCATAACTATCAGAACAGTAAACCAAAAGCAATTCTGCATCCATGGGGGAATTACAAGGATAAATGGCACCATCAAAGATTTGAAAGATTGAGTTTTGTTTTTGTTATTACTTCCTATTCAACTCCCCTATTTGACCTGTGCAGAAGGTAGATAAGTCTTAAAGAATGACATAAACATAACCAGGTGGTGATTCCAATTTCAACTTCTAAAAGAGATGTGGTCTGTTTACTGGAGCAAATCAATGCAGCAAATGCTTTATTTGTATCAGTTAACAAAGGCTACTAAAAATAGTTTGGTTTACATGGCAAGAGCAATAGAACACCTTCCCTGACTTACCTCTAGGTTATGTTAACTTTGCAGTTTTCTATTAAAATCTGGGAGTCAAAAACCTTGATCATTTTGACATCCCACAGAACACCGGAGACCAGCAATGATTGGTTGAGTCACATATTATATCATTCTGACAGACTCTCCTGCCTCCCTCTTCTACATTTAAGGACTCTTGTGATGACATTGGCCTACCCAGATAATCTAGGATAATCCTTTATTTTAAGGTCAGCTGATTATCAACCATTATTTCATCCACTACTTTAATTCCCTTTTGCTGTAGAAGGTAACATATTCACAGGCTTTGGGGATTAGGATGTGAACATTTTGGGAGGCAATTATTCTGTGTGCACTAGAAACTTATGACCCAGAAGATTCAACAATGCTGGAAGATTCTGTGGCAAATTAGGAATGCCTTATGAAGACTCAGGAAGGCTCCAATTAGAAAATCAGAGCAGAGGGGTACCTGGGTGGCTCAGTTGGTTAAGCGACTGCCTTAGGCTCAGGTCATGATCCTGGAGTCCCAGGATCGAGTCCCCGCATCGGGCTCCCTGCCAAGCTTCTCCCTCTGACCCTCCCCCCTCTCATGTGCTCTCTGTGTCTCTCATTCTCTCTGTCTCAAATAAATAAATAAAATCTTAAAAAAAAAAAAAAAAGAAAGAAAGAAAGAAAGAAAATCAGAGCAGAAATCCCCAGGATTTGGGAGCAAAGCCATGCTCTCTTATGCATATAACTACCCTTTGAAAGAATAGCTCTTGGCTTGCCTGTGAGCCCTGTTACAGATGAATGTCTGACCAAAGGATACTACACGATCAGGAATCTAACTTATATATAATGAACCAAGTGCTATCTTATCCACAAAATCATGAAGTTGGACATGCATAGCAGTATTTCATCATCAAGGGACGCCTGGGCGGCTCAGTTGGTTAAGCACCTGCCTTCCGCCCAGGTCATGATCCCAGGGTCCTGGGACTGAGTCCCACATCGGGCTGCTTGCTCGGCAGGGAGCCTGCTTCTCCCTCCGCCTGCCGCTCCCCCTGCTTGTGTTTGATCGCGTGTGCTCTCTCTCTCTCTGACAATAAATAAATAAAATCTTTAAAAAAAATTTTTTTTCGGGGCGCCTGGGTGGCTCAGATGGTTAAGCGTCTGCCTTCGGCTCAGGTCATGATCCTGGAGTCCCAGGATCGAGTCCCGCATCGGGCTCCCTGCTCGGCAGGGAGTCTGCTTCTCCTCCCTCTGACCCTCCTCCCTCTCCTGCTCTCTGTCTCTCGTTCTCTCTCTCTCAAATAAATAAATAAATAAATCTTTAAAAAAAAAATTTTTTTTCATCATCAAATGGAAATGAGACTGAAATTATGGAAGTCCTGAAGACAAAATTCTCTTAGAACCTTCTGCTGCGTTCTTGCTTCTCTCTCAATTCTTAAATACTACCTTACATGGTGTTCCATATGAACAATTGGCTAAGAAAGAAAAATCTTGGGTCTAGTTTACAGATGGAGCCACATGACAAGCTGGCACATTCCGGAAGGGTGCTGCTATTGCATTACAGCCCTCGTCCTTGAAAGACAGTGGGGACAGCAAACCATCCTAGTGGGTTGGACTGTAAGAAGTCTGTCTGGTTGTCCACTATATAAAGACCAGAGGAAAAAATCTAATGTCAGATTTTCACTGACTCAGACAGGCAGTGAGTGAATGTCTCTAGTTTAACCAGAAACTTGGAACATACATAATCTGATTGGTGATAAGGATGTCTTAGGAAGAGGCATGTGGATGTATGGCTCAGAAAGGGCAAGAGTAAAAGGAAACTTGGGTCTCTTATTAATACTCACTAACAAGTATCCACTACAAAGGAGGCTCTCAATAATCAGGACAAGATTACACATTCTGTCAATGTCAACCAGCCCTTTTCTCAGCCACCACGGTGCTTGCCCAATAAAGTGAATACAGTAATAAGGAAGGAGGACCCAAAACATGGACTCCCCTCACTAAGGTTATTCAAGCTGCTGCCACTGCCTGATAGCAGAAGACAATGTGGATCCCTCAATGTGGGATCATCCAGCCACCTAGTGGCAGATGGATGGCATGGATCCTTTCCATCATAGCTCATTCATGATGGTACCTGTAATGGGTTAAATAGTGCCCCCATACACACAATCATACCTACCCAGAACCTCATGTCACCTTATTTGAAAATATGGTCTTTGAAGATGTAATTAGTTAAGGATGCCCAGACGAAATTATCCTGGATTTAAGGCAGGCCCTAAATTCAATGACTGGTATCCTTAGGAGAGAGATATAGGAAGAAATGGAAATGTGAAGATAGTTTTGGAGTTTGGAGATTGGAGTTATCCTGCCACAAGCCAAGGAATGCCTGGGGCCACCAGTAGCTGGCAGAGGCAAGAAAGGATTCTTCCCTAGAGCCTTCAGAAAAGAGATGATGCTGATGACACCTCAATATCAGACTTCTAGCTTCCAGAACCATGGGAGACTAAATTTCTGTTGTTTAAAGCCACCCAGTATGTGGTACTTTGTTACAACAGCCCTAGAAAATCATTACACTACCATGCTATCCTACACAACATCACTTCTCACCAAGGAGCTCATTTTACATGAAAACAGTGCAATAATGGACTCACATCCAGAGGACCCACTATCCTTACTATGGAGTCCCTACATCCAGAAGCAGCTGGTGTGAAGTAATAGTAGAGTGGCCTATTGATGCTTCATTTATGTGACTGGCAAGGAGGGGTGCTATCCTTCAAGGTGTGGCATATGCCTTGAACTGATAACCAATATATGATGCTGTTTCTTCCATGACCTGAAAAGATGGATCATGGAACTAAGTGATGGAACAGCTAGTGGCTCCTCTATTATACCTAATAACCAACTCAGGATTTTTGCCATGCCCCCATAATATTGGGCTCCACTATTTTATAGGCCTTCATTCCTGGGAGAGGAATGGTTCCAATAAGGAGTACAACTGTTGAACTGAACTGAAAGTTGAGATGGCCACCTAGATATTTCAGGCTTCTCATGACACAAAATCAAATGGCAAAAAGAATAGTTAATTATCAAAAGGAAATTGTGTTGCCATCACACGGTAAGAACAAGGAAGACTGTCTGGAACCCTTGGGATTTCCTAATCCTCTTATATTTCTATTCCAATCATAAATGGTAAAAGAAGACAATAATGACCCAAGAAAAAAAAATTATCAGTGATTCAGATAATTTAGGAACGAAGATTTGAAACTTTAAACAGAAAGGAGACTGCCTGAGAGCAAAGAAAAAATGAAATGTTAGCAGAAGAATTTTTTAAATATCAACACAGCCTTGTGACAAGTTATAGAAATGAGAACTATAACAACTATAAATATTTTTCTTCCTTGTTTTTAGGTAGACATATTTGTAGATATTAGGTACATATATATGGGGCAATTTTGCTTCCCCTCTGTTTCCCCCATTTTTTTATTCAAAGGGAGTTAGTGATAGTTAACTTTATAATTCAGCTTGTAAATATGGAATATTCAGAAGGAATTGTTCAGTGAATTAGATGAGGAAATAGCATCATTGTTTATAAAAGAGGTGCATGCATTCAATCAGATACAAACAGAATGTTGTATGGAAATTCCATATGGATAGAAGGATGAGAATGGATGCTGACTGGCCCAAAGAGTGAACAGTGTCAGTCACCTGAATCTTTGTTCTCAATCCGACTCCCCGCCCTTCTTTGCTCTGCCAGGTATGATAGAAAGCTTGGAGGCTGAAAACTAAATTTCTTTGCCTCACTTGACCACTGGACTCCAATTAGATTCTGCCAAAGGGAGGCAACATGAGATAATGGAAGGAGAAAGAGGGGAGAAGTCACACTTTCCATCTCCAATTATTGGCAACATCTTTGACAGCAAGAGTAGCATCTACAGCACGACAATGACAGCATTGATGGAGATTGCAGCTTTGGTTGAGGAAACCAGGGTTTCTAGAAACCTTCAGCAAACATGGAACAGATGGCCATAGAGTCCCTAACACTAAAGCAGTGTGTGCAGACACATGGATTCTAGTAGGTAACAAGCTACTTCTGCTCTCTGGGTATCATCTCAATTTGTATTCTCTCCCCCATCTCCTTTTGTCATCTGTTTGGCTCTTCCAGTTGCTCCAGCCCATGTGTATAAGTTCTCTGTATTAAATTCCCTCACTTCAAAATACCTAGAGAGGCTTCTGGTTTCCTGGTTATACTCTGACCGATAACACCAGTATAGCTCTGGCAATCTGTAACTCCCTTGGGTGTCACTTTAAAAAAAATCAATCGTTATACATCGTACTTTTCACAGATGACCTGATCTTGGATTTTAAGGTTCTAGACTTCTGGAAAAAGCCAATGAGGATTAGGCTGTTTCTCCCCAACATCTTTCCCCATGAGAAAGTAATGGCCATTTCAACTGTGCCCAGAATTCTTTCTTCAGAATCTTCACACCTTCTTTATTTCAAAAATTTCTCTTTTACTCTTTTTCTTAAATCGACTTTATTTTTTGCTAATCTTTTCTTCCTAAATTCAAAATGAATACACATTAATTGTAGAAAAGACAAAAGAGAAAGAAAAAACCCTTGGGACTAATGATCCTAAAGATTTTCATAATTACAGATCCAGAGAGCCATCTATGTATCCTCCATCTCCAGTGGAGGTCATAGTGGATATGAGTGAGGACACTAGAGTTGGACAGATCTCAGTCTGAGCCCTGGCTATATGGCCTTGAGCAAATTAACTTTTCTAAGCCTCAGTTACACTACCTGGAGTTAATAAATGTACCTACCTCGTAAGTTCGTAACTTAGGAAGATAATGAATGTACAACAATTATCACAGTGTCATTCAGTATCTTTCAACATCATTTTTAATGCCTGTATTGTAGCCTATCCCACTGTATAGTGCCGAAACCCTAACTGTTGGATATTTATTTTGGTTTTATCTTTTTATTATTATTAAGTAAAACAGTTATGATAACACTGACTGCTACATCTCTGCATACATATACTGATTATTGCGTTAGGATAAATTCCTCTTTTTTGCTAATTATTACTCCTTCTAGGAGGTTGTCACTGTTAAAGAGTTAATATATGTAAAGCACTGTTTGTCACACATACCAGGCATGAAGTATTAGACATTCACTTTCCTCCATCTTACGGTGGGATTAACATTTGGACTAAGTTTGTTTTTTTTTTTTTAAGTATTGACAGATATATCTTCTAAGTCTTCTGATATCTGAAAATGACTTTCTTAATAGCCTTTCCACATAAAGATCACCCTGATTCAGTAATAATTTTTCAGTCTACAACTTCCTCCACACCCTCCATACTCTGTGAAAGTGACTCCACTGTTTCCAGTATTTTGAGTAATATTTAATATATCTAATCCACTTGGTTTTTTAAGTCTCTTTTTACTTATCTGCTTTTTTCTGGTAGATAAATGCAAAAAGGTCACAAACAGACCATTTGCAAAAAAAGAAGGAAAAAAAGAAAAAGAAAAGAAAAAAAGAAACACAAAAGGAAGTCCTTTTTTTTTAAGATTTTATTTATTTGTTTGAGAGGAGAGAGAAAGAGCGCATAAGCAGGGAGAGGAGCAGAGAGAGAGGGAGAAGCAGACACCTCTCTGAGCAGGAAATCTGATGCAGGGCTCGATCCCAGGACCCTGAGATCATGACTTGAACCAAAGACAGACATTTAACTGACTGAGCCACCCAGGCGCCCTAGGAAGTTCTTAAAACAAATGAGAAAATGTTCAGTCTTGCAAGTAAAAAAAAAAAAAAAAAGGCAAAGCAAAGCTGCATATCATTCTTTTGCTTTTCAGGTTACCAAATATTAAAATAAAATTACACAATTACATAGCAAATATTTGGAGGCATTGACCCTCTCATTTCCACTAGTGGAAATGCAAATTGGTACAGCTCTTCTAGAGTATACTTTTGTAATTCTCTATACTCCTTAACCATGAAAAGCTACTTTTAGGTATTTATACTAAAGAAATAACTATGGATCTATAAAAATGTTTTAGGTATAGTGATATTTACCACACATTCATCACAATAAAAAATTAAGAAACCACATAAATATCTAACAAAAATAGATTTAACCTATAAACATAATACATGTATTCATGAGATGCTATGGAATCATTAAAATGTGGATCGATGTCTCCATTAGAGTGTGAAGGGAAAAAAGCAGTTTCCAAAGAGAAAATTTGGTATTATCCCCATTTTGTGAAGCAAGAGGGACAGCTTCATCTGGTAGAGTAGGCTCCAAAAAGGTAAAAATGGTTATCTTGGGAGTATAGGAATAGAAGAAGGCTTTTTGTTTGTTTTATTTTGTATGTTCTTATTTTTCTAAAGTTAACTTACATTACTTATGTAATTAAAAAATAAAAATGTCCACGACAGTGAGCTGTATCATTCATAATTAGCATATAATGAGAATCTTTCTCCTTTAGTATAGATTCAGTTTTCCCTGTAAAACTTTATTTCCTAGGAAAAATATGCACTTTTAAAACCAAACAGACTGCCATAAATTATTCCAAACCTCAGAGCACTACATATTTAACAATTAATACATTGATATACCATCTCCATAAAACTGAAATGTCTATAAATCTATGTTGAATGACATGACTATATGAAGAAAGAGACAAAGTAGCCCCATTCTACTATCCTGATGAATATAATTACAACAGCAATCATGAACATTATCTGAGTTGCATTTGCTGCCCAGTACCTTCCTATCACAAATTAAAATCATTTTCCCAAGAAACAATCACAGGATAGTTTTCATTGTATTTTCATGAAGACAATTTATCCTAATCATTTTGGGGAGAAAAAGATATTAAAATAAACAAAACAAGAGCAGAGGAAAGATAAAAATGAAAAATTGCAGTAAGCATGGAGAGAAGCAAGGCAGAAGGAGACTTAAGAAGCTTGAGTCTTCATTTTGATCTTTGCCAAAAAGACAATATTTGATAAAACTGTGTATCTTCCAACAGGATTTAAAATATGTAAAGTATTGTTCTAGGTTAGAAGTACAAATCAGTTCATATTCCTACTCTTTATCAGATACTTTGAGGATCTGTATGCTAGTTTAGCCAATGTTAATAAAGCAAGAATCCAGTGATCTATTCTAGGAGGGTTGTTTTTTTTTCATTTGCAGTCAACACGATTAATTTTTCAGCAGCCATTATTGTTCTAATGAGCCATTTCTTATCACGTTTAGATGCTCTGGATATGGAATTCCTATAACTCATGGTAATAGTTTAAGTACTGGGCCAGGTAGAACAGTCAATCAAAATGAAATATAATCCCTCACACTTTCGCTTCCCACTTCTGTCCTGTTTTCTTCAATACATGATATGATCTAGACCAAGTCCCCAAGTGAGGAAATTATACAGATAACTCAGCCCCCTAAATACACTATCACGTGCCAAACTTTCTAATTCCAAATCCTCTTGTCTATAGTGAAATCATGCACTGAAGTATTGAATACAAAATGTTACGAACAACAGCCTCTTCTTATGTTTGTTTTAAAGATTGAACATTTCAGTACAACAAAGAAGAATTTTAAGAAAAAGAGTCATGAATTTCTGGGGGTAATTGTAGTTGGGTCATAGAAACTTAACCTTGATTCCTTCTAAGAAGCTTACTGAAATGGCAAGAAATATGTATGTTTTTTAATTGAAACACCCTTAAATCATTGTTATACAGGAGAGGTTTTGAGCTAAGGTAAGGGCAATTCACAACTGTCCTTCCTGATACAGCATCCATGTTTTGCAGGAAGAGAGAAAAGATCCTAGCAGCCCAGTACCACAAAGAGCCTTATTTTAAATTATCAAATGTGGAGGTAAGGATAAGCTATGGGACAAATGAGCAATCCTTTCAAAGCTCACAAACACTCCTACAAAACATATGTAAATATAAAAAAATTAAAACCCATAAAAGGAAAGAACATAAGAGCAGCCTTGAACACCTCCCCCCCAACACTAAATACCAGAATATAATGGTGCACAATCTTTAGAAAAGATTATTGTGTCCCAAGTTTCTATATCTAGCCGAATCAACCTTTAAGCGATGCCCCTCTCACCATTATTTGTCTTTCCTCTGAAGGTTTCAGTTGGTGTGAAAATATGAGAGATGTAGCAGTCCCCGCTTTGCATGGTAGTGCACAACTATAAAAAATGACCATATAAGCTGAAACTATGTAAAGTGGCCTTTGTTCCATGATCTTTAAAAATTTTTGTCAAGAGATTAAAAACTCACTTACTGTCAGTTATAAATGTAGATGTGGAATGAAAAAATAAAAACCCCAATGTGTATTTGATGCACTGTAATTTAAAACCTTAGAAGCATTGCACATCAAAGTGTTTTATTTCTTTGTAAAAACTTATCAGGAGTAGTTTCAAAAATGCTTGCCCTCTCATACTATACCTCTACATGTGGAGCGAGCATCTTCTCTGCGCTTTGGTAAATTATGCTCCTTTCTAAATTTGGATCATCTTCCAACATTTTGCCCTTTGCACTTTCAATGTCTTGAAAAACCTTCTGAGGGTCCCTTTAAATGGAAGTTTTTTCTCAGTGTCACTTCCTCTAGGACATCTTCATCTTTGTCATGACAACCACTTTCCTCACTGACATCAGAAAGTTGGTCTTTGCTAACTTGCTATGGCTGCCCATAGAGAATGGCAGGAACAGCATCAGTGTCTATCCTCCCACAGTCCATCATTTCTTCTAGAACTCCATTTATACTCCATTCAAATTCTACTTCCAGTGTTATCATTTTTTGTTTCTTTGCTGCACTTTCATCTTCGTTGGCTAATTTCCTCTTTCAATTATCCATCCTTGTAAAATGTCACATGATTTATCACTGGGAGACACGGAGACAGCACAACTTTATGCATTGCTGTCTATCCATGAGCTGAGTGACAGGTGCACAGTGACAAACCAAAAGATTTTGAAAGAAGTGTTGTGATCGGCCACCGATCCTGATGTGCGTCTGTTATTATATAGTGATTTGTGCACTGAAGAGCTAGTAAAAAAAATGTGTACTTTATGCAATTACTCACAGTTCATATCTCATGGTAACTGAAATTTGAACTATGTTGTTAAGGACCGGTGTTATTTAACTAAACTAGAGTAACTGATATCCATGCATATCAAAGCCATGTAAAGCAAGATCTGCCTGTGTATTGGGATTTTTTTAAGCATTACTATTTACCGGTATTATGATTTGAAATCACAAGAGAATGAATTTAAAATTTACAAGAACTATTAGAAATTTTAGCAAGGTACAAGAGCACAAGAGAATTTTTAAAAATAGAAGCCCTACATTGTAACAAACACTTTTAAAATTCAAGAGTAAATGATCATTTTCACAATAGCAGCAAAATATGAAATGTGCAGAATGAAAGAGTGTAAATAAACCAGCTCATTCAGTACCCATTACTATCCCCTCCTAACTTACTTTCCTTAAACCTTATAACCACCTGTTCCAAGGGCGCCTGGGTGGCTTTGTTGGTTGAATGTCACTCCGTTTCCTCTTAGGTCATGATCTCGTGGGTCCTGAGATCAAGCCCCAGCCCCCCCACCCAGGTGGGGCTCCGGGCTCAAGGGGAGTCGGGGGCTTTGAAGATCCTCTCCCTCTGCCCCTCCCCCTGCACTCCTGCTTGCTTTCTCTCGCTCTCTCTCTCTCAAATAAATAAATCTTAAAACAAAACAAAAAAACAGTGTGACTCATGGGGGCAGGGGGCTCACCCTAGGCAGAATGTGTCTCTTTCCCATTCATTAAAAACAACAACAACAACAACAACAACCTACCTCTTCCAGCCCCTGTTGCAGGTAAAGTTTGCTACATGGCCTGGTTTTTACCTAGCAGAAGCATCTGCATGAAACATAGGGGAGAAAACAAGCCTCATGGGGCAGAAGCTGCGGGCAGAAAAAACAAATCTTCTGGCAAGCTTGATGGCAGAGAAAGTTTGTTTTCCCAGGGTGGCAGGGTTGCAGGCATCTAGAATGTCCAAGGGGCTGACGGCAGTGACACAGTACCACATGCTCCAGGTGCAATGGCCCCATGGACTTAGGCAGCCCCCACCTGACTGCTTTGTGCCTGGCCACCTGGCATCTGAGCCTGGCTCTCCATCTCTCTCAGAGGTTCTGCAGACTCCTCAGTCTTCTTTTTCAATAAACAACCTTCTCTCTGCTTACATTTGCTAGAGGATTTTGTTGTCTGTAGGTATTTCCGATACACTCAGAAATACATTCATCAACTATCACGTAGGACCCATACCATAAAAATGTTATTGAGGTTTATGAAAATGGAGACTTTTATAAATGTAAACTTCATTAGATTTCTTTTGCTGTGTAACAAATTACCACAGACTTAGCAGCCTAAAATGACACTGATTCACAAGCTCACGGTTCTCTAGGTCAGAAGTCCAGGCCTCTCACATCTGGGTTCTCAGCTCAGAATCTCACAAGGTCAAAATCAAGGTGTTGGAAGGATGTGTTCTCATCTGGATCTCAGAGTCCTCTTCCAAACTCTTTTTAGGTTGATAGCAGAATTCAGTTCTTCACTGGCTCTCAGTTAGGGGGCTGCTTTACCTCCAAGAGGCCACTCCCTGGTCTTTGATACTAGGCACCCCTCCATCTTCAAAGCCAGCAATGGAGAATCTCCCTCATAGGTATCCCCATTGAACTTTAAATCTCTCTTTCAGAAAGGGCAGAAGCTTTTTTAAGAACTCACCTGGTTAGGTGCAGCCCACCTGGATAATCTTCCTTTTGATAACTCAAAAGTCAATTAATGGGAGTTGATATCCAATAATATCAATATCCAATATCCAATCATGGGAATAATATCCCATAATATTCACAGGTCCTGCTCACATACAACAAGTCCCTGCCTCATACAGAAACGACACCATAGGAGCCTTAATAACCTTAGATTATTTCATAAGGATAATGCAAATTTAATCTAAATCCTACCAGACTGTTTAGATAGAACTTTAAAAATACTAATTTTCACATTAAAAAAAGCAGGTCCAAACAATTTTGGTTTGTTTTTTTTTTTAAAGATTTTATTTATTTTTTGACGGAGAAAGACACAGCAAGAGAGGGAACACAAGCAGAGGGCGTGGGAGAGGGAGAACAGGCTACCCGCAGAGCGGGAGGCCTGATGTGGGGCTCCATCCCAGGACCCTGGGATCATGACCTGAGCCGAAGGCAGATGCTTAACGACTGAGCCACACAGGCGCCCCTGAAACAAGCAATTTTGAAAAAGAAAAATTTAATGGATCTTGCAGAAGCAGATATAAAATTATATGATGTTCATAATTATATATTTTACTTAAATTTTACATGTCAAAGTCATTATAATTGAAAGCACTACAGTGAAACAAGAATAAAGGGAACAGATCATTGGAACAACACGAAAAAGCAATGGAAAGACTAGAAAGAGTGGAAATAGATCCAAATATTTATAGATGATTATACATGTTAAAGGGTTTATGTCTAATCTGTAAGAGAAGAATGGATTATTCAATAAATGATGTTAGTAAAACTGCTTAAATATTCGTGTAAAAATAAAATTAAATGCCTACTTTATTCTATACCCTAAAATAAACTTCAGCTGGGTTATAAATATAATTCAAAAAATAAAACTATAAAACTGTAAGAAAAAAATAGATGAATATCTCATTTCTGAGTGACAGAGAGGGGGGAAAAAAAACATAAACATACATATGTGACCAAGAATAAAGACCTTTCTTGGCTCGCAAGCCACCATTAGGCAGGCAAACAACAAAAGGAGAAAATAATTGCAAGTTTTATGAGAGATACTTTAACAGTTCTTTAAAAACAATATGGAAAAGCAAAACACTCCAGTGGAAAAAATAAACAATGGATGAAAACAGACAATTAACTTAAAGAAAAATTTGAATCACCAGCAAATTTTTGAAAAATGTTCAGTCTCTATTAATCAAACTAATGTAGTTAATTAAAGAACAATGAGCTATATGGGCTCCTGGGTGGCTCAGTCGGTTAAGCATCTGCCTTCGGCTCAGGTCACGATCCCAGGGTCTTGGGCCCGAGTCCCACATCAGGGTCTCTGCTCAGCGGGAAGTCTGCTTCTCCCTCTGCCCCTCCCCGCTCCAACTTGTTTGTTCTCTTTCTCTCGCAAAAATAAATAAAATCTTTAAAAAAAAAAAGAACAATGAACTATAAATTTTTTTTTGCCTTGAAAAATACAATGAGTTTTGAAATACCTTGGTAAGGACATCCAAAAGCTAACTTTCTTATTCACTGACCATGTGATAGTTTGTGAAAAGCAATTGGGTATTGCTACAGGCTTTAAAATGTACATACTCCATGTCTTAGAAATTCTACTTACGATCATTTGTAGCAGTCTATGTTTACTTATTTAGCAAACATTTATATGGTGTATACTATGTGCCACGCTGTGTTCTAAGGGCTTTGTATTATATGACCCATTTAATCCTCACAACAATCTAATGAAGTAGGTACTATTATCATTACCCCCATTTTACAAATGAGGTAATTAAGGCGCAGCGAGGTTAAGTCATTCGCTCAAGGTTGTTATGCAACCACTAAGGGAAAGAGTCAGGATTTGAACCCAGGCAGACTGCTCCATGGACCAAGCTTCTAAATTCTATGCCATACAGACTTTCATGCAACCTATGACATTAAAAATGAATATTCTCAAAAGTTGTCCCAAAAGACTTATCCCATCAGCGCTCAAACTATCTTTATACAGCCCCTTTTCCAGTATTCCCCTTCAGCTAATGCCAAATTTCCCTGCCTTCACAGGACAACTTCCTGAAAGTGTTTTCTTTTTCCCACGTCCTTGCCAACATTTGCTATCTCTTGTCTTTTTGATAATAGCCATTTTCACAGGTGGGGTTTTGATTTGCTTTTCTCTGATGATTAGTAATGTTGAGTATCTTTTCATGTACCTATTAGACGTTTGTATGGCTTCTTTGGAAAAATGTCTATTCAGGTGCTTTTGCCCATTTTTTAATTGGATTATTTGCTTTTTGCTATGGAGTTGTCCGAGTTCTTTATATATTTTATTTTTTTTATTTTTTGAAAGATTTTATTTATTTATTTGACAGAGAGAGACACAGCGAAAGAGGGAACACAAGCAGGGGGAGTGGGAGAGGGAGAAGCAGGCTTCCCACTGAGCAGGGAGCCTGACGCAGGGCTCGATCCCAGGACCCTGGGACCATGACCCGAGCCAAAGGCAGATGTTTAACGACTGAGCCACCCAAGCACCCCTGAGTTCTTTATATATTTTAGACATGAACCCCTTATCAGATAAATAGTATTTTCTCCCATTTTGTGCATTGCCTTTCCAGTTTATTGTTTCTTTTGCTGTACAGAAGCTATTTAGTTTAATGATGTCCCGCTTTCTTATTTTGGTTTTTTTGCCTGTGCTTTTGTTGTCTTATCCAAGAAATCATTGCCAAGACTAATGTCAAGGATCTTTTTCTCTGTGTTTTCTCCTAGGAGTTTTATGGTTTCAGGTCTTGCACTTACGTCTTTCATCCATTTCGAGTTTTATTAGTGGTGTAAGATAAAGGTTCAGTTTCATTCTTTTGCATGTGGATATCCACTTTTCCCAACACTATTTATTGAAGAGACTGTCCTGTCCCCATTGTGTGTTCCAGTCACCCTTGGACTGACACCATTTTTGAAGTTCAACCTTGGACAGCTTTTAGATCCCCATCCCTCTTCTCTTCCTGGTCTGTCCTTCCTGTTCTGTGTCAGAGGGAGGTTCAAAGCTCACAAGTCCCCACCTCCTTGTCCACTACAAAAGCCTAATCCCCTGTTGTTTCCACTTTGCTCAAGCCATCTGGACCAGCTTGTACCCACCCTTCTCTCTCTGGAATGTTACAGAGAGTAACAAACTTCTCATATGAGTAACAAACCTTCTCATACCCTCTTGGCACTTTTAACATCATCCATCTCAATCAATATCTGAACCAATCTTAGGTTCAGGTGATCCTGCTCTCCATGGGAAGCCACAATACACCTATGCTTGTTGGTTTATTTGTTGATCATCTCTTTCACCAGACTAGTCTGCATGAGAGTTAGGAACTAAGTCTGTTTGCTATGTTTATATTCAGTTATATACAAGGCTTGATATCTACTAGGTACCCACTAAATATTTGGAGATTGATCAAATGATGTGCATAGTAGCACTGTTATTTAACAGTAAAGATTGTAGGGGGAGGAGGACTAACTTCTTAACAGTAAGAGATGATTAAATAAATTACTTAGATAAATGGAACATAAATGATATTGAAATTAATGCACACCATCTTTGGAAAACTTTTGCTGTGTATTAGTGAAAAGAGCAAATTACAGAAAGAATAAACATAGTATGATCATATTTTCCTAAAATTTCTGTTTGCATGTTAATGCACAGTAAAAAGATTGAAGAAATATAATCAAAATTATGAATAATAATTACCCACAGACAAGATTTTAATTTTACTCTTTGTGCTTCTCTGTATTAAATTTTTTTCCACAATGAATATGTATTCTTTTATAACTTGGCAAGAAGACTGTTGAAAACATTTGAAGTGGACAATCATACATTGTGAGACTCTGGAGTTGTGAATTTTCAGGGTCTTAAATTCCAGTTCCCCATGTCTTACCAAAAACAATGGTGAGGGCACCTGGGTGACTCAGTTGGTTAAGCGACTGCCTTCGGCTCAGGTCATCATCCTGGAGTCCCGGGATCGAGTTCCACATCAGACTCCCTGCTCAGCGGGGAGTCTGCTTCTCCCTCTGACCCTCCCCCCTCTCATGCTCTCTCTCTCTCATTCTCTCTCTCAAATAAATAAATAAAATCTTAAAAAAATATATGGTGAATGCATCCTTTTGACCATTAAAAATTAGAACAAAGAGCTATACAACAGTTAATTTCATCAGGATGAACCCTGGATTCTGAACCTCTGTCTGGGAAAGAAAGATGTTCCTATTGCATTCTACCAATATGCACTATTTACAAATAAAGTGGTTAAAATTCTCCTCCGAATAATAACCCAAGTCAGTGTTCGATTCAAGCAAGTATTACATCTCTCTCTACCTCACTGCACTTCCCTTTACTGCTCCTTTCTCAAGAAGACCCCTGTTTCTTTTCAGAAAACAAGTTGCACTTCCTTTGTTTTTCCAGGTGTCCCAGATGCCTAACCTTATGGTTTACTGGGTTGGGGCCTTTGCTTCACCAGAACTTCTTCTCTTCCTACCCACCTTCACAAGCCAGACTTGTTGACCTGGGGCCTCCCCATTCCCGTCCACTCAAATGATCCTTCTTTCTTCCCACTATACCAGCCAACCTCTATCTGGAGAAACTTCTTACCATTCTCCAGTCCAGGATTTCACCTCCTGCTTTCCAGGCCAGTCTGCCATTTCTGTAGTAGGTAGAAACTGATAGAGCTAAAGCAAGAAACCTGGAATGGAATAGCAAAACCCTACCCTTTCAGAGCCATATGAGGAGGTCCCTGAAAAGAGATGCACAGAGCTCAAGGCCAGGCAAATGAACATCCTTTTTTACCCTGAAGTTTACTCCACACACCAAGATAAATCCCCTGGCAAACTGGGCAGGACTGTTCAGGCTAATCCCATCTGCTTGAACCAAAGATCGGCCTCTAGGATTGCCCTTCTCTTTCCCCCAAGATCCACAGCCTTAACTCTTACTATTGTGGAGTAAGAAAAAACAAAACACAGAAAATAAGGAGAAAGGGAGTATCCATGTCAGATCTCAGGCTTTCCCGGAGTGGGTGACTCCATTCAAATGTGAAGAGTTTCCAGGGTTTTTTTAGTGTACTGGCCTGGTAAGAAACAAAGTCTCCCCAACAACCATGCCCTTGAAATGCCTTTGGCATTCATCCTTCCATATTATTTTGGCATAAGGGCTGACTGTCAGGGAAAGTATACAAGAAGCCTAGAGTCCCCAGGAAAGACCAACACTGCATGATTTGGAACATGTTTGTGGATGAATGGTTGGATGGGTAGTTAGGTAAACTCACATTAGTGACTGATGTTAGATGCCAACTGATTATAAAGATGTGACCTTGAGCCATCAGAATAACCCCTAATGCAACAAAAAGTAGTCATAAATTTGTGAGGACTACTCAATACCTGAACGAATTCCCATGCTTTGTCCCTTTGTTGCTGTCTGTTCTTGACCCCACCTTAACTGATACTTCCTGCAATATCAACATCACATTGACCCAAATTTACTTCCAGCTCTGCTTTTTCCCTTACACTAAATGGTGACCTTTGTCTGTGCATGCCCCAGGATCCAGCCTTACTCTGTTTCAATCAGGGCTGAATCATACCAGCCTTGACAAAGCTTTGTGACCTCACTGGCTATCTGAAAAGAATGGACACATGAGAGGAGATGAAACTAAACAAAGTTAAGTCTTATGTATTAGACCCTTCTGCTCTTCCAGAAGCTTGGTCATGGTGCAGGGGAGGGGGAACTAAATGGCCAGCTTTGCCAGATTCTATACTAAAAGAAAACAATTTCCCTTACATTACAGAGTCTAAAGTATAGCTTTTGTTTCATTAACACCAGTACATTTTTTAAACATATTCTTAAACATCATTGCTCTTTTTTACCACAACCTGCTTGAGCAACAGCAATTTGCAGCCAACGTTCACAAGATTCATCTTGCAAACTATCTTTGCTAAGTGCTGCAAATTCCCACTATACAGGGTGGGCAGTCTCAGTCAACTGTACTCCCAAACTGTGCTGTATTATAGGTCCCAAATAAGCACCATTTTTGCATGGGATAATGCATGCTCAACCCTATTAAGGGTAATAGTGTGAATGACCATAAGCCATTAATTTTGATGAGATCAGGTTCGTACCACCTCAAAGATTCAACGGAAGCCACAGGACACATTGAAGTATTCCCACTTTAGTTCCTTTAATGAATAAAAATGTGAAAGTGGTTACAGTCCACCTGACAATCAGACACCACAGGCCCCAGGAAAAGTTCACCCTGTCAGCAGCGGCAAGAGAAAAGTGCCAAGAAATTATTGCATTAGTTTCATAAGAGTCTAATAGCCAAAAGATGGGGGTAAAAGGCACTGAACACACCAGGCAGAAATTACCCTTGAAGTCCTGAAAAGACTTTTTTTAGGGTGAGCAATTTTATTTCTTAAGAATTCAGCAATATGGAACAAATTATTTGCTCAAGAGTCTGCAGTCATCCTGGAAAAATACATCAAAATCCCAGAGTTCACTTAACCACCTCATGGACAGCTATTTTCAAAATGAAGTGGTAAGAGAAGACTTAGATCTCGTTCCCATAACTCATGAGCACATTTCCAACAGGGAATTTTGGTTCCAACTTTCATTACTCATTAATATTCAGTTTAGGTTCCATCTTCTTTAGATGTGTGTGACATTTGTGAGCATCTCGTCTTTAATTTTGGGTGTCTGCAGAAACTTGCTTGAGTATAAGAGAAAGTTTCTGACCTACCAAAAGATGAGATTCACTGCTCCCTTCCCAACAGAGTGGGGGGGGGGGGGCGGAGAAAGCAATGATTTTGCTTTTCTGACTTGCAAATATCTTGTAAAGGGAAAATCATAATTCATAGCCCCATATGTACAAAATGTTTCCAACGAGCTTCATTTTAGTGGTATAAGCAATGAATTTTCTGCTAAATGCAGCAGATCCAGTCACTATACTTATAAAACAAAATGCATTTAGATTCTGAACATGAAATGTAATCTCTGGGTGTAAGAAATTCCAAATCAGCATTAAAAAATATGTAAGAGCAGCAATAGAAAATGATTACAATTGCTAATTATTGTACTATTTTCAGTCCCATTTCTTTTCTAGTGAGTTCTGCTCTGGTAACTACTATGAAAATTAGGCACAGAGACGGATCAATAAACAATATTCTTAATCTTTGTCTCCAACATTAGACATGCAGTTTTACTATTTTTCACATAACTAGTGTAGTAGGCTGAGTAATAGCCCCTAAAGATTATCCGGGTCCTGATTCCTGGTGCCTGTGAATGTTACCTTGCATACCTCGGGGTTTTGTTACATGGCAAAAGTGACTTTGCAGGTGTAACCAAGTTAAGGATCTTGAGATGTGGAAATTATCCTGGATCATCCAGGTGAGCCCTAAATGTAATCACAAGTGTCCTGATAAGAGAGAGGCAGAGGGAGACCTGCAGATGCTACACTGATGGCTTTTAAGATGGAGAAACGGTCTATGAGCAAGAAATACAGTTCTAGAAACTGGGGAAAGGCAAAAAATGGATTCTTCCCCTAGAGCTTCCCAAGGGAGCCAGGCCCCTGCAATATCTTAGATGCTAATTTTACTCTAGCCTCCAGAACGGCAAGAGAATACATGTATGTTGTTATCATCCACCAACTTGGAGGGGATTTGTTGCAACAGCCATAGGAAACTAATACAACTGGTTATCAAATTTTCTCTTTTTGTATTGCTGGTAGGATACATGGTTTTGCTTGTCTGTTTTTATCTTTAACCTTCTGTTAACACAAAAGAACTTGAGTTCATGCACATTTGGCTGTATGATAACAAGGAGAAATCTCCTCCCACCCACTTGTCACAATTTTACAATAAGAAATTTGTGAGGTGTTTTTTTTTTTAACTACCATGCTTTATTAAATTAAATGACAAATTAAATTTAGAAAGATAAACAGGTAAAGATAGATAAGGAAAAAGAAAAAAGAGGGAGATAAAGAGAAGGAGGAGAGGGAAGAGGAAAAAAGGAGGTGGATATTGACAGAGAGAGAAAGAGGTGGAATGATAGATACTGTGCGACTCACCAGTATTTCCAGTTCATCCCCTTTAGGGCACATGATTGCACTTCCTTGCCCCTTAAGGTTTAGATGTGGCAGTTTGAATAGTCTAGCAATAGATTGTGAGCAAAAAGGACAAAGGTCACTTCTACCTCCAAGCCTTTAACTGCCAGTGCGATAGTGCAATACCCTTCAGTACTCCTTTCAAACTATTGCCCTGACCAGGTGGTGGAGACTCCAACAACCTGGGTAGATCCTTGAGAGAGGACAACATGGAACAGAGAGCTCTCCCCAGTCAAAAGCATGCATTTTATTTTGACTAAGAGATAAATTTCTGGGGGCGCCTGGGTGGCTCAGTCGTTAAGCGTCTGCCTTCGGCTCAGGTCATGATCCCAGGGTCCTGGGATCGAGCCCCGCATCGGGCTCCCTGCTCGGCAGGAAGCCTGCTTCTCCCTCTCCTGCTTCTCCCTCTCCCACTCCCCCTGCTTGTGATCCCTCTCTTGCTGTGTCTCTCTCTGTCAAATAAATAAATAAAATCTTTAAAAAAAAAAAAAAGAGATAAATTTCTGTTGCATAAAGTCACCGAGGCTTTAGGTTATTGGTTACCACAACATAACCTAGCTTCTACTTTATAGGTGAATGATGGATGGAATGGATACACACATACATAAACAGATGTATAGATAGATACATAGTTACACGAACCGACTAAGCTATCATGACCAATAAAAATATAATTGGATGAGACGATACCATTTCTATAGAATGCATGGCAGAGTTCCTTTTATCATATAATAGGGAGAAGCAGTGAAAGTTGCAGACAAAAGGCTTATCTTATTCATATCTACACTTCTAGCTCTTAGCACAGTGTCTTGTACTCAATAGACATTAAGTGATTTAACAAATAAATTATTACTGAAAGATGGCAATTTGAGGCCAAAAGTTTCTGACAGAAAAGCGCCCACCATGACCTCAGAAGGTTTGGTTCAGCCCAACCAGACAGAGTAAAAGTTGAGTCACAATTGACCCTAAGACAGCCTAGGCCAGACTGGAATTTAAAGATGTTCTGCTTTCATTGGAACTAGAGTTTTGCAGAGTCGCTTCTCATGGATCTTTGAAAAGAAATGCCTGGGTATTTGTAAACCCGAGGTCTGAGTCATTCACTAGTCTATTTCTAAGTGAAGAAATGGCTAATATTCTGCAGTTCTGCCTGATATTGGTCTACCAGAATGACAAATACTGTGGACCACAAACTCTTTCAAAAAATAAATGGTGAGTGTATAAACATATGACTATTCTAATCTGCCCTGGATTTTGCCTTTACTACTCTCAAAAAAAAGAAGAAGAAGATAGTAGGAAGGGAGAAATGAAGGGGGGGAAATAGGTGGGGGAGACGAACCATGAGAAACTATGGACTCTGAGAAACAACTGAGGGTTCTAGAGGGGAGGGGGTGGGGGGATGGCCTGGTGATGGGTATTAAAGAGGGCACATTCTGCATGGAGCACTGGGTGTTATACGCAAACAATGAATCATGGAGCACTACATCAAAAACTAATGATATGATGTTGGTGATTAACATAACAAAATAAAAAAAATTTTCTGTGACCTAATAGGAAAGATTATCAGCACCTTTTTGGGAAAACTGTTTCTTTTGTATTTGTGAAAGAAAAGAATAATGTAGCTCCTGGACTACCTGAGGGCAGTTTTGGACTTAGTACCTCATATACCAATTCTATGTGGAGAAAATAATACCCAGGTGACTGTATGAATGTCCACCTGGATATATAAAGGATGGGACCATGTAAAAAATGTGCAGTTATGGTTCTTTTGGTCCTAATAGAAACCAATTCTGTCTAGCTTAAACAAAAACCAAATTATCCAAAAATAATATTTTGAAGGAAGGGGGTAGTGTGGCAGTGGTAGAAATTGTTGCACAGAATCCAAGAAAGAAAGAAAAGCCCTCAGAAAGACAGAAGCCATTGTGACTTCAAAGACCTCAGCTAGAGAAAACAATGAATTCTCTTTCAAAAGTTGTCTCAGTTCACCATTCCTTATTTCTAAAAGTTAGGAGCCTGATTAGCCCAGCTTAGGTGAGTCCAGCCCTGGGTCATTCACATTTGGCCAACAATAGGAGGTCTTACAGACCACCCATGATTGACAGGGTGTTCTCTTCTGTTTGGGAAAATTTTCGGTGAAGGTGGAGTCACTGTGAATTGGAACATTAATCAGTACACAAAATATCTACTCAAGGAGAAGTAATGAATCAGAGGGTAGTCCTTTGGGCTACAAGACAACAGAAAAATCTTCAATAATTATGGTTTGGGGGAGGTGTTTCGGTTTTGGCTTGCTTTTTATATAATAAAGGGTCCAGTCAACCATTCAGTGCCAGAATTTTCTTTTTTTAAAAAAAAAAAAAGATTGTATTTATTTATTTGAGAGAGAGCACAAGCAGGGGAAGTGGCAGGCAGAGTGAGAAGCAGGCTCCCCTTTGAGCAAGGAGCCTGATGTGGAACT
Organism: Mirounga leonina; assembly: GCF_011800145.1. Classification (NCBI taxonomy): domain Eukaryota; kingdom Metazoa; phylum Chordata; class Mammalia; order Carnivora; family Phocidae; genus Mirounga; species Mirounga leonina. The sequence continues at coordinate 39,940,571 of NW_023270305.1, forward strand.
CGATCCCAGGACCCTGGGATCATGACCTGAGCAGAAAGCAGACGCTTAACTGACTGAGTCACTCAGGTGTCCCTAATGCCAGAATTTTCAAAATTTGGTTGGCTTTTCCCTTGAGTCATAAAGTGGCTGCTGCATCACCAGTCCTCACCTCTACAGTCTAGTTCAGAAGAAGGAGAAAAGGGAGGGAATGGTGTCTGAAACAGGCAAGTACAACTAGATATCTACACACAAAAAAGTGAAGTTGGTCCCTTACCTCAAAAACTAACTTAAAATGGATCAAAGGCCTAAAGGTAAGAACTAAAACTATAAAACTCTTAGCAGAAAACATTAAATATAAATGTTTGTGACCTTGGATTAGGCAACTATTTATTAGATATGACACCTAAAGCACAAGCAACCAAAGGAGGAAAAAATAAACGACTTCTTGAAAATTAAAAACTTTTATGCTTCAAAGGAAAAAAAATCAAGATAGTGAAAAGACAACATACCGAATAGGAGCAAACATTTTCAAATCGTGTATCTGATAAGTCTCTAGTATCCTAAATATGTAACTATTATAACTCAACAATAAAAAAGCAACTAATCTAATTTTTAAACTGGCAAAAGATCTTAATAGACATTTATCCAGATAAGATATAAAGTGACCAATAAGCACATGAAAAAAAGCTCAGCATCCCATTCCTAAAGAGAAATGCAAATCAAAACCACAATGAGATACCACTTCACACCCACTAGGGAGACTATAATCAAAATGATGGACAATAACAAGTGTTGGCAAGAATGTGGAGAACTGGAAAGCTTATACATTTCTGATTGAAATGGAAAATTGTGCAGTGCTTTGGAAAACTGTTTAGCAGTTCCTAAAAAAAATTAAACATAAAGTTAGCATATGTTCCAGCAATTCCACCCAGATATGTACCCAAGAGAATGAAAAACAAATGTTTACACTAAATCTTGCACATGAACATTCGTAGTAGAATAGCCAAAAGTGGAAACAACCCAAATGTCCATCAGCTGATGAAGCGGATAAATAAAATGTGGTCTATCCTCATAATGTAATATTATTTAGCCATGAAAACATGAAGGACTAATACATGCTACAATATGGATAAACCTTGAAAATATTATGCTAAGTGAAACAAGCCAGACACAAAAGCCTGTATGTTATAAATTCCATTTATATGAAATGTCCAGAATAGGCATAGAAACACAAAGTGAGCTATTGTTTCCAGGAGTCTAAGAGAAGGGAGTAGGGAATGACTGCTAACAGGAAGGTTCTTTTTGGAGAGATGGAAATGTACTAAAGTTAAATACTGCTGATGGTTGCAAAACTCTGTGAATATATTAAAAGTCATTGACTTGTACAATGTAAATGGGTGAATTGTATGGTATGTGGATTATATATTTCAATAAAGCTGTTAAAAACAAAATTTACAACCAAAATTACAAGGGAGAAAAAAACAATATAAGCTTCCCTAGGAACCCCAAAGCAGAATGTCTGCTGAATCTCATTGACATAACTGGCATTAAGAGTAGAGGGAAGTAGGGGCACCTGGGTGGCTCAGTCAGTTAAGTGTCTGCCTTCGACTCAGGTCACGGTCTCAGGGTCCTGGGATCGAGCCCCACATCAGCTCCCTGCTCAGTGGGGATGCTTCTCCCTCTCTAACTACCCTTCCCCCTCCCCTTGCTCATGCTCTCTCTTGCACATGAGCCCTCTCTCTTTCTCTCTCAAATAAATAAATAAAATCTTAAAAAACAAAAAAAGAGAGTAGAGGGAAGCAAACCATAAGAGACTCTTAACTATAGAGAGCAAACTGCTGGTTGCTGGAAGGGAAGTGGGGAGGGGGATGAGCTAAATGGACAATGGGTATTAAGGAGGGTGCTTATTGTGATGAGCCCTGGGTGTTATATATAAGTGATGAATCACTAAATTCTACACCTGAAACCAATTTTACCATATATGTTAACTAGCTAAAATTTAAATAAAAACTTGAAATTAAAAAGAAGACAGTAGATAGTAGCAACTTCCTAGGGTTACAACTTCAGGGGCCCTGGAAAAGACTCTGTCACCTGCAAATACTGGTTAGGGCAACTCAGCATTACCTGAACAAGAAAGACAAAGACTCGGGCTTTGAAGTGAATTAGACCCTGGTTTTGTTTTTTGGTTTTTTTTTTAATATTAAAACCCTTTAATTCTTAGCATTTGAATAATGACAAAGTTGAAGTTCATATATATATTTATCTATATCAGGTAACTAATTTGTTGCTTCAGTGATTTCTTCTCAGACACTAGATAGGAATGTACTTTCAATTGGTTTTGTTTTGTTTTGTTTTTTTATTAACATGTAATGTATAATTTGTTTCAGGGGTACAGGTCTGTAATTCATCAGTCTTACACAATTCACAGTGCTCACCATAGCACTTACCCTCCCCAAAGTCCATCACCCAGCCACCCCATCCCTCCCACCTCCCTCCACTCCAGCAACCCTCAGTTTGTTTCCTGAGATTAAGAGTCTCTTATGGTTTGTCTCCCTCTCTGGTTTCATCTTGTTTCATTTTTTTCCTCTCTTCTCCTATGATCCTCTGCCTTGTTTCTTAAATTCCACATACCAGTTGGATCATATGATAATTGTCTTTCTCTGATTGACTTATTTCACTTAGCATAATACCCTGTAGTTCCATCACGCTGTTGCAAATGGCAAGATTTCTTTTTTTTTTTGATGGTTGCATAATATTCCTGTGTGTGTGTGTGTGTGTGTATACACTTTATCCATTCATCTGTTGATGGACATCTAGGCTCTTTCCATAGTCTGGCTATTGGGGACATTGCTGCTATAACCATCGGGGTGCAGGTGCCCCTTCGGATCACTACATTTGTATCTTTGGGGTAAATACCCAGTAGTGCAATTGCTGGGTCGTAGGGTAGCTCTATTTTCAACTTTTTGAGGAACCTCCATACTGTTTTCCAGAGTGGCTGCACCAGCTTGCATTCCCACCAACAGTGAAGAAGGGTTCCCTTTTCTCCGCATCCTCGCCGACATCTGTCTTTTCCTGACTTGTTAATTTTAGCCATTCTGACTGGTGTGAGGTGGTATCTCATTGAGGTTTTGATTTGTTTTTCCCTGATGCTGAGTGATGTTGAGCACCTTTTTCATGTGTCTGTTGGCCATTTGGATGTCTTCTTTGCAGAAATGTCTGTTCATTAGACCCTGGTTTTAATTGCAGCTCTGCCACTTTGGAGAAACTCACATCCTCTCATTAGTCCTCTGGAAGATGCTGCCAGGACTCTGCCCATTTCCCCTCTCATGCTTTTCCATTCTTGTGAGGACTGGCCTATGATGCTCTTCCTTCTCAAAGGTCTGCACCACACCTCTTTGCTAGAGACACCCTCAGGCTGAGAGAGAGCCCAAAGTACCCGAGGATTTAAGCAACCTTTGGCCAGTGACTAATAGGGATGAGGGTACAAATACCCCAGTCATTTTGCTGCCATGAAGATATCTCTGAGTTAAGACCCACAGCAACTACAGAGCCAAAGCTGAGTACCTGTGCTTGGCCTCCTTCTCTTCTCTACCCAATTTTCCTGCCCCAATGAGGAACATTTCCTAATATCCCTTCCACAGGAGTCCTCATCCCAGAGTCTGCTTCCGGGGAACCCAACCTAAGAGGGCTTTAGCTTCCTTACCTACGAAACAATTTTAAGGACAGCAAGGAAAAAGCTCTGTGATAACAACAGAGCCAGCCCTTGATAGAGACTCTTCTCTGACTTTCAGCACCATGATCTCTCAGAACATTCTTGTCCTTGGATAACTTCTTATAGAGCAGGAACAGAAAGACTATGAAGAGGGCGCCTGGGTGGCTCAGTCGGTTAAGCGACTGCCTTCGGTTCAGGTCATGATCCTGGAGTCCCGGGATCGAGTCCCGTATCGGGCTCCCTGCTTGGCGGGGAGTCTGCTTCTCCCTCTGACCCTCTACCCTCTCATGTGCTCTCTCTCATTCTCTCTCTCTCAAATAAATAAATAAAATTAAAAAAAAAAAAAGACTATGAAGAGACTAACAATGTAGTGAATGAGTGAGTGAATAAATGGGCAAAACAGGAAAACAGGAAGTCTTGGATGCAACGTAAAGTAGTCATTGAGAATGTGGATCGAGGGAATCCAAACCTAAGTTTGGATTTCAAGTAGTCCAGCTACCTGGGCACATTATTTATTTCTCTAAGTCACAGCTTTCCCCTCTGTAAAATGGGGATAATAATAGTGCATGTCTCAAAAACTGTTGAGGGAATTAAATGAAATCATGAATCGGCAGGGGCCAGCCTAAGTAAAAATTCACTGCTGTTGTCGTGGTGGTGGCCGCGGCCGCAGTGGTCGTTACTTTTGTTGTAGATGTACGTAGGCATAGTAGTAGAAGTAATCTGGGGGCACCAAAAGCAAACTTCACTGACTTCACAATTTTGCCACATTGGAAGTTAGATCCAACTGGACAACTAAGCGAAATACCAAACACCTTACAGCAGATGTAGTTTTAAATATCATTCCAAAGGACGAAACCCTATGCTCCATGTTGAGCGCTGGAAGTGTTTTTGCCTGGTGGCAGAAGGCACTAGGCTTTTGTTTCAGGCAGGTGACACCAGGCAGAGATTTTAATCAGCCCCCACGGGGGCCTTCCTAACACCACCCCAGGCTTCTAGTAGTGGGAGAAGCACCGCGGCTGTCAAACTGACACTTTGCTGAGTACGAAAGCCTCATAAAATAGCAAGGGTATGTGTCTATATACTTGTTTTTAATTTTAAAAGGATGAAAAATGCATGGAGCTAAGACTCAGGCAGGCATAAATTATACGGGGTGGCATGTCCGTCGGCAAGCACAACAATGAGACACAAGAAGTTGTAGGACTAGGTAAACACCTATCAAGGGCCGCCTTGCACACAGCTTAGACAGTCACGCTGCACGGGCGTGCTGTGGCGATGAGCAGTGCAGGAGGTGCCCCAGGAAGCCGTGTGCGCCTTGCCCCGACAAACCTGTCCGGGAGAGCAGAGACGGGTTTCAGTTGTACCTGTGTAAAGACAGTGACTTCAGACGTTCTGACTCAGGTTCATTTCAGCTGGTGTCCTTGCTGCACTCCCGCACAGTCCACTCCCCAAGAGCCCCAGAGTGATCCCTTTATGACAAATACCGGTTCATGTCACACCCCTACTCAAAGCCCCCCCGATGCTTTCAGCACACATTGTACAAAATCAAAAATTCTTCCATGAGCAGCAAGTCCCAACATAATCTGGCCAGGAGGTCCTCAGTTTACCTCATTTCCTGCCCCAGCTTGCTCGCTTTATTCCAGCCCGCTACCTTCCTCTACCTTCCTCAAATTTGCCAAGCACACATCCTCTCCAGGACCTTTGTTCCTGTTCCCTCTGCCAAGAATGCTTCCCTTCCCTCCCCAGGTATTTCTGAGACTCACTCCTCATTGCACTCAAATCTCTGCTCAAGTCTTAACCTCATCAAAGTAGCCTGGTACCCAACATGGGATGAATTTATTTGTACACATGTCTACAGCCTTTCCCACCCTGGATTTTAAGTTCCGTGAGGACAGGGGCTCTTTTATTCATGGCTATATCCCCAGTACCTATAACGGAGCCTGCCATATAGTAGGTACTCGGTATTTGTTTAATGAATAAATGGTTGAATGAATGAATTCATTGAGTGCATGTTACATATCAGGCAACCGTGTTCAAAATAAAATTCAGTGGATAAAGGACCTTAGGATCTAAGTCTACACTGCCTTCACGTTCCCAGGTGGCTGTTGAGTACTTGGAAAGGCGAATGCCCAAACTTAGATGTGCAGGAAGTGTAAAATACACACTGGATTTTTGAAGACTGAATATGAAAAGCCAATGCAAATTGCCTCAATTTTTTTAATCGGCTACATTTCGACATGATATCTTAGATGTATTGGGTTAGGTAAAATATATGATTAAAATTAATCTCACTTGTTTCTTTTCACTTTTTTAAATGTGGCTACTAGAAAATTTTTAATTACATATTGCAGTTACATTTAGTACTTGCATTATATTTCTATTGGGCAGAGATGGTCCAAAGGGAGTGACAGATAGCAAATGAATTATTTTCAAATAGCATGGGTTAAGAAAGAAGAATTTTTTTAGGGGCACCTGGGTGGCTCAGTCAGTTAAGCGTCTGCCTTCAGTGCAGGTTGTGATCCCAGGGTCCTGGGATTGAGCTCCGCATCAGGCTCCCAGCTCATCAGGGAGTCTGCTTCTCCCCTTCCTTCCCTCTCGTGCTCTCACTATCTCTGTCTCTCTCAAATAAATAAATAAAATATTTTTAAAAAAATAAGAATTTCTTTATTATCAACAAGGCGATATAGGAAGGTTGAATGAGGGACTGTGTACAACCTGGATGTTCAAAGCCTGCTAGAGGAACAGATGTATTAAGTGTGTTTTTAAAGCAATACTCAACTCTCAGTTGAGTACACACCAAATCATTTGGGGATATTGTCAACATGCAGCTTCTGACTTAACTGACCCAGTTTGGGGCCTAAGGTTCTGTGTTTCTTACAAGACCCCAAGTGGTACCAATGTGGAGGCTCTGTGGACTACACTTTAAGTAGAGAAGTTTCAAAGGTTAGTGTAGAGTTAGCCAAGTGAAGAAGGATGGGAGGAGAGTCAGACTGTTAGAAGCCTCACCCAAGGCTGTTCCAGTATCTCCCTGCCAATGTGGGAAGACCTGCTTTCTTAGTTGCTAAGACTGCATTTAAAAAATTCCTCACTGCCCAAAGCTGCTGCCCCTGTCCTGGATGCCTGGAGGAAACAAATCAGAGAACGTTGATTTGGGAATTCATGTGATGCATAATTTACTAAGAGATCACTAAGCCAGGATGGGCATTACTCAGGGGGAGCCTGAGCCTTGGACTGCCAGAACTTCAGCCCCAGAGTCACGGCCTCTGCTCAGTATACCCTGCCCTGTTTCCTCCAGACCTGCACTCTGGACTCAGGAGTTTCTGATTTGGGGGAGGGAAGGATATGGCATTTAGGGTCTAGTTAGCCAGCAGCTCAGTTGAAAGGGTTATCTTGCAACTCACCTCCTTCCTCTCCATCAGTGAGAAGATTCTGAAGCTTACAGTAAGGAAATGCCAGGGTTTGTTTTTTTTTAAGATTTTTTATTTATTTGAGAGAGAGAAAAAAAAAAGCACAAGCAGGGGGAGGGGCAGAGGGTGAGGAAGAAGCAGGCTGACCACTGAGAAAGGAGCCTGACTCCAGGCTCAATCCCAGGACCCTGGGATCATGACCTGGGCTGAAGGCAGATGCTTCCCCAAGGGAGCCACCCAGGTGCCCCCACCAGGGGATGTATGAAGGTTTGTCCCCACAGAGAGTGTTCAGGGTCTCAGGCAGGCAGTTACATTCAAATTATACACATAACGTATGTGGGACTTAGTACATCAGAACAAAGCAAAGAAACCTATTGAGAGAGAGGCTCCAGGAAGGAGTTGGGGAGGGGGGGCTGCTTATGTGCCAGGCACAGGCTGCAGGTGTGCATAAGCACATAAACTGAAGGCAGAGAATAATGTGGGCGGCAGTGAAAAATAGATAATGCCCAGACACAGAAGTCACATGAAGAAGCATGAACTTTATTCTGAGGGCAAAGGGGAGCTGATGTAAAGTTATGAGTCCCAAAGTAACAAGGCAAGAGGTGGTTTGGGAGGGACCACCCTGGACGCAGAGTGAAGGAGGGTTTAAGGCAGCAGGATGGTTAGCAAGTTCCTGCATCATTCAGGTGACAGGTGATACAGACATCAACCAGGAGGATTTAGTGAAGAACGTAAGTTTAAACAGGACTTGGAGATTAAAGTGGGGAGGTGTGGAGAGAGAAATGCAGGCCGGTTCTCTGGTTTGGGGCTCAGGTAAAAAGATAGTAGCAGTTCTATGAACGAGACTGTACATACACTCATCCCAAAGTCAGTATGCGTGGGCTTGGGCTTGGGCTTGGGCTTGGAGAGCAAGAGTCCCGGTTCACTTCGAGACATGGTGATTTTCAAGTGGCCAGAGAATAACCAAGCATACTCAAATATATAAATCCATAACTCAGAAGAGAAGTCACAGCTGGAGACAGATTTTAGAGTCATCATAACACAGGTGGACAACAAAATACTGAGAGTAGATAATACTGCCCAAGGATGGTGTATAGGAAGAGGAAGGCTATGCACCCCAGACAAATGCCAAGGAGAAGAAGGAAGGGTGTGTGGGATGAAGTGAGGTTCAAGCACAGTTGAGAGAAAATGTTGGCAAGGAATGAAGAAGGGTTTCAAGAACCATGGTGGTTAACGTCATCGAGTGGGGGTCCATAAAATAGGAATAGCAAAATCTCATTAGGTTTGGCTATTAGATCATCAGGGATCTGTTCAAGAGCTGTTTTGAGTATTAGGGTCAGAAGTCAAATGACAGGAGATTGAAGAATAATGAAAAATAAAGAAAGTAGAGAAGGCAAATCTAGTCATTCAGAGAAGCATGATGAGAGGAAAGGATGAGGTAGGACAGTGGTTCAAGGAAGACATGGTTCATGGAGGGTTTGAAAGCTTTTTTGTCTCCTTATTTTTGGTTGTTTATTTTAGAATGGGAGCAAATTTTCTGCTTCAAAAGGGAAGGAATTTGAGTTTGAAAGAATTTGTAAATTCTGGGGCTAGATTCTGGCCTCTGGGAGAGAACTTTTGGTCCATAGTTAAAACATACACATACATACATACATACACACACACACACACAGATAGTTATCACATAGTGATATGCACACACACACATCAAAGTTATGTCACATAGTGATAACACACAGACACACGCCAAAGTTAGTTTTGAACTATAATTTTACAGTTCTTGCATTTATCCCAATTTTGAATTCTAATAAGATATAATAGGAAGATTACTGGAGTCGAGAATCAAAGATCCAAGTTATAGCCCCGGCTCTTCTTCCAAATGGTCATGTGACCTTTCAGTCACTCTGTCCTTCTGAGATTCAGTAACCTTACCTGAAAAATTAGAGAGCCGAACTGGGTTGGGAATGACATCTTAAATACCAGCTCTGATGGATTGATACAGGCCACTCCACATGCCGTAGTGAAGATGTTTCTGAGGCTGCCTGAGCTGAGCAAGCAAGACTGTTATAATAGACTAGCAATGTCTGTCACGGGCAGGAAAATAGTACTGTTAAGTGTTTACCGTTTCTAAACTCCTAAATTAGAACATTCTATGATTCATTAAACACATTATGACCCTGTCATACATTATGACTTTGGCCCAGTAAAATGCTCTGTAGCCATTTTTACCCCTTATTTAGTCCAAAACCCATTATTTTTTTTACTAAGGAATTGAATGGATCTAACATCACTATCTCTGTGGTTCTATTCAGAAACTAGGTCTATTCTTTTCTGTTTATCTTTCTAATAGGCTTCTGTAATAGCCATACCATTTAGGGAAATAAACCACTGGTTGTAAAAACTGCCTTCAGATATTTAGGACCTCATTGTTTACTGACTATAGAATGCTCCAAATAGGGTCTAGAGCATTTTGGACTGTGATGGAACTTATTTTCAAGCCAGATCTATTGGTCCTTCCTTGCTAGGTTCAAATGTCATATTGACAACACTTGTAATGCCCAAATGAGGGTTCCAAAGCCCTGTCCCTTACATCTGTGTCCACTGCCCTATGGGTGTAATCACACAGAGATGTATGACCAGTAGCTCTCGACAGCACAATAATGGAAGACTCCCCCTCTCTCAACCACCCCTAGACTCTCAAGGATATCTCTTTTCTAATTGGCCACCATGGAGATAGCCCCACTTACACTTGCAAGTGGACTCAGGCCCTGCCATTAACATATGACACTTCTACTGGGGGGCCTGTAACTTTTCATAATACTCTCTGCCTACAGCACTGTCAGGAGGCTCAAACGAAGTATAAAGGAAAGCATCTGTAAGGTCTCAGTGTTCATAAATGGTATTATTACTGTTTTTACTCTCTTCCCTGGCAGAGGTCCTCAACAGGGAATGATGGGGATGTTTTATAACTGCGCGTATCACAGGTACTTGGTCGAAGAACCAGAGAGGCAATTCACCGGGCTTTCCGCAGAACACCCTCAAATGCAAAAGTTATTAGTCCACAAGGCCAGGGCACTTTGCCATTCATATCCCTCTTTATTGTGGCGAGAATTTTTATTTGTAAGAAAAGTTGATCTAATGTAAAACCTGGTGGCCCCCTATTCCTTCTGCCACGGGCCTGGCCCCTCAGGGGCAAGGAGGCAATCCTCGGCTGTCTGTGAACATGGCTTTTGTCTCTCTTGTTCTTTTAGCTCCCAGAGGAACTCTACTGACCTGTGCGTTCCTTGCTCCCTGGCTCCCTTCTTCTCTGTTCTTGCTTGCATCTCACTGTTCCTTCCAGCCTGTAGACGCTGTCTCGAGCTGGTTCTCCATATTGCTGATGCAATGATCCTCAGGGCCTACTGTACGACTAATACATTACAAGATTCTGCCAAGTCATTTTTTATTTCAGAGCCATCGTTCTTGTTTCCGTCTGGCTTCTTTTTTGATTTTTGCCTTCCTGTAAGCAAGCTTACGTTTGATATTTATTGTCTTATCTCATCTTTAATCTCGTGTTTCATAGAACCCAGGCTTAATTGAATTTTATTGGAAGTATGAGCAGATGCTGCCTTAAATTACTTTGTTTCCTATGGTAAATCTTTTTTCAAGTGTGTCCTTCCTTTGCCTCCTATGAGCTCTGTTCTTCCTTTGTGCTTCGAAGTCTTTTCTTGGGCCCCAAAGTGATACATGTGGATTTTATTTATTTTTTTTTTTTGCCTCCAGTTAATCCATACCCAAAAATGAGAATTCTACACAGGCCTGGAATCTCCTCCAGAAACAGGTGCAATAAGACACTAAACATGAGTTACTTTCTCAAGTTTCAGTGAAAGGTCCCACATTAATAGGGGCAACCAGGACTAAATACATAATTTTCTGGACCCAAACTAAAATGAAAATACAGGGTCTGTTGCTCAAAAATTATTAAGAAGTTCGAGATGGGGACTGCAGAGAATTAACCCAAGCACAGGGGCCTTCTGTATGCGGGATCCTGTGTAAGTGCCAAGGTCATACACCCACGAAGCCAGACCTGGGGGCACTGATCCCCACCATCCAAAGCAGGGCGCTGGACCACCAAGTAAGACTTAACAAGGAAATGTCTGTAAACTGGATTTCACATCTCAGCCCCTCACCTGCGTAAAAGGTATAAAAGGATTGAATCGAAGCAGCTGAGAAGTGAGTGGGAATTTGGAAGATTTCTCTAGAACGAGCTATCAGTGTGCTCCTCAATGAGTGCGGCTTTGGGGCATCCCTTGAAGAGTTTTACACTGGGAGCAGGTGTAGGTGGGCAGTGGGCAGGGAGGGGCAGCCTCATCCTCATCCAGAGCAATGCAGTAGAGTGTTCTCAGGGAGAAATTTCTGAGAACCTACACAGATGCCTCTGTAAAAGAAAGCACCAGCTCTGAATGTCTGCCAAGTCAGGAGACCACCATATCATGGCGATGTCAGCCAGCAAAGCCCTTTTCCTGCCCCGGCCTCCTGGTCTGGGTATGGGGTCTGAGGAACAAGCAGAGCAAAGGGAGGAGAAAAGCTTTGTGTTGAGATTTTGATGATTACTCAGTACTCTGGGACTCTAAGTGATCAGACCGTTTCCATTATCTGAGAATAACTGGACCGGCCAGATGGTTCACCAAAGGCCAAGGGGAAGAACCCATGCAGCAGGCTTGCATCGAGTTGCTTTCTAATTGGACCTCCTCAAGTCCTGCTCATTTAGAGGCACAGACTCTGTGTCTCTCTCGTGGAGCTCTTCAAGTTCCGCCTGCTCGCTGCACAGAGACCTCTTGCTGGATCTTCAGATGAGTACCAGTTGCCTTTTTCATGATCCAGCGTCACAGGGGGAGGAGGGGGAGCAGGGGGAGCAGGGTTTCGGGCAGCCTCGCTCGGTTCGGTGCAGCTGCAGCTCCAGGTGCCAGGCGTGGTGATAAAGGCCTCGAGGCCTCAAGACCCCCTCACAGGTCCCCAATTTCCCACCACCCTGAACCCAGAGAATCTGCTGATTTGAGAAGGTGTGCCTGCAGGTCTTGCCCTCCGGAACAGCTTCCTCCAATCCTGTTAGTGAGAGCTGGAGAGAAGGGTGTTGCTCTCCACACCGAGTGTAAGCCGCTGAGGGCGGCCACCTCTGGGGGATCCCCACTCAGGGTGACTGGAGGCCTTTTTGCCCTCCGCTGACCAAAAACGTCTGCCGCCTTCTGCCCCTCAGCCCGCCTCTGCCATCAGACCCAGCCCCTGCTTCTCTAAGGTGGAGCCCACCGGTGAGCTTCGACTGAGGCCGTGCATGCCCATCCCGACTGTACCTCAGGATCACTTCAGGAGCATTGCTAACACCCATGGCCGGGCCTCCCCCAGACCCATCGCGACCGGCCAACTGGGGAGCGAGGCTCAGACGTGGGTTTACATCACACTCCAGGCAATTCCAATGCACAGGGCACCTCACAGGCTATTCCATTTTTCGCTCAATTCGGGCTCATCTTGCAGAAATCCCTCATAGCCTTTGGCATGTGGGTGACAATGTTTCCTATTTTTCTTTGCTGACACGGGTTTTTTTCATATTATTATATTGAGATCAATTCAGATTAGTCTGCAATACAAGGAAGACTCTCCTAACTGTGTGTATTAGGAAATAACTGTATAACATAAGGAAAGTATGAAATCTTCCTCCACAGAGCTTGTGAAAACAAGTCGGAGTCATCTTGTTTCCTGCAGCTCTTCAAGTGAACAGTTACCAGGCCTGGGCCCTCCCGCGCGCTGTGGATTTCTGCTGTAATCTTAATCAATCATCCTAAGAGTCCCTCCATCGTGCAAAAGTCTCCAAGGGCAATCCTTTCTTAGTGAAGGGGCAGAGATGAAGGGTTGTCCCTGTGCACGATAAGTAAACAAATCCGGTCGCCTTTGCAATACGAATTCCTCATCTCTCCATAATTGCGATATTGTATTGATGCTCGATTTTGAAAAATACATTGTTTACTCTAAAGGTAAATTCGAGACAAGATGGCCCAAAAATGTAGAACTTTCCTCAGAGGAATAAAATTGATCGCTGTGTCTCTTCCGTGCACATTTAAATATTAAAATGTAATGATCACACAATGCATTGGATTACATTCAGCCTCTAACTTGCCTTTGTCGTTACCCTGAGCATCGGTAATTATTGTCACTCCGGGCCTTAACAAGCTCTCACATTTGTGCACTCTTTAGGCAACCGAGCATGCCTTTCCTCTAGGATTTTGTTCACCTTCATTTACCTGCAGGGCTTGCAATGGAAATTGCACCATCTCGGATATCTGGCTTCTTCACGCAGGCCTTCTCTGCCCCAAGTAGAGCAAGCAGATTGCTCTGCTCCCTTCCTATCCTGCGCACTATCCAGGTGCTGCACACAAGAGGCCGTGAATAAATGATGAAACCAAGTTTTAGCTTAGAGCTTGCTGTGTTTCATTTGCATAGCTATAATGTCAGATTCATTATTCATGAGCATATGCTACAATGGCCCTCCCCTTATAGCTCAATCCTCCACTGCTTCTGACTCTTCAGATGTGCAAGATGAACCATCTCTCTTGCAGCTTGCAGCAATTTCTCCTTTCCGACTGCACAGTGGAGTGATGGCCCTGTTTTTTATGCAAGTGTGGATCTTGGATGCATAACATTTACAACCTAACGTAAAATGAAACTGAAGGTTTTGATACTGAAAGTCGTAAGCATATTGGGTCAACAAAAAAACTAAAGAGGAGGGACTCCCTGTAGAATTCTGGTGGAGGGAAGAGTTGGTCTATCTGTCAATAGAAGTAAATTATGATGGTGAACTGTGGGAGGCATGCTGGGAACGCCTTCTTAACCAAACATCTCTCCCCCATATGGGTGCCTCTCATGCCTGGGATCCCACTATTAAAAAAATGTCAGGGAAAAAAATGTCAGGAAACACTGTCTCTCGGAAGGAAAAGATCCTTGGGAAGAATGGCATACTGGACACTGCGATTTACTTTAGCAGATCTTTATCCTGTCTGTGAATAAGAGCAGCCCATTCTTACACGGTGCTTCCTATGTGTTAGGCACTGTTCTAAGTGCCTTCCACATACTAATTCATGTGATCCTTAAAATAGCCCTAGGATGTAGACAATATCACCAAAATCATCATCATCATCATCCTCAGCATCACCATCATCACAGTCTCCATGTTCCAGATGAGGCAAGTGAAACATGGAAGGGTTGGGTGACTTGCCCAATTCACGTGCAAGAGTTGAGATTTGCACCCACATAGCCTGATTGCAGAATCTGAACAGAAGCATTGCACTGCACGGCCTCTGGGGGATGACACGTGTGTGAGGGATCTCTCAGGATGTCTGGAAATAACAGACACAGTGGGAAATATTCTGAAAATACGAAATACGGAGGCGCCCTGAGTGGGGCAATGGACAAAGCCCTACTGTTGCATAGGATCTGTGTCCAACCCTATTACTTTCATTCTCATCTCCTTGCTGCCTTTCCCTCACTGCTCTGGCCTCCCTATGCCAACTTGACACACCATGCTCACTGTTCTCTGTTCCTGGAATGCTCAGAGAGCCACGGGATTCCCTCCTTTACCTCTTGCAACTGTGGCTTCATCAGAGAAATCTTGTCCGACCATCCAGTATAACATAGCACCATATCATCTATCCCTCCAACTTCCCCCATTCTCTGTCCCCTTTCCCTGCTTCCTTTTTCTCCACAGCACTTATCACCACCAGACATGTAATACATTTCCTCACTTATTTGGCTCTGCTGTTTATTGTTCTATGACCTTGGGCAAACTAATCAACCCCATTAGGCTTCATTCTCCTCATCTAGAAAATGGGAATAGGTAGCAATATGGCAGAGCTGAACTTGAAGGGTTATTGGGAAGATCAAGTCATACAATATAGGTAAAACGGTTTAGCACGTGATAGGTTTCCTTTTTTTTTGTCCTAAATCTTTATACAACGGCAGCATGATTTAGTGAGATGTTGGAAGAAGAAAATAATCAACAAGTTGAAATAGGAAAAACAAAAAACATAAAATTCACAAGATCCCCAGCCAAGTATAACTGATCTTCTTTATTTCCAACAGCTCCCATAGTTCTACTTCATTACTTTATTTAACAAATCATTAACGAAATTAATTTATTTACTGAGCTCTCATGAAATGCCAGGTGTCACCGCTTCGAGATTGTGTCTATTAGCTCTCTTTTATGATTAATACTTTACTGGTTGAGGATACCTTTGCTGTTCTTTCCTCTTCCAGAACACAAGTGTGGAATGAGAAAGCATTGTCAGTACTTGAGATGCTCTGGGTTGCACAAAGAGAACGAGGATGCTGTTATTCCCAACATAAACAACCAAAAATACCTTGAGAAATACTTTGTGTTTTCAGTATTAGAATAAATCTATAGGTGGCAAAGGGTGGATGATGCATCTGCAGGATAGAGTAGAAACGAAATGATTAGTTTGGGCCCAGGGTCCTTTGTTCTTCTAGTTTATGTGTAATCATTGTCAACTTCTCTCACAGGACCATCAACTTCCACATGCGTGGCCTCAGGTCTAAGAAAAGAAGAAACATTCCATGAAGTAAAGTCTTATTTTATTATTAATTAGTTCTCTCCAGGCTCGGGGGATGCTCTATGTCTTTCTGTTTCTGTTGTGGAACAGACTATCTCAGGGCTGTTATCTGGCAGAACTGCATGCACAAAGAACTCCCATTCATTTCAAGTAGAGAG
Organism: Mirounga leonina; assembly: GCF_011800145.1. Lineage (NCBI taxonomy): Eukaryota > Metazoa > Chordata > Mammalia > Carnivora > Phocidae > Mirounga > Mirounga leonina. The sequence goes on from NW_023270305.1 coordinate 39,956,421, forward strand.
CTACTCCTGCCAACGCCAGAAAGGGATCGCTGGAAATTGCTGCGGAGGGAATCGGGGAGCCAAGGCCTGCATTACACAGCACTCATTCATGTTCTAAGCTCTGTGAGTAGTATCTTCCCCGGAAGAGGCAAATCAGGGCCCCCTCCCCACCTCGGACCAACTCTTAAGTTCGGGAGGTATGCAGGGTGGTGTATAAAGTCAAATCCTTGTCTCAGGGCTTCTCACTAAGTGGTGGCCGAGTTGCAGCTAGATCTCAACCTTTGAAATCCTTGTAAATCCTTATCAATTTCTCTTTTTCACGCTATTCTCTCTTTCACCCCCACTCCGTGGTCCACATGGTGAGCTGTTGTGATTTTTTTTTCCTGTGAAATGTAGCCCATCATTTCATAGGCCATCTTTCCTTGAGTGATACCTCTTGGAGGGTGGTATAATTGTGAAGAGCACATAGCAAAACTGTTGCTAAGAAAAGTCCTGATGTAGGTAAGAATTGTTCATTCTCATAATTCTCATGGTCCCCACTTGTATGATGGAAAAAGTGAAACAGTCTTAAGGAACTGGTGAAATGTGTTTCATAAACCAAGTGGAGAGTCAATCAATTACTGCAAAAGATGATCCATTTGTTCTAGCCAAAAAGCAATATTACTCCTTGATTATAAACATATTTATTTAATAAAAATTTTGGAACTTACATTGTTAATAGAAAATAGCAAGAACCCAGGCAATCAGTTGCTTTGATGGTAATAAATGCCTGATATATTCACAAAATCACATGAAAACCACAAGAAGAAAAGAAAAAATAATGCCCTAAGATTTGTAGTGGATTTTAATTTTATTGAATGAGCATTTTGTTGGCTCTTTTCAAAAAGTGTAAACAACACATTTGCATTCCCATCAAGTTTATAACCTTTTTCCCTGTCCAAAAGGAATGTGAACTATCTCAGAGAGATGACTGTGATTTACAATTACAAAAAGAAAAAAATCATTTAGGGGAAATGGGTCTGAATTTTCAATACATCTAAATACAAAATAGTTTTAACTATGATATTATCTCAAATATATGACAGACAAATCAGACTACCGACCATATCTTTCCACATGGTTGGTTTAATGAATGAATGAGTCACTTATAATGAGCAGCACTCCTGGGCAGTAAAAACAATTTTGTTTAAAATTTTAAAGTTTATTTTCTTAGTAAATAGACCCCATGAGACCTACGCCTAGTATCACCATGAAAAAAGAAAACATTTTACCGTTGGTCAGCAGAACTGGGAGATATAAAGGGTTGAATATAGAAAGGAAAAGAGTGAGGGAAAAAAGAGAGAGAAAACATGTTGATACTTTGTATTTCCTTAGCAGTCCTCTGTTTCACAAATATTTCAGTATCAATTTTATTTCAACATCTATAGAATTATCTCTAAATCTTGTTGGTGGTGCTTATGTCAAGAAGATTTAACAGTATACAAATTTAATTATATAAATGTTTAAGTTCTCAGAAAGTAAAATTCCTAAGAAAACATCAATAGTCTGACTTTCATTGACAAGGACCCAGACCTGCTCTAGCCTCTTGGAATGCTTGCTTTTGGGATGCTTCCTCTGGGAACATAGCTACCATACTAAGAGGACCCCAAAGCACAGGGCCGGGGGTGGGGTGGGTCATGGAAGTTCCAGTCTACAGCCCCAGATCAGCTTTCAGCTGGATGCTCAGCGGCAGCCAACAGCAATTGCCAGCCACATAAGTGAGCCATGTCGGATGTCTGGCACAGACAAGGAGTCAGAAGACCAGAGTCTCAGACAGGATCTGACAGCACCGATGTGAGAGACCCAAAGCAAGAACTGTCCAGTTGAAACTAGTCAAGTCACTGAACTGTGATAGATAAGAGATTGTTGTCTTAAACCACTACATTATGGAGTGGTTTTTGGACAGAAATAAGTCCCTGGAAGAGTCCCTATGTCTAGGATTTGGTCCTGATTTATCCCCTTTAGCTCATTGCTACTGGGTCTAGAGTAAGTCTCTGAATTTGCTTGTTTAAGGTCTAGACAATTTTCTGATCTCTAGTCCCATCTACTCCCCTGTCCCCCAGTCCTCCTTGCCCCACAGCTGGAACACTGGACATACACTACAACTCAATCCACCTTATATTCTGAACCCAAATCATCTTTCTGGACCTTTCGGACTTGTCCTGATGGCTCTCTATCAACAAAGCTTCTACCAATGGTTCTCAACCTTGGCTGTACATTGGGATCATTTGGGAAGTATCAAAAAATACATGGTTACTAGCTCCCACCCTGAGAGATCCTCATCTAATTGAACTAGAGCATGGTTTCTCTACACTGGCACTATTGACATTTGGGGCCAGATAATACTTTGTTTTGAGGGGCTGTCACCATATTGTAGGGTACCTGGTAGTATTCTGGCCTGTACCATTGGATGTCAGGAGCACCCTTACAGTAGTATTAACCACCAGAAATGTCTCCAAATGTTGCTAGATGTTTTCTGGGGGGCAAAGTCACCCCTCGTTGAGAATCACTAGTGGGAGATTCAGCCTGGGCTTCAGGAGATTACCAAATTCCCCAGGTGATTCTCATGTCCAGTCAAGGCTGAGCAGTACTGATCTAAAGTAGTGCCGCTTTTCACACTTAAATGTGTATATGAATCACCTGGGGATCTTGTTAAAATGCAGATTCCGATTTAGTAGGTCTGGGGTTGGGGGGCAAGATTCTTTTTCTAACAAACTCTGAGGTGATTCAGGTGATTCGGATGTGGTTCTCAACCCACTCATGGAATAACAAGGAAGTAGACATTGCAATTTGCCTGAGGGCTGTACTTACACTTAGCACCTTCACCTGAATACCCCAGAACCCTTCCCCTAACTGCTCCCAGAGAAAAATGGTTGATTGTCAAAAGAGGGCACCTCTGCTCTCTGCGGTAAGCAAACATGGTAGCAGAGAAATGACTTCAAGTAAATTATTCACTTCCTCAGGATCAGTGTGCAGACCAGAAATATTGCATTTCACCAGGGTAGAAGGTGCCAGTAGATTAGGGGAAAACTTCCCTACAGTTTGCTGCTTGTTGTTGCCAAGGACAAAAGCCAAACAATGCCTTGAGCTGCCAGCCTTTTTCAATAATACACTTCACGTTGCCAGCAGGAAGAAAGGCAGCATGTGGGACGGAGATCTCCCCCCGCTGCCGAGCCCGCCCTCAGCAGTCCTTTGGCAAGCCCGAAGCTTTAATGTTATATCGCAAGGGTTAAACAAATGAGTCAAGAGAGCAGATTTGTAGTTTGAAAAGGGATTTCGGGAAGTCAATTCCAGTCCCTACAGGACAGAGGTCAAGCTACAATGGAGTCAAGACAGACTAGCCTTCTGGAATTTACACAGAACTGCGGAAAGGTTACGTCTCCCTCCACTCGGGATACAGGTACACGGAGGTTTATAAGACTCTGTTCTGCTTTGGCTTTTGTCCAAGAGAAGTGCTCTCATTTCATTCTGGTGGTATTTATTTGCACTAAAATTACTTCAGAAGTATATACACTCTGACCTGTAAATTTAGCTAGGAACTTGACAATGTTAGTGGCTAAGGAGTCTTCTGGGCGTATTATTTAAATCCTATTGGCTCCAAAGGCAGAAAAGACATCTCGCTGTCTGGGGATCTACAGTGAAGTACCATCCTATCTATAGACTCTCTACAGACTCTCTCTCAGTGTATACTATGCAATCCACTATACTTGTCACCTAGAAAACCTGGGGCGGGGGTGTGAATTGACTGTCCAAAGAAACAACTCTAATTAGTTTTAGAGCATGCTCTGAGTGTAGAAACTGTAAGAGAGATTTCTTCTCTTCTACTTTCCTTCATGTCCCCAAGAGACAATTCTAAACAAACTTCCAGTAGATGAACACTGCTGAATTCTGAATAGATGATGTCCTCTGTAACCCATATTTACTTTCTTATTATGAAGGGGATTGACAGTGAAGGAAAGTTCAAGTTCCTGTTTACCTCTCTTTTTCTGAAAACCTTAGACCCAATCAGGCTATTAACTGGCTCCTGCCTGTGTCTCCCCTTGACTGTATCCTAGCTCCTCTTAGGTGGAGAATAATAACCTATAGGCAGGGGGATTAAAGCCTCCAGACATTCAGCAAAATCTAGAAACATTATTGGTTGTCCCCGTAATGATGGAGGGTTGCTACACGTGGCCCATGAATAGAGGTCCCAGATGCTGCTAGATGTCCCAGCTCACACAAGATAATCCCCACAACAAAGAATTATCCGACCCAAAATATAAATTTGCTACTGTTGAAAACCCTGTCTTAGATTTTTAGCAGCTCAAAAGACTCTCAAGTAAAGGCTGCTAGAGACTGCAGGTCTCACTCATCCTAAAATTCTTCTCCTACAAGACAAGGAAAGAGGACGAGAAGAGACTCCTACAAGGAATTTCTGTCCTTCTCCACCAGGATGGAGATTGCCCACCCTGCTCCTCTCTGCTCCCCCAGAGGGGAACAGTGCCTGACATACAGGAAGTACTTAGTAAATATTTGTCAAAGAAATACATCAATCCTAACCCGAAGTTCAAGGATTTCCTCACAGAGGAAAGGAAGAAAAGGAAAAGTCATAGTGGGGATTTTTCCAGGCACTGTGTATAGCACGGTGGTGTTTCTCAGCTTTAATGTGTGTGTGAATCACCTGGGGGTCTCTTTAAAAATGCTGACTGTGATTCACTAGGTGGAGGACACAGCCTGAGAGTCTGCATTTCCCCCAGCCTTCCAAGCGGAACTGGTATGGTCCAGGTCACCACACTGAGCAGCAAGCTCAGACTTTCTTAGCTCCCCGTCCTGTTGCAGAAAACAGGGAAGATAATAAAAATCTCTGCTGTGCGCACTTGAAAAACTTGTTCTGATGACTAAATTAAAAAAATGTATATGTCCTGACATGATCTAGAAACTCTACAAGGGACTTCAGAAATTACAGACACTGAACTCTTCCATTTTTCAGTGAGGAAACGGGGGCCCCAATTCACCTTAACTTGCCCAAAGTTCACAGTGATGACTGGCTGCTGGGTATGAACCAGCTCCCCATCCAGCCATCCTTCCTGTCTCTGCGGGCTGGCCGCACACACTGCCTGGGGCCTAGCACTGGCTGTTTGTCGCCTCTGCTTTTCCCCTCCTGGTGCTGGGTCATGCCTTGGCGAGAAATGAACCGGGACCACTCCTCCCAGTGCACCTGCCAACTCCTTCAGTATCCATTGCCACAGCCAGAGAGACTGGGCGGCTGGAGCCACGGCCCTGAAATCAACTGTTCTCCTCCGCTGTGCCTTAGTGCTTCACAATGTCCTTATCCTGAGTTTTGCTCCCCTGATGTATGAGAGAAGCACAAACCACATTAACTCTAGGCAGAAAGAGCAGTTAGCCCCGTGCCAGACAACAGAGCAGGCACCGAGCTGGGACTAAAACCCCACATTTTGATTCCCGGTGCGTTCTCCACACCTCTTCGGAAAGAACACGGCGGCTCACTGTTTACACCAAACCCTCATTAGTCCAACAGCCTGTTGTCTTAATACTAAAAACCTACTCATCAATAGCAATTTAGGTGAGGGGAAATTATATTTAAAGAGAAACATTCTATCATTTATATGTTCGCTTTAAGAATCCTACCCTCCAATTCTCTCGAAATAATCTTGAGTCTGCTTTTCTTCTCCTGCAAAGGAGATAATGCTGTTCTGAGAACTGAAGTATTCCTGCGTCTTTTCTTGCCACCCAGCTGAAGCGTCCCTCTGAGTCTCATGGATTTCAAGTGCCATCTAGTGGTGAATCTTCAGATGTTAGGACTAAGGCAACAGAGTTTAATTTAGCAAGCATAGCCAGGTCTCCAGATGTTGGTGGGATCATACCTGAGAATCATCAGTCGGCCATATGTGAATTACCAGAATTCAACAATTTTAAATACACTTTTCAAATAATTCCGCATATTAGTTTGAGCATCACTTTTAAAAAACTCATTTCTCAATCCAAAAGCTTTTGAAAGATCCTTATAATTAGTTCTTCTATTATATGTTAGGAACAAATGGGAGCATTCTGCATACATTTTTAATTTGAAGACAGGTTTTTTTAAACCAAAAAGAGCAGTTTAGCCCTTCTGAGTACCTTTCATCGGTATTTTCTATTTGCTTTGACAACTCTATCCACTTCTTCCATTATAGAGAACAGTAACAACTCGGTATTTCATTCTACAGAGAGACCAAAAAAAAAAAAAAAAAAGTCTTTCCTCACGTCCTCTTCTTTGGAGTAGAGGGAGACTGGAAAGACTGAGTGTCTCTTCTCTTCCTCCACCCACATGAGCCCTCGGCACCTGCTCCATCCCAGCTTTGGAGGCTCCTGACCCACCACCCGCACTTAGGTGAATCTGGCTGAGTGCCCTACGATTTGGGCTCCTTTGTCACTTTTCTATACAATGGCAAACAAACCAGGGGAAGCAGACATTAAGGAATGTGTCTACAGACTTACCACTAGATCGTAACAGAGTTGAAGTTATGATTTAGATTTTCAGCTCCTGGTCTAATGTTTCCTCTTTAAGATCAAAAGAAGTTGTCGCAGAAATGGACTTACAAAAGTAGACCCCAGGTCCTCCAAGTAAATATGTACAGATAAAACACAGCCAGAGAGATATGAAAACAGATGAGCCTCCGGTAGCACAAATGGAAAGTTCAAAAGGAGTTTTTATTAAAAATCGTCAGGTATCTTTAAACAACAACTACTATTAAATGCTAGCTCACTACAATTTACTTCGTTTCTGATGACATTTGTTTTTCTGAATAAAAATGTTAACTATAGAAGATACAGACAAAAACATAAAGTAAAATATTAGCTATCCCTCATATATCCTGTGGATATAGCCCTATTAAATTCCTTTGACTTGTTGTCCTATAGATGTCTAGGTATAGAGATTAAGATTATATATGTACAAGGCTTTGTCCGGTGGGAAGTTTTTTTCATTTAATCATATATTATGAGCATTTTCCCATGTCATTAAATATATTCACAACACTAAAATATTCCATCTTATGCATGCATGATATTTAATTTAACCAATACTTATTGATAAACATTAGATTGTTTTTAAATTCTTGCTCTTGGGGTGCCTGGGTGGCTCAGTTGTTAAGCGTCTGCCTTTGGCTCAGGTCCTGATCCCAGCATCCTGGGATCGAGCCCCACATCGGGCTCCCTGCTCCGCGGGAAGGCTGCTTTTCCCTCTCCTACTCCCCCTGCTTGTGTTCCCTCTCTTGCTATGTCTCTCTCTGTCAAATAAATAAATAAAGTCTTTAAAAAAAAAAAATTCTTGCTCTTATAGTTAATTCTCAGATGAACTATCTTGTAGACAAATAACACTAATGGAAATATTACAAATTGACTTCTAGAGCTTGAATTGCTGGATCAAAGGATGTGAATGTGTTTATGTTTTGTGATATACAACAACTGTTCCCTAGAAATGAGACCATCAATTAACACTCTCACCGGGACCTTATAAGTATACACCAATGACATTTTCTTGGAGGAGGAAGGCCCCTACCTCATCAGGGTGTCTCCCTGAGCATACAGTAGGCCTATTAAAAATCTTGACCTTTTAACATCGCTGTCTGTGTGTGCAGGCCTTCTGCTCTTGAACCTGTAAGTACCTCCACAATTAGCCCAGGACCTCTCACAAAGTGCACGTTATACATAAGACCATCACAAGTGCATCCCTGTTCTCTCAAGGAGATGAGAGAAGTTTTAGTTGTTCTGCCTTCTACCTTTCTTTATAAATGTGTGTAAAATTCTGTCCAGACTTTGTAGTCACTTTTTTCCTGTAGTGCTACCTGACACGCACAGAGGTCTGATAATTACCCAGTATTAAACTGACCTTCTCTTTCCTTTGTCTAGATTGGTCTTTGGTTCATGAGACTGTTTTCTTTTCCTAACAACCCTGTGAGAAGACCTATGTCCCACAAGTCAGAGTTTCTGTGGACATGGCTGCCTAGTAACAATAGTAATGGCAGAAACAGATAATGTAATTCTGGAACATTCCATCTGAATTCACTTAATAGACTATTTTTTTAAAAAATAGAATATTTTAAAATTGCCAAATTTTAAAAACTGGTATCAGGTTTCCCTGGCTTCCTATACATTATTATTTTCTTGGATAACTGGTGGCATTCCTCAATTCTTTTTAATTAAAAAAAACCTAGAAATATTTTTTAAATATGTACCAAAGCCATTACTCAAATTAATAAATTCTACTCTAAATTAAAAAAAAAACCCTTTCTTTTTAAAGGATTTTATTTATCTATTTGACAGAGAGAGAGAGTGTGCGTGCAAGCACAAGCAGGCAGAGGGGCAGGCAGAGGGAGAAGGAGAAGCAGGTTCTCTTTTGAGCAGGATCCTGATGCAGGGCTCAATCCCAGGACCCTAAGATTATGACCTGAGCAGAAAGCAGACGCTTAACTGACTGAGCCACCCCCCCAAAAAAAACTCTCATTGAAAGTTTGCTTTCTCATTCCTGTTTAAGCTCCCTTCAATAATCAGGGGGAGCTCATCAGTTTTGCCTGATTATTAAATTAGGGCAGTAGTCAGAACTTTGGCTGAACACTCCCAATTTCTCTCTTCTCCAAAACTGTCAGGGAGGGTTTTCAACTCTGAACACAAACAGAATAACAGAATGTATTATTCTGGTTGAGACTGACTAAATCCACACTGTAATTAGGCTTGACACTATAAAATTGACAATATTTGACTATTTGGTTTAGGAGAAAATGGCAATTTCATATGGCACAAGCGAATAGAACAATTTATAATTACCAAATCATAGGTAATCGATCACTAGAAGCAGACATTCAGAGGTGTCACTACAGTGCGTTCTAGAGTTTGCTACCAATCCCTCATTGAAGATGCATTGTTGACCACTGAGCCAGGAGTGGTTCAGGAGTGGTGTCTGGGAGACTATGGACCCAGCCTTCTTCTTTTTTTTTTTTTTTAAAGATTTTATTTATATATATGACAGAGAGAGATAGCAAGAACAGGAACACAAGCAGGGGGAGCAGGAGAGGGAGAAGCAGGCTCCCCGCGGAGCTGGGAGCCCAATGTAGGACTCGATCCCAGGACCCTGGGATCATGACTTGAGCCGAAGGCAGACGCTTAACGACTGAGCCACCCAGGCACCCTGGACCCAGCCTTCTTTATCCAGCATCATCTTCTGATCTGGATCTGCACAAGTCCCAGTTTATGGCCCATGCTGACCTGGACTATTCCCTGTCTTGCTGGTCGTTTCCTAACATAACAAGTCATTAAGTAGAGATGAAGACAAGGTAAGGATCCCATCATTTATGTAAGAAAGGAAAACCACCAGGGCTTGACACATGCTCAAGCAGACCAAGAGAAAGCCACACTGACCCCATCTATGCTCCCCCACCGCCGCCACCATCCTCATTTCCTGTGTCTATTAGCAAATGACTAGGTTAGGATCCAAACAAATCATCAGAGTAAGGGAACAGAAAATTCATCTTTTCCTCTTGATCCCATTGAATGGGAGAGAAAGACGCCCCCTTTTCAAGCTAATAGAGGAGGCAGCAGAGAATCACTCAACGAGATGCAGAGGCCTGCAGGAAAAGAAGAGACATCTCTCCATGAAGTTGGCTTTTGAAACAGACTCACTGATAGGTCCGCCTCTGCCTATCTGAGCTAAAGGAGATGAGAATCAGTGAGAGGTAGCCACAGGAGGAAAGCCTGCAGTCTCACCCACTGTCACAGCAAAGATGTGTCCATTCCATTGGGTCAGGTGGACCTATAAGCAGGGTAGCTGGACCTGAGCTGCCTTATTATTATTCAATTAGAATCCAGAAACAAGAGACCGGATGGTGGGGTTGGGGGGTGGAGGAGACAGCTGGGAGGCAGGAACAGGGAAGTGAGATAGAAAAACAGAAGCCAAAGTCACAGCTCCTATAGAGGCAACTGTGCAGTATGGAGGCCTTCCTTCCAGGGCCTCAGAAGAACCTATCCATAGGTTCCAAGAGAGAACAGCACCTCCATCTTTACGCAGAGAGGGGGTCACCCCTCCATCATTGTTGGCTGGAGAAGCTGCAGTACGCAAGAAAGGATGACAATGGGAAGCCAGTATGAACAAGGGCCTCTGCCCTTTTACCCTGTTCCCTCCCCACTGCCCCAACCCAGAGCGGCTGCAAGAAGTGCAGGAGCCTCCACACCAGCTTCCCACTATAAATCCATCTGGCCATAGACCAGGCATCCGTTGAGAATTAGATAGATGAGATTGGAGTTGGACTGAATTGAGTTTCAATATCCACAAGAGCCCAAAAGCTAGTTAAGAGGCAAGAAGGGGAGATGCAACAGAGCATGATTAAAAGTAATGAGTGGAGACACATATTTTCATGCTTGTATGTCACCAAGTTCATATTATTCAATAGCCAGTTACACTAGTATCTGGACTGATGAATTAATTGAAATTTCTGGGTCTCTGTGGCTTCATTTGCTGAAAGTTCAGCTTTTATAGGATAATTGAGTTCAAAGACAAGGAATCACCAGGATCAATTACAAAGGAGATGAAGATGAACTTTCATTTAGAAAGAAACCCCATCAAATTAAGCTAAATATAATGTGTAGTTTTATGTCAACTCACTTCTGCCAAGTACAATGCCTAAGAAGCAGAAATAATCCAATCCAGTAGTATTATCAATGGCACATTAAAAAAATGAATAATGAATTTGGTTTATTTAATTGGTGGAGTGTAAAGAGAAGAATAAAGCTAGTTGGGTTCTTGTATTCAAGAAATATGTTAAATGAATTATTCACTTTTCAGTTGTCTCAAAAATTCTAATTTACAATCCACAGATCATAGTGATACATTTGTTCTAACAGGGCTACCTTTTGGAATTTGATTCCATAAAGTTTGAGAAATTGAAGCTAGATATAATGAGGCAACTTCACACAGTGCTTTTCCAAGGTTATAAAAGATGTTAACTACCTTACTTTTCACCATAGCCTAGCCCACCACAAGGTAAAAATCAAATGGACATTATTTACTCATTATTAGAGACATGTCTTTTGTTAGAATCATTAAACCCAAATATTATTCTCTCTAGGTCATTAATTTGGAAATTTTCTTATGAATGATAATAATCTACTTAGCTTCCTGTGAGACCTTGTAGCTGTATTAGTTATTTTACTTTCTTTGCCTTGGGCATTTAGGATCTTAGAGTTTAATATCTCTGGAAATTTACGAAGCTTGTCTAAATAGATGGCCACAGCAGTTTAACTTATATGTTAAATAGCAACTAGATTATGGTTAATTCCTCGTCTGTCCAGAACTTCTTGGACTTGAAATTGTCGTATTTCTACCAATTTTCTTAAGACAAATCTCTGTTCTTCAGACACTTGAGACAAGTATGTTTCTTCAAAGCACTTTTAAAGTTCAAATATAGCACATTTATAACCATCTGCTTCTAGAAAACTTCAATGGATATTTCGAACATGAGCAAGCTTTCTGTCTCTTGTAACTAGAAGCAATGTCTGCATGTCCTTTTCAATAGGAAAAAGTAAGGCTTCTATTTATTCAGCAACATGTTAGTAATGGATAGGTGATTCAGGCATGGAATTGACAAACGATACTGTTCATTGCATGAAATTTATAATTCTTTTCCTCACTTCCTCAAGGTTATCATTGTATTCCATAATTTTCTAAAACTCTATTTCACTTTGAAGAAGCAGAAAACATTTATGTTACTACCCTCGGGTATGACCAGCTCTCCAGTGCTGTTCCTGAACAGTACACACCAACATTTTGAGTTCTTAACAGCATTCTGCCGAAAAATGGCATAGACACTGCACAGCCTGATTTTGCCATTCATTATGCAAGCCTCAGATTAATAAGTGGTGTTTTTCTATAAATGATCTATAATTACAGTCTTTCACTAATCTAATTCAAATTGGTTTATCCTATAGAAAGTACAAAGGAGCTGCATTATACTCTCCATGACAAACAAAGCAAGGTCCATTATCTTTTCCAGCTAAGCCAGAGCACAGGTTGTAAGACTAGACTAACATCAATGTCCTTCAACGGTCTGAGGTTGCAGGGCAAGAAACTTAGGGCTCTATTCAGGGCAAATTTCAAAGCCAAGCAGGGAGTCTATTTGAGAGATCAATACAAAACAAAACAAAACAAAACAAAAAAGAAAACACTGGGCAGAGAGCTAGAATCCAGGAACATGGCAACAGGGAAACCCAGCAAGAATAAGAAAGTACCCAGGGGGTTGTTGAAGGAGGAGCCTACATAAATCTCTAGGCACTGTGCAGCATGTATGGGCACTTCTCTGCAGCACCTACAGCTTTAATAAAAAATTCAGAGGCATCGCCAAAATACGTTGACATTCTTTTTTAAAGATGAGGCTCAAAAGTTCAAGGTAAATCTCAGCCTAGATTCTCTGGAGATGGCTCTAACCCCCAAATCTTTGGAGTTCACTTTTCTCATGTGGAGAGTTTCTCTGCTGTTATGCATTGAATTATGTCCCCCAAAATTCATATATTAAAACACTATCCCGGGCGCCTGGGTGGCTCAGTTGGTTAAGCGACTGCCTTCGGCTCAGGTCATGATCCTGGAGTCCCTGGATCGAGTCCCGCATCAGGCTCCTTGCTCGGCAGGGAGTCTGCTTCTCCCTCTGACCCTCCCCCCTCTCATGTGCTCTCTCTCATTCTCTCTCTCTCAAATAAATAAATAAAAATCTTTTAAAAAAAAAAAAAAAACGCTATCCCTCAATGTGACTGCATTTGGAGACAGGGCTTTTAAAAAGGTAATTAAAGTTAGGTCAGGTCATGAAGGTAAGGCCTCAATTCAATGTGGCTGGTGTCCTTCTCAGAAGAGGAAGTGATGCTGGGGATGCATGCACACGGACAAAAGGCCATGTGAGGACACAGTGAGGAAGTAGCCACCGCAAGCCAAGGGGAGGGGACTCGGGAGAAACCAAATCTACCAACACCTTGATCTTGAATTTCCATTCTTCAGAACTCCAAGAAAATAAATTTCTGTTGTTTAAGCCACGATAAGTCTGCGATATTTCTGAAACATCTGGGATTACCATATAGATATTATATCCATTTTCATGTATTCTAAGAGAGACACTCTTAAAAATGTGACGGTATTTTTATTTAGCATGGTGACATCTATTTTTTTCATTTATTATTGAAGTACGGTTGACAGTGTTATATTAGTATCAGGTGTACAACATAGTGATTTGACATTTCTGTACATTATCAGTCCATTTTCAAGGGACTAGGATTCTTATAGATTCTTTTTTAAACGGTAAAATCTATACAAGGAATGAGTACCATGATTATTCAGTTGTTTCCACATCCTGCATAACCACTTATACTGACGTGAGATTTAGTCCCTCTGGCTGCTAACATCATTTTTAGAGGTCTGCAATGAAGGACATTGATGTTAGTCTAGTCTCACAACCTGTGCTCTCACTTAGCTGGAAAAGATATTGGATACTGCAAACCTCCAGAACCGACACCTAACTCCTCAAACTTCTACTCTTGAGAGTGATGGGTGATAGCTATTGTCTTTGTATGTTTATTTATTTATTTGTTTGTGAAATATAATTGGCATAGAATGTTATATTAGTTTCAGGCGCACAACATACTGATTTGACAAGTCTATACATTACTCAGTGCTCACCACAATAAGTGTAGTCACCATCCCGCATCGAACAACGCTATGAAAGATTATTGACTCTATTCCCTGTACTGTATTGTTTTATTTCCATGACTTATTTATTTAATAACTGGAAGTTTATACCTCTTAATCCCCCTCATCTATTTCACCCATCCCCCCACCCACCTCTTCTCTGGCAATCACCAGTTTTTTCTCCGTATTTAAGAATCTATTTTTTGTTGATGTGTTTGCTTTATTCTGTAGAGTCGACATAGAAGTGAAATCATATGGTATTTGTCTTTCTCTGACTTCTCTCACTTACGTCCATCCATGTTGTCACAGGTGGCAAGATTTCATTCTTCTTTATAGCTAAGTATTATTCCATTGCCCTTGTGTGTGTGTGTGTGTGTATCTATATATCACTACATCATCCATTCATCTATTAATGAACACTTGGGTTGTTTCCATATCTTGGCTATTGTAAAGAATGCTGCAGTGAACATGGGAGTGCATATCTATTTTCAACTTAGTGCTTTCATTGTCTTTGGATAAATATCCTGTAGTGGAATTATGGGATCACATGGTATTTCCACTTTTAATTTTTTGAAGAAACTCCATACTGTTTTCCACAGTTGCACCCATTTTCATTCCCACCAACAGTGCATAAGGGTTCCCTTTATTCCACATCCTCACCGTTCCTTATTTTGGGGGTTTTTTTGATACTGACCATTCTGACTGGTATGAGATGATATCTCATCATGGCTTTGATTCAAATTTCCCTGATGATTTTCATGTATCTGTAGGCAATCTGTACATCTCCTTTGGAAAGAAGCCCTATTCAGATCATCTGCTCATTTTTTAATCAGATCGTTTGGGTTTTTTGGTGTTGACTTGTATAAGTTCTTTGTGCATTTTGGGTATTAACCTTTTATCGAACATATCATTTGCAAAAATCTTTTCCCATCACCAGGTTGCATGTTTGTTTTGTTGATGGTTTCCTCTGCTGTGCAAAAGCTTTTTATGTTGGCATAGACCCAATAGTTTATTTTTGGTTTTGTTTCCCTTACCTCAGGGGACATATTCATAAATACCTTGCTAAGGCCAGTGTCCAAGAGATTACAACCTATGTTTTCTTTTAGGAGTTTTATGGTTTCAGGTCACATGTTTAGGTCTTTAATCCATTTTGAATTTATTTTTATGTATGGTAAAGAAAGTGGTACAATTTATTCTTTTGCATGTAACTGTCCAGTTTTTCCAACACCATTTATTGAAATAACTGTCTTTTCCCCATTGTATATTCTTGCCTCCTTTGCCATAGATTAATTGACCATATAAGTGTGGGTTTAATTCTGGGCTCTCTATCCTGTTTCATCGATCTGTCTCTTTTTGTGCCAGTATCATACTGTTTTGATTCCTATAGCTTTGTAGTATATCCTTAAATCTGGGATTGTGACACCTCCAGCTTTGTTCTTTTTTCTGAAGATTGCTTTGGCTGTTCAATGTCTTTTATGTTTCCACACAACTTTTAGGATTATTTGTTGTAGTTCAGTGACAAATGCTATTGGTATTTTGAAAGGGATTGTATTAAATCTGTAGATAGCTTTGAGTAGTATGAACATTTTAACAATATTAATTCTTCCTATCCATGCGCATGGTGTATCTTTCCATTTGTTTGTGTCTTCTTCAATTTCTTTCATCAGTGTCTTATAGGTTTCAGAGTATAAATCTTTCATCTGGGGGTGCCTGAGTGGCTCAGTCAGTAAGCGTCTGCCTTCGGCTCAGGTCATGATCTCAGGGTCCTGGGATTGAGCCCCACATTGGGCTCCCTGCTCCGCGGGAAGCCTGCTTCTCCCTCTCCCACTGCCCCTGCTTGTATTCCCTCTCTTGCCATCTCTCTCTCTGTCAAATAAATAAATAAAATCTTAAAAAATAAATAAATAAATCTTTCATCTGCTTGGTTAAGTTTATTCCTAGGTATTTTCTTCTTTTTGGTGCAATAGTAAATGGGATTCTTTTCTTGATTTCTCTTTCTGCTACTTCATTATTAGTATATAGAAACACAACAGATTTCTGTATATTAATTTTGTATCCTGCAACTTTAATGAATTCATTTATCAGTTCTAATAGTTTTTTGGTGGAGCCTTTAAAGTTTTCTACATATAGTATCATATCATCTGGAAATAGTGAAAGTTTTACTTCTTCTTTACCAATTTTTTTTTTTTTAAGATTTTATTTATTTATTTGACAGAGAGAGAGAGAGGGAACACAAGCACGGGGAACAGCAGAGGGAGAGGGAGAAGCAGGCTTCCCGCAGAGCAAGGAGCCCGATGCGGGGCTCGATCCCAGGACCCCGGGATCATGACCTGAGCTGAAGGCAGATGCTTAACCAACTGAGCCACCCAGGCGCCCCTTCCTTACCAATTTAGATGTCTTTTATTTCGTTTTCTTATCTGATTGGTACAGCTAGGACTTCCAGTACTATGCTGAATAACAGTGGTAAAACTGGACATCTTTGTTTTCTTCCAGGTCTTAGAAGAAACTCCTTCCCTCTTTTACCATTGAGTATGATGCTAGCTATGGGTTTTTCATATATGGCCTCCATTATACTGAGGTATGCTCCCTTTAAACCCACTTTGTTCAGAGTTTTTATCATGAATGGATATTGTATTTTGTCAAATGTTTTTTTCTGTATATATTCAGATGATTCTATTTTTTATCCTTTCTCTTATTAATGTGATGTATCACATTGATTAATTTGCAAATATTGAATCACTCTGCACCTTGGAATAAATATCCCATTTGATCATCATGAATAACCCTTTTAACATTATTGTTAACATAATGTTGCTAACATTTTGTTGGGAATTTTTACATCTATGTTCATCGGACATATTGGTCTGTAGTTTTCTTTTTTGGGGGGGTGGGGGGAATATCATTGTCCAGTTTTGGTATCAGGGTAACAGTGGTTCTGTAGAATGAATTTGGAAAGTTCTCCTTCCTCTTCTATTTTTTGGACTATTTTAAGAAGAATAGATATTAACTCTTCTTTAAGTGGTCAAATTTACCTATAAAGCCATCTGGTTCTAGACTTTTGTTTGTTGGAAGTTTTTTTGATAGCCAATTCAATTTTGTTACTATATTTGGTCTCTTTTTCTATTTCTTCCTGATTCAGTTTTGGAAGATTGGATGTTTCTAGGAATTTATCCATTTTTCTAGGTTGTCCGATTGTTAATACAAAATTTTTTACAATATTCTCTTATAATTCTTTGTATTTCTGTGGTATTGGTTGTTACTTCTCCTTCTTCCTTTCTGATTTTATTTATTTGAACCCTGTCTCTTTTTTTCTTGATGACTCTGGCTAAAGATTTATGAATTTTATTTAACTTTGTAAAGAAACAGCTCTTGGTTTCACTGATCTTTTCTTTTCCTTTTTTTTTTTTTTTCTTTCACTTATTTCTGCTCTAATCTCTGTTATTTCCTTCCTTTTACTAACTTTGGGCTTTGTCTGTTCTTCTTTTACTAGCTCCTTTAGATGTAAGCTTAAGTTGTTTGAGGTTTTTCTCATTTCTTGAGATAGGTCTATATTGCTATAAACTTTTCTCTTAGAACAACTTTTGCTGCATCCTAAGTATTTTGGACTGTTGTGTTTTCATATTCATTTGTCTCCATGTATTATTTGATATTGACTTTGATTTCCTGGTTGGCCCATTCATTATTTAGTAGCATGTTACTTAGTCTCCATGTATTTGTGTTCTTTCCAGATTTTTTTTTCTTGTGGTTGATTTCTAGTTTCATGGTGTTATGGTCAGAAAAGATGCATGGTACGATTACAATCTTTTTGAATTTGTTGAGACTTGTTTTGTTGCCTAATATGAGATCTATTCTGGAGAATGTTCCATGGGCTCTTGAAAAGAATGTGTATTCTGCTGTTTTAGGATGGAATGTTCTGAATATAGATGTTAGATCCATCTGGTCCAATGTGTCATTCAAAGCCACCATTTCCTTGTTGATTTCTGTTTGAATGATCTATCCATTGGTGTAGGTGGGGTGTTAAAATCCCCTTCTATTCTTGTATTACTGTCAATTTCTCCCTTTGTGTCTGTTAATATTTGCTTTATGTATTTAGGTGCTCCTGTGTTGGGTGCATAGATATTTTAAATGGTTACATCCTCTTGTTGGATTGATCCCTTTATCATTATATAATGCCTTTCTTTGTCTCTTACTACATTCTTTGTTTTAAAGTATATTTTGGGGGCACCTGGGTGGCTTGGTCAGTTAAATGTCTGACTCCTGGCCTGGTTTCAGTTCAGGTCAGGATCTCAGGGTCCTGGGATCAAGCCCCATGTCAGGCTCTGTGCTCAGCACACAGTCTGCTTGTCCCTCTCCCTCCCCTGGCTCTCTCTCTCTCTTTCTCTCTCTCTCTCCCTCTCTCTGTCTCTCTCTCAATCATTCAAATAAATAAATAAATAAATAAATAAATAAATAAATAAATAAATAAATAAAACCTTAAAAAATAGTAAAGTATATTTTGTCAATATAAGTACTGTTACCTCAGCTTTTTATCACTTTCATTTGCATGGAATATCTTTTTCCATCCCTTCACTTTTAGACTGTATGTGTCTTTAGGTCTGAAGTGAGTCTCTTACAGGCAATATATAGCTTGGTCTTGTTTTTTTATCCATTCAGTCACCCTCTGTCTTTTGATCAGAGCATTTAGTCTATTTGCATTTAAAGTAATTATTGATATGTAAGTACTTATTACCATTTTCTTAATTGTTTTCTGGTTGTTTTTGTAGTTCTTTGTTCCTTTCTCCTTTTTTTGCTCTCTTCTCTTGTGGTTTGATGACTTCTTTAGTGTTATGCTTTAATTCCTTTCTCTTTATTTTTTATGCATCATCTATAGGTTTTTAATCTGTGGTTACCACTGGATTCATATATAACATCCTTTGTGTATAGCAGTCTGTATTAAGTTGATGGTTGCTTAAGTTTGAACACATTATAAAAACATGAAATTTTTACTCCCTCCTCCATGTTTTATGTATAGATGTCATATTTTACATCTTTTAATTTTGTGTATCCTTTGGCTATTTTTGTGGATATAATTGATTTTACTACTTTTGTGTTTTAACCTCCATTCTGACCTTATACGTAATTGTCTAGTACCGTTCATATATGTTTGCTTTTACCTGCGCAATTTTTTCCTTTCATAATTTTCTTACCTCTAATTATGGCCTTTTCTTTCCGCTTAAGGAATTCTGTTTAACATTTCTTATATGGCTGGTTTAGTAATGATGAACTCCTTTAACTGTTATTTGTCTAGGAAATTCTTTACCTTTCTTTTTATCTTTCCTTCTATTCTAAATGATAACTTTGCTGGGTAGAGTATTCTTGGTTGTAATTTTTTTTCCTTTTAACATTTTGAATATATCGTCTCACTTAATTCTAGCCTACAAAGTTTCTGCTGAAAAATAAACTCATAGACTTATGGGATTTCCCTTGTATGTCACTGTTTTCTTTTCTCTCACTGCTTTTAAAATTCTCTCTTTATCATTATTTTTTTGCCATTTTAAATATAATGTGTCTTGAGTTCATTTTGTTAGTGGCTCTCTTTGATTCCTGAAGACAGAAAAAAGTCTGTTTTCTTCCACAGATTAGAAATGTTTTTAGCTGTTATTTCTTTATGTAAGTTTTCTGTCCCTTTCTCTCTCTTCTCCTTCTGGGAGCCCTATAATGAATGTTATTATGCTTGATGACGTCTCAGAGTTCCCTTAACCTATTATTATTTTGTATGTATGTATGTATGTATGTATGTATGTATTTAGCTATTCAGCTTGGGTGCTGTCCATTATCCTGTCTTCCAGATCACTGATCCATTCCTCTGCATCCTCTAATCTGCTATTGATTCCCTCTACTGTATTTTTCATTTCAGTTATTGAATTCTTCAGCTCTGACTGATTCTTCTTTATATTTTCTATCTCTTTGTTGAAGTTCTCACTGGGTTCATCCAGTTTTTGCTCAAGTCCAGTGATTATCTATATGACCATTATTTTGAGTGCTTTATCAGGCATATTACTATCTCCATTTCATTTAGCTCTTTCACTCTGATATTTGTCCTTTCTTTCATTTGGGACATATTTCTCTATCTCCTCATTTTGTCTAACTCTCTGTGTTTGTTTCTGTATTAGGTAGGTTGGCTACATCTCCCAGTCTTGAAAGTAGTGACCTTGTGTAGAAGAGGTTTGTGGTGTCCTGTGTTGCAATCCCTGCCCTGGTCATCAGAATTCAGCACTACAAGGGTGTCCCCCATATGGTCTGTGTGCATCTTCCTGTTGTGACTGAGCCATGATTGCTTTCAGCCCAGCTGGCTGCAACCAACCTTGCCTGCTGTGAGAACAATGGAGAGGGTTTTTTCCCTGTGTTGTTGAGAAACCTGGTTATGCTGCTATAGACTGTTGGGCAGAACTGGCAGTCAGCCTAGCTGCCTGTAATTAGCCTCTCTGCCACAGCTGCAGGTGTATCAAAGGCCTTTCTCCCTAGGCAGCCATAAGAGACCCAGCTACAGGAACTGCAGGCCCACTGGTGTGTGGCAGTTATCTGCCCCACTCTCCAGGGCAGGAATCACTTTGGAGGGATGCCTCCCAAGGAGGGAAGGTTGGATAGAATAATCTGCAGGGGAATGACAGGGTGGGCACATGATGCTCACAAAGTAGATAGAAAGTGTTAGCACTGCCCCTGCAAGCATTGGCTATCTAGGATAGAGTAGGGGAATAAAAATGGAGCCCACCAGCACTTTTGTTCCCAGAGAAATCTCCTGCAGGTCCAGGCCCCTCCAGCAAATATGCTAAGATTAGTCAATAAATCTCATTCATGTGTACTCCAGGTGCTTTTCAAATTGCTTCTTCTGTGCCATGTCTCAGGTTGAGTTATTTAGTATGCGGTCTCATTAAGGGCAGGTACTCCATTTCCTATTACCTTCTGGCTGTCCTGGAGTTATTCCCACTGAGTTTTAAAGTTCCCAGTTAAACCCCACTGGTTTTCAAAGCCAGATGTCATGGGGACTCATCATCCTACCATGAATAGGGTGCCCAGGGTGGGATCTGATCCTCTTGCTTCTCCATTTTTGTGATGTCCCTCCCATTTGTGGTTAACCATGCTGGGGGTTTGGTTCCCAGCCATATTGCTGTCCCTTCTACCATTTTCAATGTGGCCTTCTCTCTATGACTACCTGTGGAAGATCTGTTCTCCTAGCCTTCAGATGTTTTTCAGAGTTAGTCATATAAATGTAGTAGTTACTTCAGTGTGTCCATGGGACAAAGTGAGCTCGGGATCCTCTTACTCCACCATCTTCCCTAGATGAGCACCATTTTGTACCTTTTTTAGCTTTACCACTACTTTCACCTTTTCTTCTATTCTGTCATTTATTAATTCATTCTACTGATATTTATTGAGTGCCCATTAATGTTCCAGGCACTATGTTGGACCCAGGATATACATACTTCTCCTGCCCACATGGAATATATAACCTAGTGGGGGAGACAGAGGAGGAGAATTAACATAAACAAATATAGAAGTATAATTTGCCATATGTACTGTAAAGAAAATGCATAAGATGCAGTGATAGAAAATAATGAGGGGTTGAGGGGAGAGTGGACATGCCTACTTAGTGTTTAGGGAAAGCCTCTGGTCTAGCCTAAGGTAACACAAGTGGCTGCTCTAACAGATAAACTACAAAATATTTATGGTTTAGCACAACAGATTTTTATTTCTCACTCATATATAATCCAATCAGTTGTTAACTAGGCAGCCTTCCACATAGTGTTTCAGAGACCCAGGCTCCTTTCATTCCCTGTCTCTGTCATCTCCTAGGGCCTCTGAATCCTTTTTTTTTTTTTTAATCCAATGGATGCAAACAGAGAGGATAGACCAGCCAAGCCACTTTTTAAGTCCTTTAGCACAGAAATGGCCACATCAGTTCTGCACACATTCCATCAATGAAAAGTGGTCATATGACCCCATCCAGATGCTAGGGAAAATGGGAACTGTAGCCTGTAACTGATCAGCCACTTCCCTGAGACAACTACACACTATGGATGAGAACACAGATGTTGGCATCTCTGCCCTCACTTCCCTCTGAGGAAAAGATACTAAAGAAGAGATCTGGAGTGCCTGGGTGGCTCAGTCAGTTAAGCGTCTGCCTTTAGCTCAGGTCATGATCCTGGGTCCTGGGATCGAGACTCACATCAGGCCCCCTGCTCCGCAGGAAGTCTGCTTCTCCTTCTCTCCCTCTGCCTGCCACTCCCCCTGCTTGTGCGTTCTCTTTCTCTCTCACTCTCTCTGTCAAATAAATAAATAAAATCTTTTTAAAAAATAAAGAAAAAAAGGAAGAGATCTAAAGGATAGCAAGAAGTCAGACTTGTGAAAATCTGTGGGAGGGTGGGTTGAGCCAGAAGGACCTGAATATGGGAAAGCCAACCTCCAGACAGAAAGAGCCTTTTGTGTTCCAAGGTCAGAAAGAAGAGACTGAAGTGGTCAAGAAAAACAGAGGAATTGACTGATGTTAAGGCAGAAAAGGCGACAGATCTGTGGGCTAATATAGGCCACACTAAGGAGTTTGGGGTTTTTTAATCATCAAGATATCAAAATATTTTTATAATATTTGAATAATAATCTTATCCAAGTTATTTTTCAAAATTATTTGTCTACAAGTCATAAGAAGATTGGCAAGAGGTGAGAGGTGAGGTTGAGAGACTAGAAATGACTCCTTTCTTGTCTAAGCCAAAGATTGTTGTGGATGGAGCAAATGCAGTGCTCATGAAGATGGAAGGAACAGAATCCGACAACCCCAAGAAGCAGTAGTTCATTTGCTTGACCAAATGTGCACATCTCACTCATCTGATACGACGCATATGGCATACGGGTAGCTGCCAGACCTTGCATTTTGGCAATAGTCAGACACGCGTAGCTAGAAAGGGAGGCCAGAAAGGGAGGCCCCCAAGACAAGACACATAAATGATGGAAGAGACACCAGCATCCTAGTACTCACGTTTAGGAAGAAATTCTAGATGATAGGGAGTTTAGCACATAAATATTGACAAACTAGAATGACAAAATAGATTTGACTCCCCTTGTGACCCTGGACATGAACACAAGCAAATAATAATAATCTGTGTTTCCAGATCAGCCATATTTATTTGGTATTTATTGGGCTTAGGCAGTAGAATACTTTCCCTTCATCTAGACTTCCAGTATACTGCTGTGGGTGAGAATTTAAAATGTTAAGAGATGTGTAGCCTTTATTTGATCTAAGACTTGGGTTTTGAAAAGTGAAAATGTTAGGGTTCCTTTCACACATCAAAATACCACGCTAGACAAATGTGAGTATCAAAGGATCTGAGAAAAGAAGGTGAACATGATTCCAAATTGAGGCATCAGTGGAAGATGCTCACTTCACAGAATTCAGTGTGGTGTTGTCCCAACTTACCTGGAGGATTATCTACAAGCTTAGCTGTCTCTGACGAATTTTCTGAGGAAAGAAACCAACCCCTAGCCTATTGCAGAAACCCACGGATAAGGGGTTTGTTAGTGTTCCAATATATTTCTGGTGTGTTTTAAATAACCCAGGATTCTACATGCTGTGTGCACGGTGTTTTGCAAGAACACAGAAGATTCGTTTCTGCCTTGAAGGGCTAAGATACAGGTGATTTGTTAAAAGAGCCACTTACTTGACACAAGATTAGTATAAATGGTGTGAGTGAAAATAAGGCGATTGGAGGGCTTTACCCAAGGCAGGCAGCCCACTGTCTGACATTGAAGTGATTCCATTCATAGAATTAGGTATAATGACAGGGAAAGGAGCCCAACATGAAATTATACTAATAAGGAAAGAAAAATCATCATAATTTCTGAAAACCCAGCTCACTGCAGAGTGAGGCTTGATAAACCCTTTTGTGGAAATTCTGGATGATTCTACTAGACTTTCTCACTTAAATAGTATTAATGATATGAATACTTAAAGGGGAATACTTTGGCAATTTTCATTAAAGCTTTTGAAGAGGATCAAAGCCACCAATGGGTGGACATGGGCAGATTCTGATTAAAAGGAATGTTTCATCAGTTTTTATCCAGCTTCTTGGCTACATGGACCTCAATCGTTTTGCAAGAACCTTTGTTGAGCTGTTTGGGAAACAGACTGACTTGCCAAGTACAATTAACAACTGTGAAGGGTTGTAAAATATAGGCATTCCTCTCTGCAGGTTCCAAACTCCAAGCATAAAGAAAAGAGATTTTTAAAGATAAGAGGAAAGGACAACCTCTTTGCCTTCATTTGCAAGGGTAATGTTGTGTACTAGTACTTTTCCCAGGAAGCAGATGATCAGGATTGTCTCGTCAGCCCTGCCACTTCCCAGGGGGATGACGCTGGTAGGGTGCTTAGCCCCTCCAAGCCCACCTTTCATTTCTACAAAACAAAGGCGTTGGAATAAATGACCTCTAAATTGCCTCTTCTCTCTTCTAATGCGGAGCCTCTCCGACACAGTAATGGACTGGAAGCTTCACGTTGAGTGGGCAAAGACAACAGAAAGCACCAGTTAGGAAGGTCATTGAAGACACTGACTGATTTGGAGGCTTTGCCTGTGTCTCTCTGGATGGGGAAGCCACATGCCAAGTGCTGAGCTTCCACCCACAGATCTAAGCTGGCTCCACACTCAGAGGTCCAACCAACATTAATGGGACCTGTGCACACACATCAATGCTAGGAGCTGTGCTGCAGAAACCCCCAGAATGGAGCCAAAAGGAAAACTATGCCTGTAATTTAAAGCTTGCCTTTTGAGCAGATGGAATTTGATTTTCAAAGGAATAAAATGTCTTGATGTTTATGGCCACCCTGAGAACACTTAGCTTTACCTTACAGCTTTACCTTACGGGGGGGAAATAGAATTAGAAACATTGTTTTTAGTGAATTAACTCTTTCAAAAGGATGGTCTCAAAGAACAAAAGTCTCCCATGGTCTCCCAGTGTTTCTGTTTTCACTGTGTGGCTTGTCTCATCACATGATTATCATCCGAGATGCAATGCAAAGGAAGAGATTGCAGAACCATTTTCAATCATCATTTTTGTTTGTTTTTGGTAAGTAGCATTTACAGAATTAGCAGCACCCTGGCACAGAGCTTTGCAAATCTGTCAAGAAATCATTTCAATTGCCTTTACAGTTTTTGATAAAAATTAATTTGATTATCAGCTTATCATCAGCACACAAGATGCTCAGTATATAGAATTCGATAGGAGAAGCTGAGGCAGAACATTAATAGCATTTAAGAGCATTCTGGGGTGGAATATAATTTTTAAATCAATAGTGGGGAAGAGAGAATACATAACATACAGAATGAAGTTATGCTAAGGGACGCCTAGGTGGCTCAGTCAGTTAAGCGTCTGCCTTCGGCTCGGGTCATGATCCCAGGGTCCTGGTATTGAGTCCCACCTCTGGCTCCCTGCTTAGCAGGGAGTCTGCTTCTCCCTCTGCCTGCCGCTCTCCCTGCTTGTGCTTACTCTCTGTCTCTCTCTCCCTCTCTCTCTGACAAATAATAAATAAAATCTTAAAAAAATTGTTTTAAAAAATAAAGTTATGCTAAAAGAAATCCCTAGTTTACCTGAATATCCAAAATAGGCCATTTTCAATCTACTGCTTTTTAAATGCCCTGAATTTCTTCCTTTGAATGCAACAGCAATGGCAAATGACATTATTTATTAAGTGCTTCTGTTCGGGGATACTGTTTTAAATTTTCCATTTAGTCATTCAACAAATGGTTACTGAGCACTGACTCCTTGCCCGCACAGTATGAGGCGCTGGCCATAGAGTGGTAGAATCCTACCCCATCTGGAAGGGGTGGCAGAAACTGAAGAAACACACTCATCCGAACGTGATTACAGACTGTGAACAATGTGATCTTTTTTTAAAGATTTTATCTATTTATTTGAGAGAGAGAGCACAAGCAGGGGGAGCGGTAGACAGAGGGAGAGGGAGAAGCAGGGGGACTGAGCCACCCAGGCGTCCCCAGTGTGATTTTTAAAAAAAAAAAATTAAGATGCTGAAGGAAAATGTAACTGAAAGAGAGAGAAGGGAAATCTTCACTGTGAAAATGTCACTTGAGTCCACACCCGAAAGGCGGCATCCGGCAGCTAGTGGGAGGACAAGCACTGCAGAGAGGTGGAGATCTTGGGCAAAAGCTTTTGGGAGTAAGTCCTATCCCTGTCCCCACTTAACAAAGGGGCCACGGAGAGCTTAGAGAAATTAACTAACTTTGCCTAAGGCAATGCAGCTGGTAAGCCGCAAGCAAGGAGTCAAAGGCTCCAGTGATACCAGAACTCCAATAACAAAGGTGCCCATGGACATTAACAACAATTCATTCTCTCTTATTACACGGGTGAATGCATCACATCTCATGCTTCCGATCCCATGCGTCTTCTCTGGAGGTATTGGAAACAAAACTTCTTCCTTCGTGTACAGCGTCCTGCAATGTCTGGGCAAATCATTATTGTCATTATTATTATTTGGCTCCTTCAGAAACTCCAGGCGTTGGAGTGCTGCCAATGACAGGAGGTACGAAGATCACTGAACCAGGAGAATCGTACCATAAATCCTGATGCCATTTTGAGAACAGTAAAAAGCAAACAACCCATAACATTATAGAGCAAGAAGATGAACAAATATCACCTTCCCCCTGCATATCTAAAGTGCATTAGATAAATAGAAGGCTGACCGTCCGATACAAAGGGCACAGAGAACTCCTGATGGAAAACAGGTGAACAAAATTAATCCCACTCTCTTGACTGGATAGCCCAGGTTACCCAGTAGTTATCCTTGGAGCTGTTGGAGGTATCTGCCCAGGTCCCACTCCTTCCTGATCAGCGTCCGTTTCTACTATTTTTTCCTAAGTAGCATCTCAAAAGTAAATAAGTCATTAACTCAAGAGTCTCTCCAAAATCATACAGCCAAGTTTAGAGAAGAGAACGGAACTCAGTGATGCTGATTAGACTGGATCCATGCCAGGTACCCTTCAGGGTAATTTTCAAAAAAGGTAAACTCCTGACTCTCATACAGATATAAAACAAACATATAGCAAAGATTTTATTTAACTCATTATTCATTGATGGAACAAGCAAGACAGAAAAACTGGTTCAAATGAGAAGCCAAAGAAGAGACATATCTATAGATCAGAAATATTAAAATTAATGTGCAAATGGAGGCAAAACTGTTCCCTTCCACAGTAGAGAACAGTCAGTTGAACTTCTGCTGGATAGGACAAAATTCGCATGTGGATATGTTGCCAGGTGGACTAGGGAGACCTCCAGGCCCAGAGACCTCCTTCCAGCCTGTCCCCTGGAGGTCACCAGAGGGTCTTCGTCTTGTCGCAAGAAAAGAATACAAGGCCAGGCCAGACGGTGGTTGAGAGGTGCAAGTGGAGAGTTTTAAATGAGAGAGAGCTCACTCTATATGTGAGAAGGGTGAGCTGCCTGCCCTAGGGTTTGGGTCTCTTTTATTGGCAGCTCTTGGGAGGGGATAGTTATTTTTCGGGGAGGGGATGTTTTTGGTAGCAGGGTTTTGTGCCTTTTTTCCATTACTTGGTCAGGGTCTCCAGCCTTCTTTGTCTTAGGCCCATCTGGTTTGATCTGGCTTTCTTGTGGATTTGTTTTTGGAGTGCTGCCGGGACAGGAATCTGACTTTTCCAATGGCTGACCCTGACTCCCTCTTTGCTGGCCTCCAGGCATCCTCTTCAAACCTAACTAGCTGCTTACTCTAACATACATGCAGGAATTATTTTGCATCGCCTTCCGTTACCTATATAGAATGGCAAAATAGCACAAAGACGTTGGAAGTCTAGAATTGGGTAACCCTGGGGATGTGCTCTAGAAAGTGCATGGTTTTCCACTGAAGCGCCAAGTCTCCCACACACGGATAAAATAACCACCATGGCAGAGCTGGTCCTTGCTGTTGGATTGCTGCATAATGTAAGAATAAAGAAAACTTTAAAATAAGAGACTTAATTCTCCCTGTGGAAAATAAAAAAGCATCCCCTCTCCTTTTTCTTTGAGCATTGACTTTAGAAAACTTAAAATTGTAGGTACTTTCTTCTCTCTTTGAGATCTATGTAAATCTTTTTGAAAACTAGAGAGGCCTTTTGTCAGCTTTATGACCCAGGAATGTCTTTCTTAAGGACCTGGGGGCCATCTTTTTGAAATGCAAACATCAAGGCAGACAGCACTCTTATTTCTGTGAGAGGCTAGCAACCCAACTTTGGTGGGTGTCTTGCTCCAAGTTGCAAAACTACCTCTTGTCATAAAGATACTCGATTTCCTCTAGATAAAGCCAATTTAGCAAATACAGGTGATCACCCCAATTACCAAATAAAGTTAAGATGAACTGTGTGTGACCAAGGGTACTATCAAGTCTTCTTACTTGAGGACTAACTAGTGTTTACCTTGAGACCATGTATGAAATAGGTTGTGTCTGCTTGGCTGTATTAGAGGGTGAGGTTGCTTTCTGTCTTTGCAATCTCTTAGCAGATTGCATGATGCACATCACATTCTGGCTTAATATGTACTCAACAATAAATCCATTTTCTTTCTCTACTACTTTTGTGAAGAGGTTTTCTAGGTTGAAAAAAGATTTTGTTTTTGATTCTATTTGCCCAGCAGTAATCGACCTGTCCAGATATACCATGAATCCCAGAAACATTCAGCCAGATAAGAATCCTATGAACCAAACCACTTGCTTCTGCTGGTCATTACCTCCTTGCCTCTAGACACAATGTGAATCTTTTGCAATCAACAAAAGAGCACTGAACAAATTGCCCCCATGCCAAGTATCCAGTAGGCTGTCAGTAATGTGTGTGGGTTGATGTACGCAATCAGGAAGCCTGCGGGCACAAGGAGGCCCAGGGAAAGGGGAAATGTTGGGAACAAAGATGGCATCCCTTGATTGTTGTTACCGTCATCTCCGAGCATGGCAAGTTGGCTCCCCAAATATCACCAACACAACCTGTTGAGAGATAAAGCTGAGTTGATTGCTTACCACAATTAAGGGAGAAAACCATGTAGCAGTGCTTTGGCAGCATCTGAGAAGTGGGAAGGTAAAGTCAGGATGTATTAAAAATTGGAAATTTGATTTAAGGCAGGTCTTTCATGGGGAATTGGGGGGAAAACTTGGGGGTCTGATTAGGATTGTGTAAGGATTACAATACAATAGTCCAGGATTGGTGGAAACAGTAAGGTGAGGATTTCGAGGAGAGAGATTTAAAAACTCTTAGGGCTTGTCTATCTGTTGATGTTTTCCATTGAAGAGTTGATGGGTCTTTGGGGAAGTTCCTATAATGAACAGTCAAACCATTTGCCCAAATAGTGAAGTTCTGCTAATGAAGACAGAGGGGTGGAATAAAGTAACATTAATGTAGGCAGTAAGGCATGGCTTTAATTCTCAGGCTGAATGTGGAGGTAGAGGCTTTTGATTAAGAGCTCAGGCCAAAACTCAGATGCGCAGGAAATATTCTTCTAATTTTTCTCTAACTCAGCTTATTTTCTATTTTGGATCCTGTTAAGTTTTCAATATCCATATTTATTAATATTATCCCGAATATACACACAAGGTTTCTGGAGCAGAGCAGATTATCCATGAACAACGAAAAGTACAGGAAGATTTATTTTCCCACAGGCCCTGATTATACTGGAAAATTCATCTCAGCCCATTAGGGTCCTTCATGCCTCTTTTCTCAGGGCTGTATCTAGGTTTCAGGGGCTCTCAAAGCACAAGGCAAGGGGAGGGAGCCCTTTCTGGTTCTCTGGGCCATCTGTTCTCCAAGGAGCCCTCCCATCGGGCTCTTGGTCTATCATTTACCCCTGAGGTAACCCTTCTCCCTCTCACCTGCTGTGTTCACCTGGCAGCAACCCTCTCTCTCACCTCTGCTTTGGGCTAAGGGACAACCGCAGCTTCGAATGGTCATCTCTGAGGCTGTCCAACCGTCCCTCTGGATCTGGACCCAACTCCTCCTCTAGGTCTTCTATCTCCCCACAGGTGTACCCAAGGAACATGGTACAAGGCCCCTGTGTATGAGAGATAGCCCATACGTCTCTGCTCTCATCTCTTTCCCTCTGTCCAGCTCGTGCAACCCAGGAAATCTTTTTTTTTTTTTTAAGATTTTATTTATTTATTTGACAGAGAGGGACACAGCGAGAGAGGGAACACAAGCAGGGGGAGTGGGAGAGGGAGAAGCAGGCTTCCCGCCGAGCAGGGAGCCCGATGTGGGACTCGATCCCAGGACCCTGGGATCATGACCTGAGCCGAAGGCAGTCGCTCAACCGACTGAGCCACCCAGGCGCCCAAACCCAGGAAATCGTAAAAGAAGGGGAAAGCCCTTGCTGTTCTCAAACATTCCATCTACTTCTCTCTACTCTTCTCTACTAGGGTTTCTCAACCATCCCCTCCATTAACATGAGAATTCTTTTCAGCAGGGGGTTTGTCCTGTGGATTGTAGGATGTTTAGCCGCATCCTACACAGACCCACTAGATACCCCCTGGCTGTGACCACCAGAAAGGCAAAATGTTTCTTGCAGGGAGAAAAATAGCCCCATGTCAAAAATCATTACCTTAAAAGCTTGAATTTTCGTGAAACAAACACCAGGAGGAAAGTCCCTGAGTGTTTCCTTCCTGCTTGCCTCACGTCTCCCCTGAGATCCAGAACTCAGGACAGCCTCCCTGTGTGATGGGGCAAGGCAAAACGAAAGGAAATTTGGTGGAGGGAGAACACAGATTAATATTTCATAATAGTATCCCTTCACCAGAACCCTCCATCTCAGCGCTACTCAAAGTCATCTGGTGGCTCGTTAAAAATGCAGAATCTCGGGCGCCTGGGTGGCTCAGTTGGTTAAGCGACTGCCTTCGGCTCAGGTCATGATCCTGGAGTCCCAGGATCGAGTCCTGCATGGGGCTCCCTGCTCGGCAGGGAGTCTGCTTCTCCCTCTGACCCTCCCCCCTCTCATGTGCTCTCTCTCTCATTCTCTCTCTCTCAAATAAATAAATAAAATTTAAAAAAAAAAATGCAGAATCTCAGGCCCCACCCCATACTTACTAAATTAGAGTCTTGGTTGTATTTTAACAAGCTCTCTGGGTGATTCTTATGCCGTGTAGAAATAAAGGAAGACCATCCAAATGAGCACAAGCAGAGGCTTGCTATTCAGAGCTGGCTATCGCAAAGGAATCTGCCATCCATTGGCAAAGACTCAAAGGCAGGCAGAGGTATGGGAAAGCTTTATAGTGAGAGAAAGGGTAGGCTACAGGTGTGCCCTGATTGGAGGTTCTTGATGTAAGGAAGCTGAAGGAGGCTAACTAGAAGTGGGACATCCTATGAGATTGGTTTGGGAACATATTTCACTTCCTCTGGTTGGTCCTGAGTTGAGAGTGGGCACAAAAATTAACAAAGCTGGCAATTATCAATGAAGACCTAACCACTCTGGGCAAATGGTTGTAAAGGTTGTGCTTTGGCTTCCCAGGCTGGTTGCTGCATAGGTTGTGAGTCAGGTTCTATTGTCACATACAGTCTGGCAATTGTTTGTATATATTCCATCTCTCAGCCACTAAAGCTTCAGAATCATTGCCCTTTCCAAGGCTGAGCCAAGTGCTAAAGATGTGGAGAAGGTGCCCTCCTGTAGGTAAACTGTAGCTGACAGGTTAGCAGAGGAGAATAACATGAAAACTACCCGCCACACAAACCACACTGAGGCAGAGGGCCATGAGGGTGGCCAAAACAGGGTGTCCTGAGAACGGGGAGAAGGAAATAATTCCCCCTGACAGGGAGATGAGGGAAGGCTCCCAGAGGGTGCAGTATGTGTGGTGAACCTTGAAGGATCAGTGGGATTTCAAAATAAAAAAGTGAACTAAGAAGAACCTGCTACTTCTGAAAAAAAATAAAATATTTTTGGTCAAGGGAGAGAGTCTACGGGGCTCAAAACTAAAATCTGGTCTCTTTAGATTTCAGGGAAGGGATTGTTCCTACAGTTCTCCTAGCAGCCCACCTATTAGTTTTTGCTGTATCTGTCTCTTTGTACCCAAAAAGACATGAAGGCCAGGGCCAGTTACAGAGTGACGTGTGTCCAGAAGCAAATGGCCTGGCCTTCTGGCCGGGAGCATCTCTGCCCCTGGCCAGCCCTTAAAGACTAAAGGCACTCAAATAGCTCAGGTGTAGCAGGAGAAAGCCTGGGAAAGCGCCAAATCCTAGAAGGGGAAAGAAGGCAGGCAGTCATGTAAGTAACTTGTGCAGAGTGGAGAGAGGACAAAGAGGAAGGGTCAGAACGAAAACTTGAGCCAACCCAGGGACAAAAAGAAGATGCAAAATGTGGAAGGTTGAATGAGGAAGGAAGCGCCAGAGAGGACGAGCTTTTCTGGAGAGGCCATTGTGAGCCCAGGAGGAAGAAGGGGGCAAAGTCTCCGTGGGGATAAGGAAGGGGCAATGAACTACTTTGTACCGTTGGGATTACAGAGAAGTGGAAGAGCAGAGTGATCATGTCTCCACTGTTATATTCCCTCATGTGTGGGAAGTCCTAATGCCCAGAGTCTGTTAAGTGCCCATCCCCACCCATACAGCCCAGAGTGAGGAGCCCAGTGGCTGGAGCTGCCCAGTGAGTCCCAGAGCAGGCGAGAAGGGGCAGGAGCACAGGGCCATCAGCACAGGGATGTGCCCAGGGCTTGCTTCCTTCCCAGGGGGCAAGGTGGATACAGCAGGCTGTCTCTGCTCATCTGCCTTCCAGAGCTGAGAGTTCCTCTCCCTTTCCCCATTTTCATTCCCGGTGCTCAGCTCTCATCTTTATGATACGGGGAAAGCAAGCGGGGATGCAGCTAATCTTCTAAGCTCTCCTGTCCTCCAAGATGTTAAAGACACATCCTCCTAGATTTTAATCCAAGTCCAAATGTGACTATTCCCTCAAATCCACAACATCTTCCCCTAATTCCTTTCTCAACAGAAAAACTCTGTTTCCAACTGATTCTCCCAGTGAGTACCCTGAGCACAGAACCCGTGCATTTTGGTCAGGCAGGAACAACTGTGCTGGGAGAACCAGCCCTCAGCTCAAGGGTAAATTTAGTGCAGTTAGTCCTTCTATGAGGGAAAACTAAGAAAGGCAATGAATATTCGATGGCAGCTGTTACATGCCGGGCACTTTATATAAATTCGTACTTAATTTGAATAACAACACAGGGAAATTGGCACTGTGATCCATGACTGACAGCTAACACACTGAGGCTAAGGGGTTAGCAAACCAAGTCACTCCTTCAGAAAGCAGAGAAACTGAGGCCCGAACTCTGCTATGCTGAACCTCAGTCTTCTGCTCCCTTTGCCTTCATGATAACTTATCTCTCCACCCAGGAGCTTAGCTTCACGATGTCTCCTTCAATTCCCATAGAACCTTGCTTTTTGGAAAGAATTTGTTGCCAATCATTTAACACTGAGTCTATTTTCTAGAGAACGTTGGTACTATGAATTATGGGTTCCATAGGCAAATAAATGTGGAAAGCACTGGACCAAACAAATGTAAACATAGACGTTTACTGCAGGACTTTCTCAGAGCCTTGACTGTGGTTATGTACCCTGTGAAATAAGAAGCCGATAGCGTGATAGGGTGGAGTGGGGTATTGCGAAGGTGCATTATGATTCTCCAGAGGAGGATATTGTGGGGCAAGATAATGCAGTGGGTTATGCTCCCAGTGTCTGGGGCCAGATTGATTAGGTTCCAATCCCAGATCTGGGCTAGTTACCAGGCTTCCTATGTTTTATTAAAATGGAGATAATAATAGAATTTACCCCTTTCATGGGTTTGTTATAAAGGTTAAGTGAAATGATACATACCAACTACCTTTACATTAAAACTTGGGTGGCAGCCATGAAAATACGCCTCTCAGACGTCCTGCTGCAGGGAGCAAAGTTGGCTGATGGCCCCAGCTGTCAACCCTCTGGATCCACCACTGAGTTTATGTAGACACCACATTTTCCCTCTGGCAGTGCCCTGTGTGGGTCCCAATGCAAGCCCATTCCTGTGGGGCATGGGACTCCTCCAGCAGGTGACTTCAGCTCCAGAGCTCCCGTGCTCACTGAAACTCTTCTAGCACTGTGCTGTAGCCTGGGATTCTTCCTACCTAATCCTCCTTATTTCTCCCTTTGCTTTCCTGCCTGCACCTGCTTCTTCCCTTTTATTCTTCAGGTGTTTTCCTAATAAAGCTCCTGCATGTCTAATCCCATTTTGGCATCTGCTTCCTGAAGACCTGAGCTGATATGCACTGGTACAGTCAGGCATAGCTCCCAAAGGGAGTTTGCCCGTGGAGTCCCTTACTCGGGAAGCTACTCATGGGACACATCCCGTGCAAAGCATTTTGGGAAATTAGTGACTATATCTATCTGTGGAGTTGGCCCATAGGGAGAGACATTTTAGGCAGCTGTTAACCAGGGAGGGGAGAGAGGGGACACAAGGGCAGAAGGATCCTCAAGTTAATCTGAAATGAAATTGCATACCAACTAACTACCCAACTTAACACATATAACTGGCTCTAGTTAGCATAGCAAATAGACTCTGCTGGGATTCGCAGACATGAAATAATCTGTGAAACTCTAAATTCCCTTTCCACCATAGGACACCATGAATGTGAATTTAGCTCCGTGAGAACCCAATTGGCCCTGGAGAGGGCAGGGGAAGCAAGGACTGGAGAACACCAGCCCTCAGTCCTGTCGTCCAGCAGTGCCCTCACTCATTTCACAAAGAAGTATTGGGTTGTCAGTCCGCACTGGTTCCGTTCCTAGGTGCCAAGGATAAAATGATACAACAGTCAGATGTGGAAACAACTTCAACAAATGTGAAAAAGGCTGTAACGGAGTGCTAAATGCTACAAGAACACAGAGGAGAAAGAACTTGACTTGCCTTAACACTGAGAAGGAGTCTTTCAGGGTGACAAAGAAAAAAGGGCATTCCAGGTGGAGAGAACACCTTGCGAAAGAAAGAGCCCACCTTGCTCAGAAAGCTGACCCTAATCTTAGTGTCTAGAATTAGGGTCCGGAGAGGGAGGAGACTGTAAAGACAGGC
Source organism: Mirounga leonina (assembly GCF_011800145.1). Taxonomy (NCBI): domain Eukaryota; kingdom Metazoa; phylum Chordata; class Mammalia; order Carnivora; family Phocidae; genus Mirounga; species Mirounga leonina. Next base: position 39,991,216 of record NW_023270305.1, read on the forward strand.
AGAGGTCAGACCCCAGTGGGCATTCCCCAGCACACCGAGGACTGTGCGCAAAACTAGGGTCCCTAGCCGGTCACAGTAAAACAATCCATGAGGCATCTGAAGACGATGTCGGTGAGGATGGGCAGATACCGCCACTTGGGGAATTTGTTAGAAAAAAATGTAAAAACCTGTTGTCAGTATTTCTTTTTTTAAGTAGGCTCCACGCCCAGCATGGAGCCCAATGCGGGGCTGGAACTCACAACCCTGAGATCAAGACCTGAGCTGAGAGCAAGAGTCGGGTGCTTAACTGACTGAGCCACCCAGGCTCCCCTGTGGCTGGTATTTCTTAAATTTGTGCATATGCATGGTCTGGAACACAACAGCAATGCACTCACCTGTGTATCGAAATAAAAGTAAAGGTTTCTCATATGAAAAACCAAAACTAAAAACAAAATGAAGAAAGACTGTGCCCTTGCCCATGCAGAAGAGACAAAGAGCCATGCAGTCTGGCTTGGAATCGAGACCCAGACACTCAGTATGAGGGACTGGAAACCTCCCTAGAGTGAGTTGGGCCCAAACTGGTACTTGCAAGGCCCTTTCAGTTCAAGATAGGGATGTAATAAAGCAGGAATGGAGCACGTGAGAATTTGTAAGGAACACACGTGCGTTATTGCTTTGTTCCCAGAATAAAGTAAGCCCATTCTGTTGAAAATCATCAATATAGAATTGATCTGAAGCACTTACAAGTAATAGAAATGCTCATGTTTTCTATCATAACAATAAAATAAATACTAATGGAATATGATTTGGGAAGAATTGAGATTTCAGAGAGCTCTGTGAGTTTTTCTAACAAGTGGCAGGGTAAACGGTAGTTGACCAAAAGAACAGAAAATTTCTAAATTTGAAAAAATACAGTCCCAGCATCTTTGTATCATGTGACTCTTCTTTGTGCCCTCATTTTACTCTTGTGCTCAAAATTTTTTAATCCCCATTTTAAAAACCCATGCATATTTTATGAGCTGAGCCTAAATGTCCCATCATCACAAATTCCTAGGACTCTTTCGGCTCAAGAACTGGTCATTAGCGAATTCATTTTGTATTCTAGTGGTTGTCAAAGGCAGTCCTGAAGGTGTTACATTGAGTTTTGACATTAATTGATGAACACTTAAACTCATCATAACTCTGCTGGGATTCAGAATAGCAGAAATTAGAAAGATGAATTTCAGGAGATGAATCCATTGAAAAGAAATGTGATTTCAGAGTCATTATTGCTGAACACTCAGCGTTCCATGACATCCACACAGAATGCAATAAGGGCTCTGGCTGCAGTCGAGCATGGGGCTCCGGTGGAGAAAAAGGGGGTTATTCTGCATGTGTCAAGCAAAGCTGGACCCAATCACAGTTTTCTGTTCCTGGGCATGCATGAGAACTCGGTTTGCTTCTTCTGTTAACTAGTGAAAGACGAGCATCCCCACAAGGTGGGGAGAAAACTCTTTAGGTGGAAATCATAAAGAGTTCTTATTTCTATTAGTACCAAAGGATTTGATGAAATAGAAAATGTCAGTCTTGGCCTAGCAATCAGGAGTCAGGGCCATGGAATCCCATCAGCTCTGACAAGCAAATATTAAATAAAATCATGGAGCTGAGAGGGAAATAGAGCAGTTTTCCTTGGTGACAATGGGTACCTGCCTAGTGATGCCATTTGAATGGCTCCATTGGGAGTTCAGTGTGTTACTTGATATTACAAAGCTTTCTGGAAACAGGAAACGATGATGAAATGATTATTACACAGGTTAAAATAAGAAAATATTCAAATTCCATAACTGCTATCCCGGTATGGGTCTAAACCCTCTGGGGTCACGTTCTTGGAATCCAAAATCCAATCAATACAAATGACTTCCTTTCTATTTGCTTTACTCTTCAAAGCTCCACAAGGGAGTTTGCTTTGTTTTGTTCACTTATTCTCTAACCCACAGGCTTTCAACTGGTCATGAGAAAAACCATGTGCCAAGAGGTATGGAGGAACATAGAGGAACATAGAAGGCTTTATGAAGACATTATCTCAGTGAGGGCAAGAAAGTTAATAAGCTTTTAGGAAGTATTGAATTCACTAATAATTAAATAATTAATAGCGGCACCTCCTTTGGCCCTGGCATAACGCGAGCCTCCATATACTTTACTTCTTATGCATGAGGAAAGGGATACAATTATCTCTAATTTACAAATGAATAAGTTCAGTTTTGAAAAAGGCCACTGAATTTTCAGTCAGACGGCTGGTAAATTTTGTACCCAGATTTCAATCCCAGGCACCTTAACCTCAGAGCCCAATATGCCATTTTATCTCCCAACTCCTGGCTCAGTTGACTTATTCATCATGAACGTAGAGTGAGTCATTCCAGCTGAAGGCAGAAAAGAACTGTTGTCACTAGGACCAGCCTTCTGTGCCACCAACCAACTGACTGAGACCCTGTATTTGACTACACCTAGATCACAGTGGTGTTACTAGTGATCACAGAATTGTCAAAGAGCCTTCTGGTGAACACTGCATTCAGTCTTGCCCCTCCAGGGGCGACTGGGTGGCTCAATCGGTTACACATCTGCCTTCGGCTCAGGTCATGATCTCAGGGTCCTGGGATCAAGTCCTGCATCGGGCTCCCTGCTCAGTGTGGAGTCTCCTTCTTCCTCTGCCCCTCCTCTCTGCTTGTGCTCTCTCTCTCCCTCAATCTCAAATAAATAAATAAAATCTTCAAAAAAAAAACACCTTGCCCCTCCAAACCATTTATAGATTTGGAAGCCGAGTAATAAATACATCACCCCAGTGATTATATTTTCTTGAATCTAGCATGCACCTCATGCTCCTATGAGTTTTGTAACCTGTTATGTGTTCTTTAAACATTTTTTCTTGTAGTGAATATAATATGAGCTAACACAAAGGATCATATCCTCAAATTAGATTCACAAGAACCAGAGATCAGTTTTGAGTCTTAATAATAACTTCATGGATTCAAGTAATCACAATGCATAGACAGAGCATGGAAAAGTCCAAAACTACCAACCCATGGCCAACGTTCTTTCTTGTTCCGGTCCAGATTAAACATACAGGGCTTTATGTGAAGGGTACAGGTAGCATTTATACTTATGAGATAGTCAGGAAACATCTCTATTTTATACTTTGAGAAGTATACATAGCTTTGGTAACATCTTCCAGTGACTCAAGATCCAGAAACTCATAGATTCTTGATTTATTTAGTATAAGCAATTCCAGACAGACCAGCTACCTCTTGCTAAAAGTGTGTCACAGATTCTGTACTGTTAAATACTACTAATCTGTTTTCTAGTAGGTCTGCCATTAGCACATTCACAAAGGGACTTAACCAAGCCATCTTTCTCTGTTTCCCCAGTCTTCCCTCCATAAAGAAAATAAAGAATGTAGGGTTCCTGCTAATCCTTTCCTTCCCAAATAATACTCATTGGCAACATCTTTGAAAATATAGAGAATCACCTGTAATTACTAATTGAGAAATATTTACTATTAAAAATATTTTGTTGTGTTTCACCCTGATCATTTATCTATATACTCTGTATCGGATGTACTGTAAACCACTTATTCTAGAGAATACATTGAGACTATATTCCCTTATTTCTACATAAGCTTCCAAAATATTCTTTTTAGTGATTATGCATTATTATAGCATTTGGATTCAACATTCATATTTAATAAATAACCATTATTGTGTATTTAGATTATTATATGCCAGTGGAGTTTTTCCCCCATAAAATTTGCAATTTAATACTACACTCCCAATGAGGTATGCAAACACCAGAACTAAGCTATTTCCCAAAGCTAGATTTTAATAACATATTTTTAAATTTTATTAATTACATAGGAACCTATACCAGTCTGGATCTTTCAGTGGCTACAATTGGTAGAACCCTCTTATTGCTTCACACTGGTCATATTACATGACCAAAAAGTAAACCGTTGTGTTAAGTTCTTGATATTTGGGGGCTGGTTTTTACTTCAGTATAAGCTAGTCTATTCCTACTGATACACTTGCAAATATTTTTTCAATTTTTTTCCTCTAACTTAAATGTAGTTAATTTTTTTACTGTATGAAAATTATTATAATGGCAAATATCTCTGGTTTCGAAAATTGTAGGTTCTTCTTTTGTGTTTACTCATTGAAAGCTCTTTGCTAGTGATGAGATAAATATTCACCTGTGTTTCCTTCTAGTTCTTTTATGGTTTTGGATTTCACATTTAATTTTTCTTTTCTAAATAGCATTCACTGCATATTTTTCTAATTATGGGACTAATACATACTTGAAACAAAAAAATCTTTAAAAATGTAACAATCAACAAATGAAATAAAGACAAAAATCTTATGTCACCACCCAAAGATAACCAGTACTAAATATTAATTTATATATGTTGTCAGGAAATCTTTTTCCTATACAGAGACATACATATCTATCTAGGTGAATAAATGAAATGATACTTTCTGTGAGATTTTGAACCCCATTTGTCAATGACACAAAACATCATAAATATTTTCTTAGATAAATACTTTTTAAAATTCCTGCTTGGTATTTTGCCATGTGCAGATACCAAATGTAATTTTTCTAATTCATTATTTTGGGGCCTTAAAATTGTCTCCAGTTTTTCACTTTTATAAATAATAGTGTGAAGACTATCCTTATACACACAGCAGATAGCAATAAGAAGGACAACTGGGTACCCACTTGATTCTGGTGTTAGCAAAGAAGGATTGCTCCTTTGAAGGCTTACCACAATCCCCAGATCTTAGGGTCTCCTGTCTGTGCGTCCCTCCTGTCTTTATACCCCACCCCATGCCCCTCTCTCTGCCTGTGGCATCTTTTCCCTACTCTGCATGTAGGAAAAGTAGGATTTCTGCCTACCTGATTGATTGCATTCTCTCTTTGGTCTTGTTTTTATTTTACTCCAGAAATATTATTATGACTTGTGTTCATCATTTCAGAAGGCCTCATTTGTGTAGATTTTCAGTCTCCCAATCTTGTTCCAGTAACATATCTCATGTCTAATTAGTTCCATATATTTCAGTAGCAGCTGATAGTCTGGCTCCGACTAATTACAGCTATTAATGCAAGATAATGATATAGTGGTAATAAAAAGACCACATCTCTTTTCATATTTTGGAATTTACTATAAGTTCCTCTGTAGCTCAAAGAGGATCATGTTTTCATTGCTCAGCTCAGAGACTAAAAGAAATGTCAAATCACATTTCAGTACACCATTAATAGTTCTTTGGCTAGCTGGCTGTGTGGGTTTTCAGATTGCCATCTAATCTGTTTTGCAAGCTTTTCTACCTAATTCTTGGCTTTATCCCCAGATTATATACTGAACACTGTTTTAGCTGCTAATTTCCTTGGACAGGCCATCAGCACTACAAAACAGAGGCAACATTTGCAGTCATTTCTCAAGTCATAGTTTGCCATAAAGCAGCTAGGGAAATATATCAATTAATATTCCAATGTTCATAGATCTCTTCAAGGTCCAGGGACAGGTAAAGGTGAATAATAAAGGGATTGACAACTGCCTTATAAGAAGATTGGGAATTCTCTTAGGTTTGTTTTTAATTTAACACAAATTCAGACAATATAATATAATTACAATCTCTAAGGTCAGAAACTCCATGAATACAGAGGCCAGGGAATTGTTCTAGAAATTCCAACATTCAGTAACATCCATATCACAAAAAGGTGAATGAAGAGGAATAGAGGTCACTGATAATCCCAGATTAAAACTTGTCAAAGCACAGTACAAGATGGACTTAACATGCACTTATTCTATAGATGATAATGCAAATGTGGGTTTTTTTAAGATACAGAAGATTAAAATAGTCTGTTGTTATGGTTTCTTATGATAATTAAAGACTAAGCAATGAGATCTGAACTTAGAAAACTAAACATGGAAATTTACTAAAATGACAAAAAAGCAAGACCTAGCCGCCCCACCACACCCTGCTCTGGGAGAAAAAAAAGCTAAAACCATAAAAGTTCTCATGAACAAACTGCTTGAAAACCCCATTCTATGCCCCAGAAACAATTGAAAGTGACTGCAACCTGCCCGCTTCACCTAATCCCAAATTGTTAAACTCCATCCTCAAATCACCTAAGCTCTAAACCTAATTCCAATCCTAGGTTGATAAAAACCATTTTGTAAACTCTCCTTCAAACCAGCGTTGAGACTTTGTTCTTAGCAGTTCTCTCCCTTGTCTGGAAGAACATGAATAAACTAGCTTATATGGTTAACATGTGTTTCCCCAATGATCTCAGAGAGGTCTACAATACATGTGAGCTGAGCTTTTTTTTTTCCTTTTGGTTTTGTTTATCTTCCTCTATTTGCTTGTTGCGGTTTTTATTTATTTTTTTATTATGGTAAGAACACACATGAGATCTACCCTCTTAATAAATTTTAAATGCCTAATCACAATGTTGTACAGGTCTCTAGAACTTTTTCAACTTGCAAAACTCAAACAACTTCCCAATTTCCCCCTATCTCCAGACCCTGGCCACCACCATTCTATTCTCTGTTTCTATGAGTTTGACTACTTTAGATCTCTCCTATAAATGGAAACATGCAGTATTTATCCTGTGACTGGCTTATTTCACTTAGCATAATGTCTTCAAGGTTCATCGGTATTATCACATATGGCAGCAGGATTCCTTTTCTTAAGGCGGAATCCTACTTATTGTATGTTGGGGCACCTGAGTGGCCCAGTCGGATAAGCATCTGACTTCAGTTCAGCTCATGATCTCAAGGTCCTAGAATCAGCCTGCGTCAGACCCCATGTCAGGCTACAGGCTCCTTTCTCAGCGAGGAGTCTGCTTGTCCCTCTGCCCCTCTCCCGGCTCGTGCTCTCTCTCTCTCAGGTAAATAAATAAAATCTTTAAATATATATATATATTTATTGTATGTATATACTACATATCCTTTATCCATTCATTGGTTAATAAACATTTAGATTGTTTCCACAGTCTCGGCTATTATGAATAGTGCTGCAATGAACATGGGAGTGTATGTCTGTCCTTGAGATCCTGATTTTAATACTTTTGGATAAATATCCAGAAGTAGGATTACTGGATCATATGGTAGTTCAATTTGTAATATTGTTAAAGGAACCTCCATACTGTTTTCCATAATGGCTACACCTCTTTACATTCCCATCAACAGTGTGCAAGGGTTCAAATTTCTCCACCAAAACACCAAGTGTTCTCACCAACACTTGTCTTTTTTTTTTTTCTTATAACAGTCATTCTGATAGGTGTGAGATGATTTGTCATTGGGGTTTTGATTTGCATTTCTCTGATGATTAGTGACATTGAGCATCTTTTCCTACACGTAGTGACCATTTGTATGACTTCTTCAGAGAAAGGTCTATTTAAGTCCTTTGCTCACTTTTTTTTTTAAGATTTTATTTATTTATCTGACAGAGAGACACAGCGGGAGAGGCAACACAAACAGGGGGAATGGGAGAGGGAGAAGCAGGTTCCCCACTGAGCAGGGAGCCTGATGCAGGGCTCGATCCCAGGACCCTGGGATCATGACCTGAGCCGAAGGCAGATGCTTAACGACTGAGCCACCCAGGCATCCTTGCTCACTTTTTTTAAGTTAACATATAATGTATTATTTGTTTCAGGGGTACAGGTCTGTGATTCATCCCTTTGCTCACTTTTTAATCAGATTTTGTTGTTGTTCTTATTGAGTCATAGGAGTTCCTTATATTTTTTGCATATTAAGCAAAATTACAAATATTTTCTCCCACTTCATAGGTTGCCTTTTCACTCTCAATTATTTCCTTTGCTGTGCAGATGCTTTTTAATTTGATATAGTCCCACTTATCTATTTTTGCTTTTGTTGTTTGTGCTTTTGTTGTCATAGCCAAGAAATCATTGCTAAAACCCATATCGTGAAGTTTTTCCCCTAGGTTTTCTTCTAGGAATTTTACAGTTTCAAATCTTATGTTTAAGAGTTTAATGTATTTTAAGTTGATATTAGTGTATGGCATAATGGCCCAATTTTATTTTTTTTCTGTGTAAATATCCAGTTGCCCAACATCATTGGTTGAAGAGACTATCCTTTCCCCCACTGCTGGTCAAGGTACTCTTGAAATAAACTTACACATAGACAATCAACTGATCTTTCACAGGGGCACCAAGATCATACCATGGGGTTTTTAACTGAGGATTTAAATAAAGGCAATGCAACATTAGCTTTCCATCATGCAAATCTCTCTCCTTGCCTACTACGCACTCCAAATACTGTCTTAGTAAGCATCTGAATGTTCACACAGCATATCTTGCTCACCCTGCATGCTATGCCTCCTGAAGCATCTGCCTAGTGCTGTGAAACCACGGTTCATATGCCACGTGCTCGAGACGCTCATTCAAAAGTTCCATCACCCTCCTCGTTAATGTCAGAGCCTTGCAAAATTTTTCTTTCCTTCCTCACATTGTCTCCTAGGCCTAAAATAATTGTATTAGTACTGTGAAAAAATATTGGATGGAAGTTTAAAAGACAAGTTCTAGCCTACATGCTAACTGCTGTACAGACTTTGTTATGCAATACCCCCATTTCCCCATTTGGACAATTACGCTTGTGGAGTAGAGAATGAACAGATATATGTCTATAGACCTCATAAATTCTAAGTCACAGGTCCTCAGACTCAGAAAATGTCATTAAATATACACAACAACAATAACAACAACAACAACAATTTCAGAAAGACTCAAACCTTTACTTGTGTGTCTTGAAAACCAGAAAGAGATCTCAGTACCTAATCCACAGAAATCCTAAATTGAATCTTCATCTCTTTCAAATACTACAGCTACTCCTGGGCCTCTCTCTGAAACTCCTCTTCTACCCCTAGCCCACCTGATATATCTGTCTTCTTCCTCTTTTCCTTTCTCAGTACTTTATTATATAATGTGTTCAACGTGCATCAGAATCACTTGGAGGACTTTTTAAAAACACAGATTGCTGGGCTCCATCTCAGAGTTTCTGATTCAAAAGGTCTGAGGTGGGACCCAAGAATCTGCATTTCTAGCAAGTTCTCAGGTGATGCTGGTGGTCCAGAGATCCCTCTTTGAGAACCAGAGATCCCTCTTTGAGAACCGCTGTTGCAGATCATCTTAGTTTCTCTGGCTGTGTCCTCTTCCTCCTGTCTCTATCATCCTGTCTCCCACTTTCCAGTCTCCCAGTTCTCTGCCACAGAAATACCAAAAACACAAGCATGAAAGATAATTAACTCTTCTGAAATGACAAAGACTGAATTCTTCTTGGTGGGCAGATTAATAGGAGGAAACTAAGTAGTCTCATTAATAAAGATTGTACCATAATTTATATAAACTATGCAATACCGTGGATGAATTCTCAAAAACATTATGCTGAGAGGAAGAAACCAAACACCAAAGATTACATGCTGTATGATTCCCTTCGCATGAAATCCTAGAAATAACAAAAGCACAGGGACAGAAAACAGATTAATGGCTGCCTCAGGCTGTGCAGAAGCTTTTTAATTTGATATAGTCCCACTTATCTATTTTTGCTTTTGTGTTTTTGCTGGGGAGAGGAATGACTATATACAGAGGCACAAGGGAACTTTTTGGAATGATGGAAATGTTCTAAATATTGATTGTGCTGGCGGTTTCATAGATGTCTACAACTGCCAAAACTCACTAAACTGTACACTTAAAAATACATGAATTTACCACATGTAAATCCGGAGTCAGTAAATCAGGGGAAATATATATGTGTACATAAAATGAAATGTCTCCAAAAATAAAAAAGATTCCATTAAATTCAACCGATGGCTTCTCCCCACTTTTCCTCTGATTTTAAGTTTTCTTGGTTTTTGTTTTTTGTCTTCCACCCCGTGTGCGAAAGGACAGCTACCCAAGCTATATTACACAAAATCTATGTCTGAATTCATGAAAGTGAGTGAGCCTCGTTCTCCTCTCCTGGCTCGGGTTCAAAGGAGCCTATAGAATTCTATTTGTGAACCAATGAACATTGGCTAGAGTAGCTTTAGTTTGCACATGGTTTACCCTGTGAAGAAAACATAAACAAAGTTCAACAAGAGAAACAATGTGATTCAGGGCAGATCTTCACAAATCTTTCTCTGTGGCAATGCTTGGTGTGGTTCCTTCTTTTCCATCTCCCAGAGGAATAATTACACAAGTTCTGCTTTCTGCTCACCTGCCTCCTCATGTCAGATTTGGCATCTCTATTGCAAGATAATTGCTGCCTAGAATATTCAATTTGCTTTTAATTAAATATTGCTCATTAATATAACTGTAAGACAATAAAACATGTCATTTGATTAGCCAAAAATTCTAATATAAATTACATTCATTTTTATGCCAACATGCACTTTACCTAATAAGACATTTGTCACCCTGATATAAAAAGACTGTGTGTGATCTTATTTTTTGTTAGAGATTTTTTAAATGCCTGCAAGCAAAGTTTATAAATTATACACAACTCCTATTCTTTTCCTTATCTCCAGGTTAACTATCTAGAACAGAAAATTACACACAGTTACATACAATGAAATTCCATAACAGCAGGTGTTTGCATAGTAGCTTAGCCCCCAATTTTTGACTATACCACTTTATATATCAAAATGTATCATCTGTTAAGGGGCAGATTTCTTTTAATTTAACAATGAATTTTTATGATTGTAAAAGTAACATATATTTATACAAGAAACTTTTGAAAATACAGAAGAGAAACTTACTAATACATTGAGTATTTTCTTCCAGTTCTTTTTTTCTAAGAATGTTTTCTATGTTTCTTATTCTGCTTTTAAAATTTTAAATTATAGGTAGCTCAGTCAGTTAAGTGTCTGACTCTTGGTTTTGGCTCAGGTCATGATCTCATGATCTCAGGTTAAATAAATAAATCTTTTTTAAAAATTTAAACTATAGCATATATTGTTACATTTAATTATGCTTTTTCCATTTAGTATTATACTGTGAACATGTACCATGCCACTAACTATTCTGAAAATAAAAGCTATATAATATTCTATCATATAAATGAACTATAACCTTTGGACATTAGGGGTTTTTTTCCCTAAATTTTTTACTGTTATAGATAAAAGCTAAGGCAAACATATTTATGCATAAATCTGATCACATCTCTGATTATTTTCTTCAGATTGATTTCCAGAAATAGAATTATTGGATTAGAAGTATTAAGAGAATACTGTATTTTCAGCTCCTTGTGTCATTTTTTTTAAAGATTTTATTTATTTATTTATTTGAGAGAAAGTACGAGCAGGGGGAGGGGCAGAGGGAGAGGGAGAAGCAGGCTCCCCACTGAGCAGGGAGCCCAACGCGGGCTCGATCCCAGGACCCTGAGATCCTGACCTGAGCTGAAGGCAGGTGCATAACCAAATGAGCCATCCAGGTGCCCCCAGCCTCTGTGTCTTTACAGGGCATGGACAGGCCAGGTAGAAACACTTCCAGACCCCATGTAGACCCTGAACTTGGCCTTCCCATAGGAAGGAAGAATGACTAATATGGTTGTAGAATAGGAGAGAGTAAGCCTCTGGTGTAGGTTTGGTTAAGTGTGTAGTACATCCCATCTCTTGACATCTTGGCTCACTTAGCTCTTGAAGTAAGATCACCAGACAGGGACCGCCCCCCCCACCATCACCCCAGCAAGGAGTGACTGCTTTTTTTAACGCCTCATGACCTGGAAGTGAGATGGGTGGGGTGTACGGTAGGGAGTCAGAATTAGCAGATCCCAAGGTCTAGGACTGGAGCTGCCAACAGTTCTCCAATCCACTTTATTCAATAGGCCTCTAGTCTAGAACACTTTCTACTCCTTGACTCAGTTTGGGACTGTATGTCATCTACAAAAACCTAAGCACGGAATAAGGGCGACTAGCAGGATGCACGCGACAAACTCTTCACTAAACCTCTAACAAAAAGATATAAAGCAAGAGCTCAGGAAAGACAGAGCAGTAAATTCCACTTTGAAACACTCCTGTTCCAAATACGTGGCAGTAATAGAAAAAAAAGAAAAAAGAAAAAACAAGTAGAAACTGTTTGAAAACAAAAGATATGTACCTTCATAGACCGTACATGGAAAAGAAATGCAAAATGGGAGCTATTAGAAATTCAGTTCCTAGGAAGTAATAGGGAATAAAAATGATTCACTAGACCAGGCAATAAACCAGAGCAAACCCACTGCTTAAGACAGGGTTTAATAAAGGATCTGCACTTCGTGAAAGCAGGCTAAAGAAAACTACTATCAACTCTGCCTTGGACTGTAGATTTTAAGAGCCATGGGAAGCCAAAGGCATAGATAAAATAAAATTCCAAATAACATGATGATATCTAGTGCTAAGAAAGACATTTAACAAACTTAATATGATAAGCTTGAATTTATTCCAAGCGAAATTAATTCTATAGAACAGTCTAAATGACTTTTAAATAAACATTTTAGGCTCTCCAATTACATTAATAAAGGATATACAGCCATAAAGAAGAAAAGGAAACTATAGAATAAAGGCAAGCTGAAATTTTAAAAAATACAGGTGGATATAAAAAAAGAGATTGCTAAAAATATTAAAATATAAAAATATCAAATTTTTAAATCAATGAATGAGACAAACCATAGAAGAGATATAGCTGAAGGGAGAATTGTTAATCAGAAAATAGTCTGGGGATTCACCAAAAGCACAACAATGAAGACAGGAAAAATTACACATACACACATACATATATGTGCATATAGACACATATGTACATACATACATACGTGCATATATAGAAAGCAGTAAGAGACTTTGAGAGAAAAAATTGAGAGCTGTCAACATATGTCTCATAGGAATCCCACAGACTAGAGGGAAGAAAAGAAGAGCAATTTTTGACAAAGTAGTGGCTGAAATTTTTCCAGAATCGAAAACATATGTCCTCAAGTTAAACACAGACTCCAACTACTGAGTAAGATAAATAAAAATAAACCCAAACTTAACTAGAGAGAGGAATTATAGAACTTAAGAAAAGAAAGAAAATCTTAAAAGCTACCAAAGAGAAAAGAGACATTATTTAAAATATACACTAAGATTGACAGCAGATTTATCTTTTCCAGAAAGAGATTTCGGAAGATAATGGAGCACAATCTTAAAAGCACTGAGAGATGACTGTCTCTCTTGCATTTATGTATATAAGCATGTATGTATGTATGTTCTTCATGATCTGTCCAACATTTAAATGTTTGAACATTTCAGGGTTCAATCTTTGGATCTCTTCCTTTATCTCTTTTCACTCCCTCATGAGCTCATCTGGCCTCATAACTCCATGCCATCTATATGTCAAAGAATTCTGTTTCAGTTATCTATTGTTACATAAGAAACTTCCCTAAAACTTAATGGCTTAAAATAGCAATTTATTATTATCTCTCACTGTTCTGGGGGTGGAGAGGGTCAGCTGGGCAATCTGAGGCAGGAGGCACATAAAGCATATTCATTTACAGGTTTGGTTCCAAGGCTAGGATGATTCTATAGTTAAGGGCCAGTTAGGCATCTCTGTCTCTACAAAGAGTTCTAACTTCCTCACAGCATGGTAGTCTCAGAGTAATAGATTTTCTTACATGGTGTCTGATGCCTAGAGTAAATATTTAAGAGACCCAGGCAGAAGCTGCAATGGTTCCTATCACTGAGCCTTGAATGTCCTAGAACATCCCTTCTGCCACATTCCATTGGTCAAGCAAGTCGCAGCTGCTAGAGTGGTTATTTTCAATGTGAGATCATGGTATTTCTTTGACCAAAACCCCTCAATGGCTTCCCACATCATTCAGAATAAAAAGCAAAGCCCTTATACTGAATGACACTGCCTTATCCAACCTGATTTTTTCTTCTTCTTAGACTTCATCTCAAAGTATTCTTCTTCCACCACCTCCCAGCTTCATCTCACTCCAGGCACGATAGACTACTTGATGTTCTTTGGAAATCCTGTCTCAGGGCTCTGCACTTATTTGCTCTACTCAGACCACTCTTCCACCAGATATCTGTAGACCTTGCTCCCTCACCTCCTTTGAGCTTTGCCGGGTATCATCTGGCCTCATAGCTCAGTGAGTCTTCCCTCGCAAATTTGCCTACTACCCAACACTCTTTACCCCTCTTCCACTTTGTATTTTCACCACAGCAGTTATGATCATTAGGAATACTATTTATCTATTTATTTAATCAATTATTACTCTCTCTGTCCCCTAGAGTGTAAGTTCCCCGAGGCCAGGATTTTTATCTGTTTTGTTTGCTGATGGATCACACAACTAGAACAGAGCCTGACATACTATAGGTTCTCAATATATAGTACTGTGCGAGAAAATGGTTAGTGACCAGCTCTCAGAAACAGCAACCACAAAAACCCACTCTGATTTGTGGCATTTGCCAGTTTCCATGGTGTATATACTCCCACCATCCAATTTCAAGCTCAGTGTCACTAATATGGGATTGAGAAGCAATAGGGACAATTGGTTCTCAAGAGCCAATACAAGTCGGCTCCAGCATACCACTGTTATTGTTAAAGGAATGGAAAAGAAAAAAAGGAAGGAAGGAAGAAAAATATATCTGTCCTATAATTCAAAATGGAAGGAAATAAAGACTTTTTCAGATAAACAAAGATTATGGGAGTTTATCATGAACAAACCCTCATTGAAGGAACTACTAAAAACTACTTTATTAGAAGAAGGGCAAGACCAGAAAGATTGCAGGGAACACAAAAAATAATGGTAGTGCAGCAAATGATAAAATGTATTGATAAATGTAATTAACTATCAACTGTAAACATTTTTTTAAATAAGAACTAATTTTATATGTTTCAAGATGCATCCACTAAAACTCTAGACTCACACATAAAGCACACAGCATAGTGCCTAGCACAGAGCAAGCGCACTGTTATTACCCCATCATGAGAAGCAAATAGATAAATTTCCAAAACATGGAGAAGGAGCAATATTAGCATGCTACAGAGGTAGAGAGAAATACTAAAAGACTCATCTAAAAGAATCTAAAGGTGAGGTGCCTGGGTGGCTCAAGACGGTTAAGCGATGGACTACTGGTTTCAGCTCAGGTCCTGATCTCGGGGTCTTGATCTCAGGATCCTGAGATCCAGCCCCAAGTTGAACCCCTGAATCAGGCTCAATGCTCAGCAGGGAGTCTGCTTGAGATTTTCTCCCCCTCCCTCTTCTTCCCCTTCTTTTCCTCCCCCACCCCCCAACTTGTCCACGGGCATGCGCGCTCTCTCTCTCCTAAATAAATACAATCTTTTTTAAAATAAATAAATAAATAAAGGAACTTAAAGATATTTCATTTGGGGGAGGGAAATAAGATGTCCTAGGTTTTTTGCAATAAGCCTCATTGACTATTTGACTCTATAATTGTGTTTAAAAAAAAAAAACAGTAAAAGAAAATGAGAAATAAAAAAGCAGGAAGCTGGCAGGCACACTGACAAACACCGACCAGAAGAAAGCTGGTATAACAATATTCATACCAGATAAAATAGAATTCAATTATTTCAGAGGGATAAAGAGGGACATTACACAATTACAAAAGTATAATACTTTTGAACTTGTGTGTACTATGCGGCAAAGCTTTACACTAGATAAAGCAAAACTTGACAGGATTACAAGAAGAAATGTTTTTAAAAACATAAACAATCATACTACCACAGTCAGAAGTTAGTATGTGAAGCAAAGGAAAAAAATAATATATGGATTATTAGAGCAATTAAATGTATAAACTAAAAAGTCTCAACAAATAAAATAAAATTTTAAAAATCCAGATCATGCAGACCTCATTCTATGTCCACAATGAAATTGAATTACGTATCAATAGTAAGAAGAACATTTTTAAAAAGATACCCATATGTTTGAAAAGTTAGGAAAAAATGGTCTCTATATTCATAGGTTAAAACAAAATAATAATAGAAAATACTAAATAAAGAGAAGGATAATGATGAAAGTTCTGGTGGCAAAACTAGTGGATACTGGGAGGCCTTGCTAGCTTAGTTGGTGGAGCGTGCAACTCTTGATCTCAGGGTTGTGAGTTCAAGCCCCACGTTGGGATAGAGATTACTTGAAAAATAAAATCCTAAAAAAAAAAAAAAAAAAACTAGTGGATACAGCTAAAGCAATGCTTAGTGTTACAGTAATGTCTTTAAATGCATGTACAGAGGTGCCTGGGTGGCTCATATGGTTAAGCGTCTGCCTTCAGCTCAGGTCATGATCTCCATCGGGTCCTAGGATGGATTCCCATATCGGGTTCCTAGCTCAGCAGAGAGTCTGCTTCTCCCTCTAACTCTGCCTCTCCCCCTGCTTGTGCTCTCTGTCTCTCTCAAATGAATAAATAAAATCTTTTAAAATAAAATAAAAAACAAATGCATGTATAAAAACCAAAAAGATAAAAATTAAATGAGGTAACTATTCATCTCAAAAGCCAAAAAACTGAAAGAAAATATAACCTAAAGAAAGTAGACTCAAAATTAATTCATTAATTAGAAAAAAAAATAGAGACAATAACACAAAAGGTAGTTTCTTTGAAAATATGGATAAGATTTACAAATCTCTGGCAAAAATGATCAAGAAGAAAGATTAAGAAATATTAGGAACAAAAAAAATAGTATATAAAGCAAAGAGTTTTCTATGCCTCATTAAATAAATTGGACACAGAATTGAGATTTTTATATAATAGAGTAGTATTAAAAAAACACCTTGTCACCCCAAAAAATATAAACTTGAATGGACAATTTCCTAGAGAAATATAAATTAGCAAAATTGACTCAAGATGAAATAAAAACCAAAGTGAACAAATAACCATTAAATAAATGATAAGGGTTAAATGGGTGGTGGGTATAAAGGAGGGCACTTGTCGTGATGAACACTGGGTGCAACACGTAAGCGAGGAATCACTAAATTCTACTCCTGAAACCAAAATTACACCATATGCTAACTAAATGGAATTTAAATAAAAACCCAAAACTAACTAAATAAATAATCAAAAGTTTTCCTCACTCTCCCAGCAAATGACAACAATCCTAGATAGTTTCATAGTTGAGTCTTCTAAACCTTAAAGGAGCATCTAATCTAGTGTTTTTCCATAAAAAGATTATGCAAACTCCCATGTAACTTTATGTTTTCTAGTGGCCACACTAAAAATGTGACATTCATCTTTGTGTGTGTGTGTGACACTCATCTTAATAATATTTTTTATTTGCAATAATGAAAATAGTTCATTTTGATAAGTGATAATAGAAAGTTTATTTTTAAAGTATTAGTAAAATAATTTACACACCTTTTTCCATACTAAAGTCTTTGAAATCCACCTAGTAGTTTATATTCAATTATCAGCCCACATTTCAAGTATTCACTAGCCACATGTAGCCACTGATTCCTGTATTACACAGCATGGCTACAATCTCTATTTTAGACACACTGTTTCATATAATAGAAGAAGAAGAGCTGGCCAATTTATTTGATGAGGCATATAAAAACCCTTATACCAGGGCGCCTGGGTGGCTCAGTTGGTTAAGCGACTGCCTTCAGCTCAAGTCATGATCCTGGAGTCCTGGGATCGAGTCCCGCATCAGGCTCCCTGCTCGGCAGGGAGCCTGCTTCTCCCTCTGACCCTCCCCCCTCTCGTGTGCTTTCTGTCTCTCTCATTCTCTCTGTCTCAAATAAATAAATAAAATCTTAAAAAAAAAAAAAAAACCTTATACCAAAACCAGACAAAAACAGTATAAGAAAAAATGTATAGACTAATCTCACTTAAAGCATAATAAATAAATTCTTTTTAAAAAATTACATAAAATTCATATGAAAAAACTAAGGC
Organism: Mirounga leonina; assembly: GCF_011800145.1. Lineage (NCBI taxonomy): Eukaryota > Metazoa > Chordata > Mammalia > Carnivora > Phocidae > Mirounga > Mirounga leonina. Next base: position 40,009,080 of record NW_023270305.1, read on the forward strand.
CAAGAATATTCAAGATGATTTGGAAACAAACAACAGAGTACAATTTGTCCCACCAGATATTAAAACTTATTTTAAAGCCAAGGTAATAGGATTGTGTGGTATTGGTGCAGGATCAGACAAATAGGCCAAAAGAACAATGTAAGAGAACATGATATGTGACCAGAAGTAACACTGCAAAGCAGAATGTCCTGTTCAGTCTATGGCACTAAGACAATTTACCCACAATTTAAAAAAAGAAACGGAAAAGGAAAAGAAAAGAAAATTGAACAAGATCCCTACTTTCCATCTACAAAAATATGTGTTAAGTGATTTAAAGACCTAACTATAAGAAATGAAACTTTAATACTTCAAAAGAAAATATGACTTTGTAGTGGGGTTTCTTAAACAAGATTTGTTTTTTTAAAAAAGATTTTGTTTATTTATTTATTTGAGAGAGAGAGATTACGAGCAGGGTAAGAGGCAGAGGGAGAAGCAGACTCCCCGCTGAGCGGGGAGCCCAATGCGGGATTTGATCCCGGGACTCCTGTATCATGACCTGAGCAGAAGGCAGACACTTAACTGACTGAGCCACCCAGGCGCCCCTTTAAACAAGATTTCTTTCTTTCTTTTTTTTTTTTTTTGTAGAGGGAAAATGATTCCCTAAATGCATCTTATATCCTTCTTTTAAAATTTATTTTATTTTATTATAAGATCCCCAAAAGCACAACTTACTTGGGTAAATATTGATAAATTTTACTACCCTAAGTTTTAAAACTTCTATAAAACAGAAAACATCACAGAAATAAAGTTTAAAAATCATATCCAGGCTGCGAGAAGATATTTATAATGATAAACTAATAAAGGAATAGATCTGAAATGCATAAGGCATACTTAAAAATCAATAAGGAAAAGATGAAAAATCCAACAGAAAAATGGACAAAGAAAATGAAAAGAAAAATGTTCACACCAAAAAAAGAAACACAAATGGCCATTAAACATATGAAGAGGGGCGCCTGTGTGGCTCAGTTGGTTAAGTGTCTGATTCTTGATTTTAGCTCAGGTCATGATCTCAGGGTTGGAAGATCAAGCCCCATGTTGGGTTCCATGCTTGGCATGGAGCCTGCTTAAGATTCTCTTTCTTCCTCTGTCCCTCCTGCCCCCCACCTGCTACTTGCCTGTTCTCTGTCTCCCTCTAAAAAACAAAACAAAAAACAAACAAAAAATATGAAGAAATGTTCAACCTCAGCAGTGACCAGGTCAACGCAAATTAAAACAATAATGAAAAAAACATGCACACTCATGAGATTGGTAAAATTTTAGTTTGATGATTCCAGGGATCATAAGAATGCAGAGCAACAAGAACTCTTATGTACTGCAGATGTGAGTATGAATTTGAATGAGCAATGTGGAAGGCAATTTAATAGTATCTAGTAGAGCAGAGAATGTGCAGGCTCCATCAGCCATTACACTTCTAAGAAAATACCCTTCAGAAATTCTTATTTACTGTGTAAAACAATTTAATTTCCTCTTTTTGTCTTACATTTAATCCCTCCAGACTAGGTCCAGAGGAGACTCGTTCCTCAACCCCCAAACACATCAAGCTATCTTATGATGTTTTCTTCTTTTAATTTTTTTTAGTATAGTTGACATACAATGCTACCTTAGTTTCAGGAGTAAGACATAGTGATTCAACTTCTCTATATGTTATCCTATGCTCACCACAATGATAGCTACCATCTGTCACCATGAAACACCATTACAATATCGTTGACTATATTCCTTATGCTGTGCCTTTCATTCCTGGGACTTATTCATTCCTTAACCGGAAGGCTGTATCTTCCACTCCCCTTCACCCATTTTGCCCACCCCTCCAACTTCCTCCCCTCTGGCAACCATCAGTTTGTTGTTCTCTATATTTCTATGTCTAATTCTGTGTTTTGTTTGTTTATTCATTTGTTTTGGTTTCTTTTTTTTATTCCACATATGAGTGAAATAATATTCTCAGTCTGACTTATTTCACCTAGGATTATACCCTGTAGATCCATCCATGTTGTCCCAAATGGCACAATCTCATCCTTTTTATGGCTGCATAATATTCCAGTGTCTGTGTGTTTGTGTGTATCACAACTTCTTTATCCATTCATTTATTGATAGACACTTGGGTTGCTTCCATATCTTGGCTATTTTAAATAATGCTGCAATAAACATTGAGGTGCATATGTCTTTTCTAATTAGTGTTTTCATTTTCGTTGGGTAGATAGTAGTGGAATTATTGGATCATGTAGTATTTCTATTTTTAATTTTTTGAGGAATCTCCATACTATTTCCACAGTGGCTGTACCAATTTACATTCCCACCAACACTGCAAGAGAGCAGTCTTTTCTTCTTTTCTTTTTCTTCTACAGTCTCACCAACAATTGTTATTTCTTGCCTTTTTTATTTTAGCCATTCTGACAGGTGTAAGGTGATATCTCAGTGTGGCCCTTATTTGCATTTCCCTAATGATTAGTGACATTGAGCATCTTTTCATGTGTCTGATCGCTATCTGCATGTCTTCTTTGGGAAAAAATGTCTATTCAGGTCTTCTGTCCAGTTTTTAATTGAATTTTTCTGTTGTTGCCTAAGTTCTTTATATATTTTAGATATTAACCTTTATCAGATATATCATTTGCAAAAATCTTCTCCCATTTACTAGGTTGTCTTTTTGTTTTTTTGATGGTTTTCTTCACTGTGCAAAAGCTTTTGATTTTGGGCGCCTGGGTGGCTCAGTTGGTTAGGCGACTGCCTTCGGCTCAGGTCATGATCCTGGAGCCCCAGGATCGAGTCCCGCATCGGGCTCCTTGCTCAGCAGGGAGTCTGCTTCTCCCTCTGACCCTCCCCCCTCTCATGCTGTCTATCTCATTCTCTCTCAAATAAATAATAAATAAAATCTTAAAAAAAAAAAAAAAAAGCTTTTGATTTTGATGTAGTCCCAATAGTTTATTTCTGCTTTTGTTTTTCTTGCCTTAGGAAAATATCTAGAAGAAATGTTGCTCTCGCCAGTGTCAGAGAAATTACCGCCTATGCTCTCTTCTAGGATTTTTATGGTTTCAGGTCTCACATTTAGGTCTTTACTCCATTTTGAGTTTATTTTTGTGGATGGTGTAAGAAAGTGTTACAGTTTCATTATTTTGCATATAGCTGTCCAGTTGTCTCAACACCATTTATTAAATACACTGTTGTTTCCCCACTGTATATTCTTGCCTCCTTTGTCATTGCTTAATTAACCATGTAAGTGTGGGTTTATTTCTGGAATCTCTATTCTGTTCTATTGATCTATGTGTCCATTTTTGTGCCAGTACCATACTGTTTTGATTATTACAGCTTTGTAGTATATCTTGATATCTGGGATTGTGATACCTCCAACTTTGTCTCTCTTTCTCAAGATGGCTTTGGCTATTCAGGGTCTTTTGTGGTTCCATACAAATTTTAGTATTATTTGTTCTAGTTTTGTGAAAAAGTGCTGTTGGTATTTTGATAGGGATTTCATTGAATCTATAGATTGCTTTGGGGAGTATGGACATTTTAACAATACTAATTCTTCCGATCCATGAGCATGGAATATCTTTCCATTTGTTTGTGTTGTCTTTAATTTCTTTTATCAGTATTTTATGTTTGCAGAGTATAGGTCTTTCACCTCCTTGGTTAAGTTTAATTCTAGGTATTTTATTCTTTTTGGTACAATTATAAATGGAATCGCTTTCTTAGTTTCTCTTTCTGCTACTTTGTTATTAGTGTATAGAATTACTATCAATTTCTGGGTATTAATTTTGTATCCTGCAACTTTACTGAATTCATTTACCACTTCTAGTAGTTGTTTGATAGAGTCTTCAGGGTTTTCTATATATAGTGCCATGTCATCTGCAAATAGTGACAGTTTAACTTCTTTATTGATATGGATACCTCTTATTTCTTTTTCTTGTCTGATTGCTGAGGCTAAGACTTCCAGTTCTATTTTGAATAAAAGTGTAAAGATGGACATCTTTGTCTTATTCCTGATCTTAAAGGAAAAGCTCTCAGTTTTCCACCATGGAGTAAGATGTTAGCTGTGGATTTTTCATATATGGCCTCTATTATGTTGAGGTATGTTTATGATGGTGTTTTCTTACAACAAATACAAAAAATCACCTTCCTGAGATTATGCTACTGGCCAATAATACAAAAGTTGCTATGGTCAATTTTGTTTAAAATACTAGTTTTCTTTCCCATCACAGATATAAATTCCACTGTAGTAAGAAAGCATTGCCAGAAGGAGAAATAAAAATGCAAGTATCCAGAAGGGACACACAGTCTCCCACATTTGAGACCAGCTCACCTACCTATTTGGCCCTGGCCGGCCGGCAGCTGTGAAGCCCTGGTTCTCCGAGCAGCAGTGTGGAGTTATCCTCCTGCAGCTCTTGCCAAGCTGCAAAATCTCTGGCAACAGAGCTGCTGAGGGTGCAAGTGTCTGCTTGAACCTGTAGCACTCTAGATTCCAGGACAGAACGTGTCTGGCCAGGAGTTTAGGCTGACAGGGAAAGGAGGATAAGACATTCAAATACTACATCTCTGGAGCACTGTGAATGCCCCAGTCTCTCTCAGCTGCCCCAAGCTTAGGTGGTCTGCATGTCTCGTTCTGGCCTGCTGTGCCCTCTTGGGGCAGGCTTCACACAGCCTAGACATCAGTAGTGACAGCTATCTCCTTGTGAGAGAACTAGCCTCCAATGTGCCCAGCTTCCTGGGCCTTGGGTCAAAAAGCTGAGTCCATCATTATTTCAATGCAAGGGCAAGAACCAATTACCCAGAATTCCATGAAACATTAGTTCCTATAACCAGGACCTAGGATGTGGTACAAGGTTTGGGACTGTTAAGTCCTGCATCAGAATGAACATCCACCCATAGATCCAGCCCCTTTGGAGGAATTAGTCTGCCCACTAGAGTATATGCTTGCCACTGGGATTTGTAGTAATTAGAAGAATGGATGGGCCAGGGGTACTAGGATAGTAGCCAGGGAGTTGTGGACATGTACCAATGTGCTTCACTATTTGCAGTGAATATATCTATTCAGAAATCCTCAGGGCCTCAGAAACCTTATCTAATACCTCACCCAGTGAGTCTTGCAGTTGGCCCATTAGATAGTGCCAGTCAGCCAAGCCCTGCCAAGGTCTATGGATGGCATTGTTAAACATCTATGTCAGGCCAGCCACCAAACAGATTGCTTGGCTTAGGCTGGAGGTCCAGTTGTTTTCAAGCAACAGACAAGAGCTGGTGGAGAGGTCCTACCCATTTCTCCTTTTCTACAGGGCAAGGACCTGCCATGCTCAACTCCCACGTAAACTGCAGCTTGACGTTTGTAGATGCAATAGGGTTAAACAGATCTGGAAAGAGTGCTACGACATCAATGGGCAAAATGGGAAATGTGTCTGTTGAGAACTACCAAAGCCAAAGTAGATAGTGCCCTCATGTGGGGAAAAAAAAAAATTGTTTTGAGAAAAAACACTCCAACGGGTGACCTGTCGCTATTGAGTGTTTTTCAGAGATATGCAGGAGGCTAATACCTCCAAGAGCAACCCACTAACAGTTCTCCATAGATCAAGAGGGCTAAAATTCTGAAGCCAGATACTACATGACAAAATACTATGTGCGAAGAACAAATGATTAACTTTATCATATAAAATTTGAGCCCAAGAAGTTGTACGGGGCTCAACAAAACCAGACAACTTATTTTTAGTATAAAGAGGTAAATATAACAGCTAGTTAATAGAAAAATCCATTTTTCCTGCCCCACTAAATAAAGGTGAAGTTTATTTATTTATTTATTTAAGAGTTTATTTATTTGACAGAGCACAAGCAGAGGGAGAGAGAGGGAGAAGCAGGCTCCCTGCTGAGCAGGGACCCCAATGTGGGACTCAATCCCAGGACCCTGGGATCATGACCTGGGCCGAAGGCAGCCGCTTAACTGACTGAGCCACCCAGGGGTCCTTAAGTTTTTTTTAAAAAGGCAGTTTGAATGGGTATCCAATTATTAATCTTCCCTGGGGAAACCCTTATTGGTACTGGGCCCTAAGGCATAGCCCCGGGTAAGGGAAGAGCAGCAGGGTTTCACGAGCTCACTCATGTTTTGTTTTGTTTTGTTTTGTTTCTGGGAGAGGCAGGAACGGTGGTGCTTAAGAGCACTGGACACAGAGCCAGATCTTTGCCAGATCTTTGCTCAGTCCCCTGAACCCAGAGCCCCTGCAAGAGGGGTGGGGGTGCTCTCTGAAAAGGGAGGTCACGTTGAGAAGAAGAGAGAGGAGTGTCCGAGCTTGCAGGGAACTAAAGTCTTGTGCTGGTCTTCAGGGGTGGCAGAGTGACCCGCCAGCTAGGTAAGTGTGATAGTATCTATACCAGTTCCACCTTGGAAAGCAGCAAACCCTACAAATTAGGGGTGTTCTCCTGGAGAGTTGGCTGTTCACCAAAACACCACTGCTCCTATTACTTAGACTTAAGCTCTTTTACACTTTGATTCCTGCTACCTTTACTTTGCGTCAGCTCTACACTTGTATTCCTTTCCCCTGTCCTGTTTGCCTTGTCCAGGCATCTCCCCTGGGGCTCCCCTCTTCCCATAGCCAGTCGGGACTCTCTGGTGCTTGCACTCTTAACTACATAGTCCTACCCCGTCTACAATTTCCCACCCATGAATCCATCGAATCTATGCCGTTTTTTTTTCTACTTCATGGCATCCAATGGCATCCAAGCTTTGCTGGAGAAAATAGCATAGCCCTGAGTGTTGGTATCATCTAAATCCGTGCTTCTTGGAAATCTGCTTGCACTCGACCAGCTTAGCTGTGGTGCAACTTACACCTACTATATGTTGCATTAACCCCTCCTTCCCGTTCTGTCATAGGATGAGTTGTTGCGTCATCTGACATGACAACGGTTATGCAGTAACATTTTAAGATTCTGGATGACATATGTTGGCCAGCTGCAAAAAAGCAATTACCTGAAACAATATGATTATTCATTCACTTTTGTAATAAACCTCAGAACCAGGGGCCTAGAATATAAATCCCCGACAATGAAAATATGTGTCCCAGCATCTACCTGGGTCTATTTTAGAAAGCCAGGTATTCATGGGCTGTTTTACTTGCTTTCTAGTAGATGAACACAACAAAAAGTAATTGCTATAGCATACATTTTTCCTTCACTAGTTAAGAATAATTCTAAGGCTATGCGACTATCCACAATAACTCTAGCTAGTGAACTTAAATTTAAACTGATTTATTATGCTTCCAGAGACAAAGGTGTATAATTTGTAAGTTTTACTAAATTTTGACATTCTTTTTCAGTTGCACTTTTTTTTTTTAAACCTTGGGAATTATAGCCTATGTATTATGCATAAAGAGGGAGGTAATTTTCCTTACAGGATATTTTCCCAAATAGCCTGTGCTTGCTTCTCTTTACAGATTTCTGGGCATTATTTTCAGGGAAACATGATTTCCCAGTACTTTTAATTTTCTGAAAATCTCTAACAATTATCCTGAGTACACAGATTACATTAGCGTGTGGCAAGCAGGTATATTTCACATAATTAGTACTCTAACAGAGACAGATTATACTGAGAGCGTAAGTATAAATTAATACAACAGGAGCAGGCAAAATTTTGTCCCTCAAGTTGGGGAGATTCCTTGAGTGGATTTAAACAGTTCCTGCAAAGTAGGTGTATCTCTGAAGAGAACAAACTGACTGTTGTAGGAAGAATGGCCTTAATATTAGTTCTTATTTTTGAAAGGCTAGGTTTTGCTGACACAGTTGTAATGATTTCAGCAAAAGCATTTTGCTACCACAAGGTCAAGGTTTAATTTTTACAAGACTAAATAAAGGTTGGGATTAAAGACGTGAGGGAAATTTAAGTTATGGAAGGTCCTATAAAAAATAATCTACTGTTGAAGTGTTTGAAGGAACAGTTATTAAATGTGTCGGCAGACAGTTAATTCATAGCCTAGCTATGATCTGAGGAAAACACATCAGGAAGTTTTGGCTTTTTTCTTAAGTGGCAAACACCATACAGAGTCTAAAATGATAGAATAAAGATAAGGGTGATTGTATTAAGAAGTCTTTTAGCCAGTTCATAGAGCGTATCAAAATACAATAATAAGTAAGATTAATGGTAGAGTAAAGGAAAAGCAAATGGGTAATAAAAGATTAGAAAATAAATCTTTTCTTGGGTGGAAGCTGCTTTTTCTGTAATTAGCAATATGTTCTGTCACCTTGGGTGAAAAATTTCTGTAGTCAGAGGCTTCTGGAAAATTCCAAAAAAATATAAATTTAAGGTCTCTGAATGGAATGGACATGAAGGAGTCAGAGGAAAATAATACATGTCTTGTAAGTTGAGATCAAAACCTTGGAGTTTTACCAGGATGTCAGTTGTTAACATTACCATGTAAGGTCTGTTCCAGTGGGGCTTGAGGGCAGTTTTTTCTCTAGTGCCTCCTTTAAAAGACTAAATAAATATCCAGGTTTCAGATCATGTAGAGTCTACCTAGGTGGATGTTTTAGAACTGCAGCTCGTTAATAATTAACCTGGAAGCACCAAATTAGTCTCCAGTAGTGTTCAGTCTTATCAGCTTATACTAGGCTAGAATTTAGGGTTGGAAACAATGCCCAACTGCTTGAAGCAAACTGTTTTTAACTCACAGGGAAATAACTTATGATTCCAAGAAGGAGAATCATTATTGCTATCATGGCTAAGGGCGAGAATTCAGTCTTGGGGCGCCTGGGTGGCTCAGATGGTTAAGTGTCTGCCTTCAGCTCAGGTCATGATCCCAGGGTCCTGGGATGGAGCCCCGCGTTGGGCTCCCTGCTCTGCAGGAAGCCTGCTTCTCCCTCTCCCGCTCCCCCTGCTTGTGTCTCTCTCTGGCTGTCTCTCTCTCTGTCCTTCTTCTTTGCCTAAGTAGCATTGGTATATGTTATCACCATTTTCAAGTCCTAATGAATTATCAGACCTAGATATTAAGGCTTAATGGCAGCTGATATCCTACACACCCACCCAGCCACAGACATACACAGGCGAAGAGACAACTAGATATTATATGCCTCTCCATGGCAGAAAATCACCCTATCAATGAGGTATCCTTGCTATAAAAGTTGAACCTGAATCTGAGCAAACCCCTACATACAGGAAATGCAGGGGACAAAGAAGCATGTTAAACATGACAACATGTACATTGCAATCAGCAAAAACCAACCAGACTCTGGAAAACAAATCTGCAGTTTTTTTCAATAAGTGAATTATAAGAATGCAAGAGCAAGAGTGAGAGAAAATGATTATCACAGATTAAAAGAAGTTTAAAAGATATCAACTAATCACCATTTTGACCCTCATGTAGATCCTGATTCAAATTGTAAATATATATATATATACATATATATATTATGAGTCGATTGGACATTTGAATAGTAATTGATATTTTATGATGTTAAAAATTATTGTTGGGGTGCCTGGGTGGTTCAGTCAGTTAGATGTTTGGCCCTTGGTTTCAGCTCAGGTCATGATCTCGGGGTACTGGGATTGAGCCCCACATTGTGCTCCATGTTCAGCAGGAACTCTGCTTTTCCCTCTCCTCCCACCCTCAAGCTCCTCCTCCCATTCACTCTCTCTCTCTCATTCTCTCTCTCAAATAAATAAAAATCTTTTTTAAAATGTTAATTATTTTTAAGTATGATAATTATATTGTGATTATGGTTTTTTTTTTAATAGTATAGTCCTTACATTTTAGAGATGCCTGAACTACTTATGGATGAAACACTATGACTGTGATTTATTTCAAAAATAATGTCTGAGGAGAGGAGTAAATAGTAGAGATGAAACAAATTGTCCATGGGTTAAAAATGATCAAAGCTGGGCGCCTGGGTGGCTCAGTTGGTTGAGCGACTGCCTTCGGCTCAGGTCATGATCCTGGAGTCCCGGGATCGAGTCCCGCATCGGGCTCCCTGCTCGGCGGGGAGTCTGCTTCTCTCTCTCATGCTCTCTGTCTCTCATGCTCTCTGTCTCTCATTCTCTCTGTCTCAAATAAATGAATAAAATCTTTAAAAAAAAAAATGATCAAAGCTGAGAGATGAGAGTACATTAAACTGTTCTGTGTACTTACTACATATGTTTAGAAGTTTTCCATAATTTGTAATTAAATTGGATCAATTGGATATTCATATAAAAACTTTTTTAAGCTTGTATTTATTTATTTGAGAAAGACTAATACACTGAAAATTGCAAAACACTAATGAAATTAAAGAAGACAAAATGAAAAGACAGGAAGACTTGGTATTGTTGCATTAATTGTATTACCCAAAATGATCTACAAATTCAGTACAATCCCTATTAAAATCCCAATGGCATTTTTTACAGAAATAGAGAAAACAATCCTAAAATTCATATGGAACCATAAATCATGCCAAATGGTCAAGCAACCTTAAGAAAGAAGAACAAAGTTGGAGGCTTCATATTTTCTGATTTTAAGACATACCACAGAGCCACCATAATTAAAAAACAGTATGGTACTGCCATAGGGACAGACATATAGAACAATGATACAGAATAGAGAGCCAAGAAACAAATCCACACATATAGTCAGTCAACTGATCTTTGACAAAGGTGCCAAGAATACACACTGGGAATAGGATAGCCTCTGCAATAAATGGTGTTGGGAAAACTGGGTATCCACATGTAAAAGAATGAAAATGGAACTATATCCTACACCACACACGCACACACACAAATCAACCCAAAATACATTAATGCAATGAGTTCTACCATTAAACTGTACAACTCATAAAAGAAAATATTAGGGATCTTCATGACATTGGTCTTGGCAATGATTTTTTTATATATATATAACAGCAAAACACAGACAACAAAATAAAAAATAGACAAGTGGAACTACGTCAAACTAAAAAGTTTCTACACAGCAAAGGACACACTCAATAGAAAGAAAAGATCATCTATGGAAAGGGAGAAAAATATTTGCAAACCGTATATCTGAGAAAGGATTAATACCCAAAATATACAAGATACTCCTACAACTCAGTTGCAAACAAACAAATAATCCAATCTTAAAATGGGCAAAGGTTTTAGGGTTCCTGGGTGGCTCAGTCAGTTAAGTGTCTAACTCTTGATTTCGGCTCCGGTCATGATCTCAGGGTCGTGAGATCGAGCCCCGTGTTTGGCTCCATGCTCAGGGCAGAGTCTGCTTGAGATTCTCTCTCTCCTGTCCCTCCACCACTCCCCTGGCTCTCTCTCTCGCTCAAATAAAAAAAAAAAACATGTATATACCAGTCCAATTTTCCCAGCACCATTTATTGAAGAGACTGTCTTTTTTCCATTGCATATTTTTTCCTGCTTTGTCGAAGATTATTTGACCATCGAGTTGAGGGTCCCTATCTGGGCTCTCTATTCTGTTCCATTGTTCTATGTGTCTGTTTTTGTGCCAGTACCCTGCTGTCTTGGTGATCACTGCTTTGTAATATAGCTTGAAATCGGGCAACGTGATGCCCCCAGCTTTGTTTTTCTTTTTCAGCATTTCCTTGGTGATTCGAGGTCTTTTCTGATTCCACGCAAATTTTAGGATTATTTTTTCCAGCACTTTGAAAAATGTCATTGGAATTTTGATCGGGATGGCATTGAAGGTATAGATTGCTCTGGGCAGCATAGACATTTTAACAATGTTTATTTTTCCGATATTTGCAAATGACACTACAGACAAAGGGCTGATATCCAAGATCTATAAAGAACTTCTCAAACTCAACACACAAAAAAACAAATAATCAAGTCAAAAAGTGGGCAGAAGACATGAACAGACACTTTTCAAAAGAAGACATACAAATTGCTAACAGACACATGAAAAAATGTTCATCATCATTATTAGAGGGAGAGAGCCAGGGGAGTGGTGGAGGGATGGGAGAGAGAGAATCTTAAGCAGATTCTGTCCTGAACATGGAGCCAAATATCTGTTTTAAAAATAAATAAATAATTTAAATTAAATTAATTTAATGGGCAAAGGTTTTGAATAGACTTTCTCCAAAGTGTCAACAGGTATGTGAAAGATGCTCAATGTCACTCATCATCAGGGAAATCCAAATCCAAGCTACAATGAGATGTCACTACACACCTGTTACGACAATTAATATTTAAAAAAACAGAAAACAGTCAGTGTTGGCAAAACTGTGGAGAAATTGGAACTCTTATATACTGTTGGTAGGAATGTGGAATGGGAGAGTCGGTATGGAAAATAGTACGGAGATTCCTCAAAAAATTAAAAATAAAATGACCATGTGATCCAGCAATCCCACTGCTAGGTATTCATCCAAAAGAATTGAAATCAGGATCTCAGAGAAATACATGCATTCCCATGTTTATTGGAACACTACTCACAATAGCTAAGTTTTGAAAACCACCTAAATGTCCATCTTCCAATGAATGGATAAAAATGTGGTGTACTCACACAATGAAATATTCTCAGCATTAAAAAAGAAGAAAAACCTGCCATGTGCAACAATATGGATGGACTTTGAGGACATTATGCTAAGTCACAGAAAGATAAATCCTATATAATTCCACTTACATAAGGTATCTAAAATAGCCAAACTCATAGAAGCAGAAAAGAGAAGGGTGGTTGCCAGGGTCTTAGAGGAGGAAGAATGGGTAGTTGCTATTGAACAGGTATAAAGTGTCAGTTAAACAAAATGAAAAAGTTCTAGAGATCTGCTGTACAGCATTGTGCTTATAATTAATCATACTGTACCGTACACTTAAAATTTTGTTAAAAGCGGGGTGCCTGGCTGGCTCAGTCAGTAGATCATGTGACGCTTGATCTCACGGTTGAGTTCGAGCCCCATGTTGGTGTAGAGATTATTAAAAATGAAAAATCTTTAAAAAGTGTTTTTGTTAAAAAGGTAGAACTCATCTTAAGTGTTCCCACCACGCTTTATTATTGAAATATAATTGACATACAATATTATATTAGTTTCAGATATATAATATATTGATTCAACAATTCTATACATTACTCAGTGCTCACCACAGTAAGTATAGATAGCATCTGTCACCATAAAATATTATTAAAATATTATTGACTATATTCTCTATGCCATACTTTTCATCTCCGTGACTTGTATAGGAAGTTTATACTGGACCTTTTTCTAATCCCTTTCATCTATATCACCCATCCCCTCACTCACCACCTCTGTGGCAACCACCATTTGTTCTCTGTATTTGAGTCTGTTTGTTTTTTTGCTTGTTCATTTGTTTGTTTTTTAGATTACAAATATAAGTGAAATCATATGGTATTTGTCTTTCTATGTATGACTTATTTCACTTAGCATGATACCATTTAGCTCTAGCCATGTTGTCGCAAATGCAAGATTTCATTCATTTCTAAGGCTGAGCAATACTCCATTGTATATATACATCACATCTTCTTTATCCATTTACCCATTGATGGGCACTTTGGTTTTTTCCATATCTTGGCTATTGTATATAACACTGCAGTGAATATAAAGGTGCACTTACCTTTTTGAATTATTGTTTTTGTTTTCTTTGGGTAAATATCCACCAGTGAACTTACTAGATAATATGGCATAACTATTTTTAATTTTTTGAAGAAACTCCATACCATTTTCTACAAGAGTGCACCAATTTACATTCCCACCAACAGTGCATGAAGTTTCCTTTTTCTCCACATCCTTGCGAACATCTTATTTCTTGTCTTTTTGATACTAGCCATTCTGACTGGTGTGGGGTAATATCTCATTGTGACTTTGATTTGCATTTCCCGGATAATGAGTGATGTTGAGCATCTTTTCATGTGTCTGTTGACCATCTGTATGTCTTCTTTGGAAAAATGTCTATTTAGATCCTCTGCCCATTTTTTAATTGGGGTTTTTTTAGTGTTACGTTGTATAAGTTCTTTACATATTTTTGGATATTAATGCCTTATCAAATATATCATTGGCAAAAAACTTCCCCATTCACTAGGTTGCCTTTTTGTTTTGTTGATGGTTTCCTTCACTGTGCAAAAGCTTTTTATTTCAATGAATCCCAATAGTTTATTTTTGCTTTTGTTTCCCTTGCCTGGGGAGACACATCCATAAATATGTTTCTAAGGCCGATGTCCAAGAGATTACAGCCTATGGTTTCTTTTAGGAGTTTTATGGTTTCAGGTCTCACATTTAGGTCTTTAATCCATTTTGAGTTTATTTTTATGTATGGTGTAAGAAAGTGGTCCAGTTTCATTTTTTTGCAAGTAGCTGTCCACTTTTCCCAACATGATTTATTGAAAAGCCTGTCTTTTCCCCATTTCATATTCTTGCCTCCTTTGCCCTTTAAAAAAAAAAAAAAAAAAAAAAGCATTTCCAGTAAGCCAACCTGTAGAGCTAATTTGGCTCATAGCACCTGACCCTTGGGAGCAGGACTCCATATGTTGTGATCCTCTGGTCCGAGCACAAGGTTCCCATCACAGTAAGTACTCAAAAAATAAATAGTGAATAATGAAAGTATAATTAGGTCCATATTTTACGGATGCATTTCCACAATAACTTTAAAAAAAAAAAAAGGAAAAGGGAACTCACTCAAAGGAAAGAGTGATACTTTACTTATAAACATGACTTTTTTTTTTAAGATTTATTTATTTGAGAGAGAGAGAATGAGAGAGAAAAAGCACATGAGAGGGGGGAGGGTCAGAGGGAGAAGCAGACTCCCCGCTGAGCAGGGAGCCCGATGCGGGACTCGATCCCGGGACTCCAGGATCATGACCTGAGCCGAAGGCAGTCGCTTAACCAACTGAGCCACCCAGGCGCCCATAAACATGACTTTGAAAAATGTTGTCATCTGAGAAATTTTGACATAGGTTGGCTTAAAAGTGAATATATATCCATTACTTGTAACAAGAGTGAATGAAAAAATAGCTCTATAATAAGAAGGAGGCAATTTCCAAAAGATTATTTGACACAATTCTTCTGTAAGTAACCCATGTCTCACTAGAGGGAGCTCAGAACCCACTGATCAAGGGCAAGAGACGCTGAATAAAATGTCATTTCACTTCGGGGAGGGGGGGGGAAGAATCTGAGTAAACATGACATTGATTTCCAGGAGTTGGTAATTTTTCATATGCCAATTATTAACTTCAATTTTTAATTATATAATAGGTAAATAATACAAAGTCTCCTAATAATCAGTCAATCGATTTAATAAGCTTTTATTGTAAGTAGGGTGTAGGACAAAAAAGAGACACGGCATTATCCTTGCCTTCTTAGGGGAAAAAATTCCTAGTATTCATGAAAAAGAGCAAACAATATAAGGCAGTGATGAGTATAGGTACCCAGAAAGGCTCTTTGGAGAAATACAATTCTCACTCTCTGGCTGCTCTTTTCCTATCTCCGTGGGTAGACATGCAGGGCACCTTACCCTTTAAAGTTGCACCTTCTTGGCTA
This sequence comes from Mirounga leonina, assembly GCF_011800145.1. NCBI lineage: Eukaryota > Metazoa > Chordata > Mammalia > Carnivora > Phocidae > Mirounga > Mirounga leonina. The sequence goes on from NW_023270305.1 coordinate 40,024,539, forward strand.
CCTGTAGGGAAGGGGTCTTTCTCAGAGCCACACCAAAGCCAGTATGCTCAGCGGCCTGCTTCTTTCCCTGTGACCCCCTACATCTCCTCTGACACTCTCACGTGAGAAATTAAAGAGCCACCAGCCCTTCCTCATCTCAAAGGGGCTGCCACCACCGTGGCCTCAGCTGTCGAGTCCTTCATTCCCAACAGCAGTGGTAACTCAAGACTTGGGGGAGCAAAGTTTTACTAAAGGCTTGGGGAGAAGAGCATCTTAAAAGTCCCTTGTCCCACTGTCCTCTCACTCCCCGCAACTGGGACCTTCGCATTGAGCATCATTTCTCCTCAGGTTCCAAAAACACGACCACCCACAGGTTGCAAAACCTTACTCTCTACCTTTTGAAATTTTTTACATCTTTCTTTTTCCTAGGCTAGGGTTCCAATATGTCCTATTCAAGTATGTCCCAAATATTGGATGGGACATACTTATACTAAAAAACAATTCCTTGTTTATCTGAAATTTGAATTTTATTAGGCATCCTATAATTTTCCTAAATCTAGCAGCACTACCCTAGATCCTTTTCTCTGCTTCCCGTGGGGTCAGAGGAGGAAACTCAGGATTCCTCCCTCTTTGTTAAATGAGTCCCTTTTTAAAAAAGATTTTATTTATTTATTTGAGAGAGAGAGAGAACGCGCAGAGGGAGAGGGAGAAGCAGACTCCCTGCTGAGCAGAGGGCCTGTGGCAGGGCTCAATCCTAGGATGCTGAGATCATGACCTGATGCTGAACGCAGACGCTTAACCAACTGAGCCACATAGGCACCCCTAAATGAGTCCTATTTTATCTTCTCCCATTCAGACAATACCAAGAGAAGATATCTCACTTCTCTCCCTTGGAACATATATTTGGTTTATGTTTTAAATAACCAAGTTTGGGCACCTGGGTGGCTCAGTCGTTAAGCGTCTGCCTTCGGCTCAGGTCATGATCCCAGGGTCCTGGGATCGAGTCCCACATCGGGCTCCCGGCTCAGCAGGAAGCCTGCTTCTCCCTCTCCCACTCCCCCTGCTTGTGTTCCTGCTCTCGCTATGTCTCTCTCTGTTAAATAAATAAAATCTTTAAAAAATAAATAAATAAATAAATAAATAAATAAATAAATAAATAACCAAGTTTTTCTTTCTATCTGATAACTTATTTGTGCCCAACAAGTTAAAGTGATTTGTTTTCAGGTTTCATTATCATGATCGAAGAGAGGTGTTTCAGAATTGCCTCATCCACACATTTAGTTCATTGCATTCATGTTAATTCAATGTGTGCTATGCATTAGACACTATACCAGCTTATCTCCTGATAAGCATATCAGGAGAAAGAGAAGGGTCCTGCCTGGCAAGGCAGTGCAATTTAAAATGAGAAAGTAAACAACTAGCTCATATCAGCTGATGGCTCAGAACCCAACTGAAAAAGTGACTTCTCACTCCTGTTTTAACAAACATGGTTTGTGAGTTGGTGACTTTTGAAGGGAAAGGGAACACCAGCATCACACTTAGATTATTCTTAAATAAACTGCTTCCTTTGTGAGCAACACTGAGAGTTAATTCTGTCCTGTTGACCAACTTTCAAATTAAGACAAATGCCTAAAGCAATTTTGGAGACTGGTGGAGAATCCTTGAGAAAATGTAGACGGATATCCCTTATGGTAACTAACTACTACAGTTAGATTAACTCAATCAGTGTGAATAGCTTCTTATTAGTTTCCCTCTTTGAGGATTATTTAGCTTCCAAATTTTGAGGTACATAATGGCATTTGCATGCTGTTACAATTTGAAATGGAATTCATCAATGATTATTACCCAAAACATTTTTTTTTTAATCTCTTAAGGGTCATTAACTTTTCTTAGTATCTGCCCTAGAACCTTGCTACTTAAAGCATGGTCCTCAGACAAACAGCTTTGGCTTCTCCTAGAAGCTTGCTAAAAATGAGGACTCGGGTTTCACTACAGACCTGATTAATCAGCATCTGTATTTCCATACCATTCCTAGATTATTTGAAGAACAAACACTAGATTTGAGGAGCACTGGCCTAGGGCCTAGCATGGTGCTTGGACTAGTAGATGCATAATAAATGATGGTTGAATTGTATAATGCACGACCATATTTCTTTATATAGTGCATAAAAGAACACTGAATTTCCTTCTAATTACAATCATGATCATCTTACCTCATTCTCTTCACCATTTTAAAGCCATAATCTAGGGGCGCCTGAGTGGCTCAGTCCATTAAGCATTTGCCTTCAGCTCAGGTCATGATCTCAGGGTCCTGGGATAGAGAACCAGGGAGTGTCAGGCTCCCTGCTCAGTGGGGAGTGCTTCTCCCTCCCCCTCTGCCCCCACCCCATGCACTCTCTAGCTCTCTCCCTCTTTCTCAAATAAATAAAGTCTTTAAAAATAAATAAAGTTATAGTCTACTTACTGGTTTTACATTAAGTGCTTCGTAGTGTGATTTAGAAAGACATCCTCCTCTGCTTAGGGAGAATAGAACAGCACTCCCTGCAGGACTTGGGAATTCTACATGGGTAGCTGGTATGCCAAAAAACACTGGGCCAAAGGAAATACTCACTGACACCCCATGCCTCACCTTCAATCTTTGGAGTTCTTTCTAGCTATAAGGAATGCTTGGTCCATGTGCTGGGAAGCTCTTCTTTTAGAAAACACTAATATCTCCATTTCCAGTTATTTGCCACCACCTCATTGTACATATTGGCACTTTCAGACAGTGCCCTAATTTTATCTAAATTTTTTTAAAAAGCTCTCTTTAGAAGTCATTAATAAGTTATGAATAACTGATAATCCTTAATTATAGCATTTCCCAAGTGTGTTCTGGAAAGTACGAGTTCATCAAGATGAGCCATGGAAAGGAACTAAATCAGTTAGGGAAATTCTGCCTATTCTTTATCCCTTTGGTGGAATGTAGTCAGCAGTACAATGGTAAGTGTTCGAAAATTGGCTCTCTGGAAGAAAAGTCCTGATTTCTGAGATCGGTAAGTTTCTGTGGTATGAATACTCCCACCATGGCTGATTTCAAGCTACCAACATGACACCACTGAACACGGAGTTGGTAATAGATGTGTAGGAGCACAACAATACACAGTATTTCCACCATACAGACACGGTGGACATAAATAACCTCAACAGCAGAGATAGCAGAGAAAGGTTGTAGGAATTAGGAGTGGTGAGTTTTGGGTACTTATTACCTTTATTTTTTATATGCTTTATTTGATTGTATTTCTTTAATTCCATTTTTAATGATGACTATGTTTAACAACTGGCTCACACACTGCCTGAACATTTTGCAAGCACCTGTCCAGCACACACAGGAGATGACCTCAGCTCACCACTGAAAGAGCTGTCTCACAGCTCAGACATTCACAGGCTATGGTTCATGCCACACACCGAGGAGAAAATGTGGCTCTTTCCCAAAGCTAATATCCTAGAGAAAGATTTTACTTGGTCTACCATGGTTAGGTGTCTATTCTGATCCTGCTAGCCTTGTCCCAGGAGGTGGACATAGCTACAGAAACCTAATTTGGGATGGAGGATGGATTTCTAGAGGAGAATTGGCTTATTGGTAGGGTATACCCCTTAAAATGCACGGCAATGTCTATTTTAACTATGACTCTACCCTCCAACCAATTTTTAAAATACAATCCTTGTGAGACTTCCTAGGCAAGAAGGTTTTTTTTCTGTCTTTTGAGCAACTGGAGTTTCCATAGTCAGCAGAAAAAAAGCTAGAAGTGGTATAGTCATCTGTGATGGTGAACTTCACACTTTTTTGCTTGTATATTCCTTCAGAAGTTTTAGAAATCCATTATCTCAGAACATTTTCAGGTATACATTTATGAGTTCTCATTATAAATTTTGACAGTTGCCAAGGATGTAATTTCTGGTGTATTGTACATATTGGCACTTTTTAAATATTTATTTATTTATTTATTTGAGAGAGAGAGAGAGAGAGAGCACTTGGGGGGGGGGCAGGGGAGAGGGAGATAGAAAGAATCTGAAGCACACTCCCCGCTAGGCACAGAGTCCAACACAGGCTCTATCTCACAACCCTGAAATCATGACCTGAGCCAAAATCAAGAGTCGGATGCTCAACGGCCTGAGCCACCCAGGTGCCCCAGCACTTTTAAAATAGATGTGTTCTAATTGTGGGAATGCAAGCTGGCATAGCCATTCTGGAGAACAGTATGGAGGTTCCTCAAAAAGTTGAAAACAGAGGTACCCTATGACCCAGCAATTGCATTACTGGGTATTTACCCCAAAGATACAAATGCAGTGATCCAAAGGGGCACTTGCACCCCAATGTTCATAGCAACGGTGTCCACAATAGCCAAACTGTGGAAAGAGCCAAGATGTCCATCGACTGATGAATGGATAAAGAAGATGAGGTATGTATATATATATACTGTATATATATATACAATGGAATATTATTCAGCCATCAGAAAGGATGAATATTTACCATTTGCATCAATGTGGATGGAACTGGAGGGTATTATGCTGAGTGAAATAAGTCAGAGAAAGACAATTATCATATGGCTTCATTCATACGTGGAATATAAGAAAAGCACAGAGAAGCATAGGAGAAGGGAAGGAAAAGTGAATGGGAAGTCATCAAAGAGGGAGAAAAATCATGAGAGACTCTTAACTATAGGAAACAAACTAAGGTTTACTGGAGGGGAGGTGGGTAGGGGGATGGGGTAACTGGGTGATGGGCATTAAGGAGGGCATGTGATGTAATGAGTACTGGGTGTTATATGCAACTGATAAATTGTTGAACACTACACCTGAGATTAATGATGTACTATATGTTGGCTAATTGAATTTAAATTAAAAAATAGATGTGTTCTGGAGTTGGCTGGAGCTGTTGCCATGACAAGCATTTTCTTAAGAAAGCTCTGCTGTTGAGACGTTCCAAAGCTGGGGGTTGAGGAGGGGAGCACGAACTTCGTGGGGAACCATCCCTCTAAGGAGAGCAAGGCCAGAGACACCCGTCCAGCTCCCCTGCACCCATTTTCTTCCAGGAACCTGAGAGGTCCTTCCCTTTGGGAGGGCCGGGGGAGGAGACCCAGCCCACTCCCTGGCCGTAGCTGGAAAGGCGAGAGGGCAGAGGCAGCATCTCTAGCGTGGTTGCCACACTGGGGAGACCGGTGGGTGGTCACCCCCATCCTACCCCGTCCATGGAAACCCGGAGGGAGAGTCCCGCTTGGAGAAGCCTGGATCTTTGCTAGAAAGAGAGACAGAGAGACCCAGCGAGAGAGGGAACGCAAGCGGGGGAGTGGGAGTGGGAGAAGCAGGCTTCCCGCGGAGCAGGGAGCAGGGAGCCCGATGCGGGGCTCGATCCCAGGACTCTGGGATCATGACCCAAGCCAAAGGCAGATGCTTGACGACTGAGCCACCCAGGTGCCCCCTGGAAGATATTTCTGGAGAAATTATATAGATGATGGAAAAGAAGATGGAAAATATGGAAGAGGTGTACAGGCAGGAAAATAGAGCAGGGGTTGACAAAGTTTTTCTTTAAAGAGCCAGAGAGTAAATATTTTAGGCCTGTGGCCCATATGGTCTCTGTCATAACTACTCAGCTCTGCTATTGTAGTGTGGAAGCAGCCTGTAGTCGATATGTAAAAGAAGGGGTATGGCTGGACGCTAATCAAACTTCCTTTACAAAAACAGGCAGCAGGTCAGATTTGGACCATACGTTATAGTCTGCCCATCCCTAGAATAGAGTAAAAAGATCCCTTTTTTTTATGTTTAATTAATGTTCCAAGAGGAGATAATAGAGAAAACAGGAATATGACAATATTTGAATAAGCGGTGGTCAAGAATCGATGAAATACAATCATTATATTTATGATACCTAATGAATCCCAAGAGGGATAAATAAAATTTACCCCTAGACACATCAAAATGAAACTACAGAACACCAAGGGTAAATTATTTTAGAGTAAACCCAGAAGGTAAATTGCTTTCCAGGGAATGACATTTAGACTAACAACTGATTTCTCAACCTCAGTGAGAAGAGCCAGAAGACAGTGGAATAATATCTTCAAAGCACTGAGAAGATAACTGCTAATACGGAATTCTAGCATCAGTGACAATCTTTCAAGAATGAGGGTAAATAAAGGCCTTTGCAGACAAAAACAAGCTTCTACCAATAGTGATTTCTAAAGGAAATAGTTCAAGAAGAAGAAAAATTACCTTAAAAGAAGTCTAAAATTCAAGAAGGAATGATGAGTTAAGGAAATTGTAAACATGGTGCTAAATCTGAATACTGATGTCAAAGAAAATAAAGACAACAATGTCTAACTTACAGGGATAAAATGAAACTACAATTAAAATCCCCAGTAACAATAGCATATAAATTGGAAGGTGAGTAGTTGGAGTTCAAGTGTTCTAAGGTCCTTGTGTTGTTTGGGAAGAGGTTAAAGATACTGATCATAGGGAGTTTTTAAGTTAAATACATATGTTAAGATTTCTAGACTAACACTAAAAAACTAGGAATAATGTAACCTCAAACTAGGGAAGAAAGAAAAGGAAATAGGAATGAAGACAATAGAAAGTGTGGCCATTAAAAAAAGGTTTAAGGTTGTGATCTAGAAAAAATAATAACTATTACCATTTATTGAGGAGCTACCATGGAGTCATTTTGATTCATTAACATTCATAATTTCATGTGATATGTGTAAGAGTGCCAGGCAAAAAGAAAGCATAAAAAAAAAATAGATGTGTTCTGTCATTCATTTAAATGTATCTAATGTAATCTAAATACCAAACCTATTTAATACTCATCATCCATTTAAAAAATGCACAAACCCTTGACATCATTGCTTTTTCTCCTCAAATATATATTTTTATCACCTACAACATTTCATCTAATGAAATATAGTTAATGCTTAAAAGTCTTTTACTGATCAATGTATACTTCCCTATAAAAGTATGTATGGTGTGTATACATTATATATATGTGTGTGTGAATTTTATATATATATATATAAATTATATATATATAATATATATATTATATATTATATATATATATAATTTCTTTTGATTACAAAGCTCTATCTTTTTTTATCCTGGATTGAGTTGTCTTCATATTTTTAATAATGAGAAAGTGAAAATCAACTCAGCTGGAAGTCAAGACCGTACTGCCACTGCAAGAATTACTTCTGAGTGACTCCCCCTTCTTACTAATGACACTCCAACCCCAGAGTCTTCTCCTATTCCTCCCACTTCTTGAACAAAGTTACAAAGGTACCCAACTGCTGAACTGTCCCAACTTCTTGACATTATGCAATCCAAATGTGGCCCTGCTTCCCTTAGCTCTCCTTAAAAATCTCCTAGTACAAAGCAAAATAAGTCAGTCAGAGAAGGACAAATACCATAGGATTTCGCTCAGAAGTGGGATTTAAGAAACAAAACAAACAAACATAGGGGACATAAAAGGGGAGACAAACCAAGAAACAGACTCTTAACTATAGAGAACAAATTGATGGTTACCAGAGGGGAGGTGGGTAGCCCCCTGGGTTGGTGAAATAGGTGATGGGGATTAAGGAGGACACTTGTGATGAGCATTGACTGTTTTATGGAAGTGTTGAATCACTAAATTCTACACCTGAAACTAATATCACACTATATGTTAACTAACCGGAATTTAAATAAAAACTTGAAAAGAAAAATATCTAGCACAAACCCAAATCCTGTAATAAGGTCCACTCAACTCCCTCTTACTAAGAAACACCATAGTTTCTTTGGTCTGTGTGTTCCTTTCCTGAGACAAGCTAAATGAACTTTGACTTAGTGTCCTCCTGGTAGCCTTCAGGGGGCTGGGCTTCAACACACTTGATCAACACAACATAAATACATCAAAATAAATCTCAACTTTTTTGACAAAAGAACATTTTTGTTGGGAATGCATCTCATAATGACAAAGACAGTCTTCCCACACACATTAGTTCATACATCCAAAGACAGCTATTACTTGCTAAAATGGTATAGTGTTCATTGTTAATTGCATTATTATAATTTTATTTTACATTATATAGGCACTGAGAAAACTTTCCACATATGAAGGGGTGTGTTTACCCCTATTCTTAGTTCAATTCTTAGAACTCTGTCTGAACTCTGCAAAAATCAGTGATTCATACTCAAAAATTATTTTGAGTGATCAACTGAAAGCAGGAGTTGGTTCTTCATTGTTGTTGAAAGCAAGATATTGGAAATGGTCTAATTCCCAGCAGAACTATTGAGTTTAGAGGTATTTATTCTCAACCTGACAATAAAATTTTAGATGAAGGAGTTTTTACACGTGGATGTATGTACTGTAGTACATTCAGGATGGACAGCGAATTATGTCTCTTCTTTGTAAGAAGGGGAGAGAAGACTACATCGGCAGAGCGCTGCATGAATGTAGGGGTTTTCAGGCAGCTACATACAGAGGGAGGTGAGCATCTGGAAATTGATCTCTTAAAACAATTCTTTTTATGAACCTCTTGGAAAGTCTTCCTGAAGTTTAAAGCACGAACTGAAACTTTGTGGAGCATGGGGCCAAAACCAGCAAGAGAATTTAAATGAACGGAATGGTTATTTGCTTCAGATGGATATGGTCAGAGGCATCCAAGTTAAGAATGCGCTTTACCAAGGAGACCAAGAACTCAGTCCATGGTGAAGTGAAGGCTTCCTCTCTCAGCAGTGCTTAATGGATCCAGTCCAAGTTCCCCACGGTTTTTGCCGTCCTTCTTACCACTGCACGTCTTTCTAAACAACACCCCCTTTTCTCATATACACTTTTTTCTGATGGGCCAAAGCATTTAACCAGGCTCTGTTGAAACCTGGCCGCCTAGAGCAATCATTTGGTTTTTGCTTCCTTGTGCATCGATCATTTGTGTGTAGATTTTACTCTTTAGCTTTCAGAAGCAATCTCCCCAAACACACACACTCTTCTGATTTTTTGTTTAATTCTTGGTTGGAGAGAATATTACTCTCTTCAGAAAGTAGAAGACAGCAGATCGGGTTCCAGTCTAGGATGTAGGTATAGTGCCTGATTCCTAGATAGGGTTTGCACAAGGAGAACCAGTGATGCTCTCCGTGGCACTCAGCTCCAGGAGTCTGCCGGACTCTCTCCACAACGAATCGCCACCTGCACAACCTGGCCTCGGAAAGAGAACACTTAGCATCTCCAAGCCCCAGCCCGGAAACACAACTCCATAGACCAGAACGAAAGGGACGGAGCACGCATGCGCAGGGCGAAGGGGGCGCGGTTGGCGCGCGAAACGGGCGCGCGCAGACGGTCGTGAGACCGTATAGGCGGGAGCGCGCCCCAGGGGGGACGCCGGAGACTCGTCTGGCGTGTGGCGGAAGAGGACGTGCGCGAGGCGCTGGGGCCTCGGCCATGGCTCACAGGCCGAAGAGGACTTTCCGGCAGCGCCGAGCCCACTCTAGTGACAGCGACGGCGCCGAAGAGCCGTCTTCTGAACCCGGGGCGCCGGAGGAGCAGGCGGCCCCGGGCCTTACGGAGGAAGGGCCGCCCTCTGGAGGGGGTCGCGTGGAGGTGGCGGCCGGGCGTGCTCGGGGCCGGGGCCCTCGGGGCCGGGGCCGCCGGGGCCGGGGCCGCCGGGGCCGGGGCCGGGTGTGGGCAAGTTCCCAGCGCGCCGCGGGAGCGGCTCCGCGCGCTGAAGGCGGCTCGCGCGTCCCAGGTGAGGCAGGGCGGGGTCCGCCGGAGGTGAAGCGAGGTGCGATGGGGGAAGAGGCCCCCGGGGTTCTCCCGAGGTTCCTGTGGCCCGCTGCTGACCGAGAGCAGTCGCGGCGACAATAAACAAGCCCGCCTTCGAGCACTCGCCCGCAGCCCGCAAGTCCGTGGTGGGGGGTGAGGGGGGAAGACCAGAAAGAATCCTGTACGGTTTGTGGCTCGTCTGTGTTTGCACCATCAGGTGAACTCTCATGAGTTGTAGCTTTAGTGCCGTACTTGCCGTTTGTGAAGAACCTGAATCGTCACAGAAGTTTAAAAAAAAATTCCTGATACTTTTAGGTAGGGGAAAGTTTTATGTACTTTTGGAAACAGCTCCAGTTATTTTTCTAGAAAACACTTAACCAGAATAATACATTAGAAGAATGTAGGTGACAGACACAGGGGACGTTTTCTTTTGCTTGTTTTGCTTTTCATCAGTTATTTGCAAGAACGGAGATTAGAATAACGCTCTGTGTCCCTGAGTAGCACAATGGGTTGACGACGCTGTAGACTACCAATAATGGCGTTAAGTACAATGTAATAGTTTTGAAGTACCTTTCGTTTTTAAATACAGAATTTAAGCAGCCTAAAGTTGTTTACATAAAACGTGTTCTAGTTTGAATTGGAGCTTAATAAAAATGCAGTTTTCGGTTAGTATTCAGGTAAAAAAAAAATTTCTCCCCCACTTTTTAGTACGATTTTGGTGATTTCTTAATTATGACCTTCTGTTTGTCTAAAGCTTTGATGACTTTTTATATTTTTCTACTCTATGGAAGTCACCTGGTCAAACCTTAATGGGGAGAAGTGAGGCCAGGAGTTGCCCTTTTTTTTTAAGATTTTATTACAGAGCACGAGCGGGGGGGGGGGCGGGCAGAGGGAGAAGCAGCCCCCCCCCCAGCAGGGAGCCCCATGCGGACTCTATCCCAGGACCCCGAAATCATGACCTGAGCCTAAGGCAGCCACTTAATCGACTCAGCCACCAAGGCGCCCCCAGGAATTGCCTTTTTGCTTGCATTCTAAAAGAGTGGTTCTCAAAACTTCTTGGTCTTAGTATCCCCTTTATAAGGGTATCCCAGAGAGCTTTTGTTTCTGTGTATTATATCTATTGATATTTACCATGTTAGATATTAAGATAAATTTTTATTCACTTTTTTCTAAATTAAACCATTACATGTAAGGATAAGTAACATTTTTGTAGGGGGGAAAAAAACTTTTCCAGAAAATAGAGTGACATTGTTTTCTATTTGCAAATCTTTAATGTCTGGCTTCATGGAAGACAGCTGACTTCTCAAAGCAGCTTCCACATTCAGTCTCTTGTGATACGTTGTTTCTTTTGAAATATGAAAAGAAAACCACAGGTATGTATGTGGTGTAATAGGAATACCTGATAGCCTTTTTAGATCATTGAGTGTGTTCTGCTTTGATATTACAACAAAGATCAACAAATAGGAGCTTCTTAAAGGTAGTTTGCAACATGGCAGCTGAAACCATACCTGTCAGTTTTTTTATACTCCATTACATTAAAATCCATTGGTCTGTTTTGCACCTCAGTGAATCTTTTACCCATGCATGATTGGTAACATTTGGAAAGTTACATGTTGGAAAGTTTCCAACAGATTGGAAAGTATTGGTTCACTGAGTTTGCAAATATTGGTACATTTTATTATATAATATCCAAAAAAAAAAAAAATCTGTTAATGTCACTGCGTTACTTCTGATAATCATCGGTCGTTAAGTGACTGAAAGATATTAAGTTCACAGAGCAGGATGTAAGTTCTCCAAAATTCTTGAAGTGATAGGCACAACTTTGCTCATTTTTGAGAAAATTTGTCAGGTATACATGTGGGAATAACTAGAGTTTGTCAGTCATTCTTTCAAGTAAAACAGTGTTGCTCCTTGAAGACAGTGGCTAGCTCCACTTGTAACTCATCATACAAATGCTTTTCAGTGAGGTAACCATTGTGTTTCAGTATGCCCCAGAAGTGCTTTATACACACCTCCATTTTGTCCCACAGAATATTTAAAAGATGTGTACTCAAAGGTCAAGATTTAATGAAGTTAATAACTTTTTATTGCTTCATTAAGGATGGTAAGTACAACTTTGTTTTTCCTGGCAATGCATGGTGATGAATACAATGGCTGTCACTGTCTTGATTCATACGAAGAAGCCAGGGGTTTTACCAACCACTGCTTTTGCCTCATTATGTAAATAGCAACAGACTGAAAAGGGCAAATAACAATATTGTGATGAAAGTAGTTTTGAACTCACATACCCTGTGAAAGGGTCCTAGGGATTTCCAGGGGTTGATGGCGGATGCTGTTGAGAACCACGGCTGTGGTATTAATCCACTTTGACAGCAGGTAGGAGTTGTCATAACTAGTAGCAAAGAAAGATATAATCTGTAGTTATATTACTTTGTGTTCTAAGTTTTGATCTTCAGATTTTTAAAATTCTATATAGGTCCATTAAGGGACATTTTTAAGGTAAAGAGTACTGTTTATGTAATCTTAAGTTTTAAAGTTGTTCATAAAAAATTCAAAATAATTATAAACTAGCCAGTCCTTTCTTGTCAATAATACCATGAATTCTTTCACATTTTGTTCATTCAATTCTCACAACACCCTTATGGGTGTTATCTCTTTTTTAAAAGATTTTATTTTTTATTTATTTGAGACAGAGAGAATGAGAGAGAGCATATGAGAGGGGGGAGGGTCAGAGGGAGAAGCAGACTCCCTGCCGAGCAGGGAGCCCGATGCGGGACTCGATCCCGGGACTCCAGGATCATGACCTGAGCCGAAGGCAGTTGCTCAACCAACTGAGCCACCCAGGTGCCCAAGGGTGTTATCTCTTAATGTTATCTTTGCTTAATAGATTATGGACAGACTTTCCTTCCCAAAATCACATAGTGGAAACAAAGAGATCCATTATTTAATGGAGACCACAGTGCTCATTACAGTACTACTTGCCGCCAGCCATTGAAATATGACATAGAGTCTAAATTTCGGAGGTGAATAAAATTAGATTGAAAGCCCTGCTTCTCCACTTAGTAACTTTGTGACACTGGACATGTTATTTAGCTTCTCCAATCCCTAATATTCCCATCAATAATAGCATTTACTTTATAGAATTGTGAAATTCTGTAATTGTGTGAAATAGACCTTACAAAACAGATTTAAGTGTGCCTAGCATATAGTAAGTGTACATCCAGTTTTTTTTTCATTTTGAACTTACTACCACTGTTTTTCTTTTTTGTTTTAAATTTTCCTTCACTTTTTGATGCTTTTTTTCTCTACTGTTCCCTTCCCTTTTCTCATTGCATCTTTTAAGAGAATATTTTATTAGATAAGTAGATCTATACATTTATTAGATCATCCATTGGTTTCAGAAAGAAGGGAGACAGAGAAAGATCTGTATACTTTAAATACATGGAGAAAAATTAAAACACTGTACATGTATAATGCTATGTGTTGTGTAGAATTTCAGTTATTAATTCCACTATCTTGACTCTTTCTTGTTGTATTCAAAAAATGTCCTGTTAGAATCCAGAGTGGTTGATCTTTCAACAGATGAAGAGCGTGAAACACCTCATTCCTCAGAAAGTAAGGATGATCAGGGTTCATCATCCAACAACTCTAGCTCTTTGGAAGAAGAATTTTCATCAATAGGTTAGTAAATTCTGTAATTTTGATTAACTTTATTTCTAATATCAGTATTTTCTATACCAATGATTCTTATTATTGATAACACAGCTATAGTGAAGTATGAAGCAAGTAAGTCATTACCAATGATTGTCAAAGTGCCAAAATTAACTGCTGTTTTCCATTACATGACATGTGCAAGGTCAGACAGCTTGTAAAAGGCAGAGCTAGGATTCAGACCCAGGCAGTCTGCTCCAGAACCTGTGTTCTTAACCACGGTGCTGTACTGGGTGATTCATGCCAGTATCTGACGGATGGTAAGAATTTGTTACCGAGGATGATTCTGGTATAGGATATAGCAAATGTAAAACTCTAGGGAAGTTAACATAGCATATGCAGAGAACTAAAAATAGTTGTTGAAATGAAAATATTTGGTTGGAGTTTAAGAAGGAGGAACAACAAAAACAGACAAATTGGAGTCAGACAGTATAGAGTTTGGGAGAATTTTATGCAAATACATGGCATGACCATTTTTGTGTTTTAGATAATCCAGTTCAGTGGTTGGGAAATTACCACTTGTGATCAAATGTGACCCATCCCATGCTTTTGCAAATAAATCTTTATTAAAACACAGCCATTCTCATTCAATTATATATTGTCTGTGGCTGCTTTTGCATTACAGTGACAGAGTTTAGAGGTTGTGACAGCTAATTTGTGAAAGCTGAAAGTATTTCTCTGGCCTGTTACTCAAGTTCAGGGGTTTGTAACTTGTTTTGTGCTTTGGACTCTTGTCAGTCTCATGAAGTCTGAGACCCCTTCTGAGAAAATAAAAATATGTAGCTTTATAAAAGAAACAAATTAAATTGAAATGTAATTGTTTATATACATTTTTAAAGACTGGAAATAGGACACCTAGGTGGCTCAGTCAGTCATGCGTCTGCCTTCGGTCCTGGGATCAAGTCCTGCATCAGGCTCCCTGCTCAGCGGGGAGTCTGCTTCTCCCTCTACCCTTCCCCCCCTTCCCATGAATCCCTCTCTCTCAGATAAAATCTTAAAAAAAAAAAGACTTGTAATATAGTGAAAGTGCTTTATTAACTTATTAAATAATAAGAACCCGTAGCTCTTGTAATTTTTTTCTTATACAAGTTCACGAGGTACAGAAATACTTAATGATGAAACCAGTATTAAGAATTGAAGCCTGGTAGATGAGTGATTGTCTTGTCTAGACTGGAGATACAGTGCTGTCCAGTAGAACTTTCTGCGATGATATAAAAGTTGTATATCTTCATTGTCCAGTATATTAGCCCCTAGCCACATGTGGCTGTAGAGCTCTTGAAATGTGGCTGGCTAGTGCAGCTAAGGAACTGGAATTTTAATTTGGCTGAATTTAAATGGTCACATATGGCTAGCGGTCACTGTATTGTACAGTGCTGCTTTAGAAAACGGTGGATTAGACAGTATAAGCCAGTAATTGTAAAGTGTTGGCAGAATTGCACATCTAAGGAGAGAAGACATTGTTTGCCAGTGCGTGGGGTAGTTTTTAATTATTGTCATGACAGAGGTGTTGCTGGCATGTAGTGCCCTGGAGGCAAGAAATGATACATGTCTCAGAGAACAGGGCAGTTCAACACAGTGAAGAATTGTCCGTCCCCAGAGCTCATTTCAGAAACACTGAAAGTTGAAAATTTGTCCTGTTTTTCTTTCTTCTGGAGAAGAAAAGATGAAGGAATGTGAGAAGTTTGGGGATTGGTTTGTGGATGAAGGAGTGCATTTGTTTTTTGTTCAAACAGTGGAACTGTTAGAATGATCCAGTAGTGGAATATCTGCCTTGAGATGTTGCAGATACAGCATGTTACACATGGGGCATGATGTTAACCTGTACTCCTTAGATAAGATGATGTATGTGAAAATTATTTAGCTTATAAATATGCATGTTTATATTATAAAGCAATATGCTAACGTTATTAATTCATTCCATGTTTGGCCAGTATCTGCCGTGAGCTAAATGTTGGGTATAGACAGGACAGGATAATAACTCTTCTCTTGAACTCTTTTTTCTTTATTGTTAGCTTTATGTAGCATTACTACTTTACTAGTCAGTCTGGTGCCTGTGATTTATTAAACCCCATCAAGTCATTTGCAGATGAATCACTTACACTTCCTACACTTCCAGTATTTCTGCTTTTGTATTCATACACTTGAGTATATGAACCTAAGTGTATCATCTTAGTCCTGATTTTACATTAAAATTTCCTAGAGGTCTATAAAAACATAGTGCTGCTCAGCTCCACCTCAGATCAACTGAATCTGAATCTCTGGGATGGGGGGCTTAGGTACCAGTAGATTATCAAGCTTCCCAGGTGACTGTAATGTGCAACAAGCATCAAGATATGTTAGTGTTGGGGCACCTGGGTGGCTCAGTTGTTAAGCGTCTGCCTTCGGCTCAGGTCATGATCCCAGGGTCCTGGGATCGAGCCCCGCATCAGGTTCCCTGCTCAGCGGGAAGCCTGCTTCTCCCTTTCCCACTCCCCCTGCTTGTGTTTCCTCTCGCTGTGTCTCTCTCTGTCAAATAAATAAATAAAATCCTAAAAAAAAAAAAAAAAATGCTAGTGTAACCTGCTGTGAAGGTTTTGAGTCTTAATTCTGCTTTAGGTTATATTTAGCTGTCCCAGCTTTAAGGACATGTCTTTTTATCTTCGTTCACATCACATTAAGATCATTAAACCAAGCAAGGCGAACCACAGAGCCCTTAGCAGATCCTTACAATGCTTCATAATCAACATTTTTTTTTTTTTGGAGTAATTATTCAACCAGTTAAGAATCCTGTGCAATATGTGATTTTCCCCCACAAATTTTAACATTATCTACAAGGAAAACATGCAACTGTTAAATTCTTTGGGAGGATGAAGAAACATCTGACCTGCATCATTTCCCTGATACTAACCTATATATTAGTACTGGTCTATAAAAAGTAAGTCACTTGATTTGATATTCCTTATTTTTTTTTTTTTAAGATTTTATTTATTTATTTGAGAGCGCACACTGGTGTGGGGAGAGGGAGAGGGAAAAGGAGAGAATCTCAAGCAGACTCTGTGCTGAGCACAGAGCCCAGTGCAGGCTCAATATCATGACCCTGAGATCACGACCTGAGCTGAAACCAAGAGTTGGCCATTTAGCCTATTGAGCCATCCAGACACCCCTGATATTCCTTGTTCTTAGTGAACTTATGTTGGTTTTTAGTGATCACCTGTTACTGTTTCATAATTCAAGCACTTGTTTTCCTTAGCACCAATGTCAAGCATATTGGTCCATAATTTCTATGTTTCTTTTTTTTTGTTTCAAGAGTTGGAACATTTCCACATCTCCAGGCATTAGGACATCTTTTTATTTCTCAAAGAATTTGGAACAGTTTATGGTTAAGTTTAGAACCTTTTACTTGAGCCTTGGTAACTTAACATCCCTAATTAACATTTTGAAGTGCTTGAAATAGTGAAAATTTCTTTTACCATTTTGTTTACCTTGGTATTTTGCTTAAGAAACTATTTTTTTTCCAGAAAGTAAAGATCAGTTTCAGGTCAGATCATGCATGAAGAAACTTGTTTTGAATTGGAAGAGTACCCATTAATATGGTTTATACTCTATAAAGAAAAACTAAAGGCTGTACTAAAAGATGTCACTTAAATATTTTTCACCTAGTTAATGAACCTGATTATTTTCTTTACGCTTTTTAACTTCTTATATTTATTCATGTGGAAATCACCACAGGACCTTGGAGGCTGACTTAGCTGTGTGCTGGTTTTAGTCTCTTTCTCACTCCCTATATGCCTGGATGCCTTAAGGGGAGGGGCATCCTCTCCCTCTTTGTGAGTCAGACTGACCTATCCCCCATCATTCTAACCTCTACAGTTCTGACTAAGCAGCTCCATGCTCAGCAGTCTCGACATCCCAAACCTCACAATCTCAGAGCTTCTAGAAATGAGAAAGAGTCCTCAACTAAAAGCCAGCAACAACAGCTGATGAATAAGAGAGCTAAAAGATAAATTGAAGTGATACCAGTATATTTTCTGATACTTCTAGATTAGGTTCATTTTCTAATTTATATTTAATCTATAAAAGTAATTTTCTTATGTAGATTTTGAGCTGTGCAGTTACATTCGTATCAGAATATGAAAAAAATTGGAAAGACACTGCTTATTTTATTTAAATAATGAGGATATGTATTTCTGTTGGTGTTTTTCATTGTCTTCCTCTTTGTTTCTTTCAGTAAATATCCCTGATTCAGCTTTTATTCAGGCAGCCCGCAGAAAACGTGAATTGGCCAGGGCCCAAGATGACTATATTTCTTTGGATGTAAAACATACCTCTGCCATCACTGGGATGAAGAAAAACAGTGATGAAGATTCTGAGAGTGAGCCTGATGACCATGAAAAGAGAATACCATTTACCCCAAAGCCTCAAACCCTTAAACAAAGAATGGCTGAAGAAACAAGTACTTACTTAATTTATTTACAATATATTAATATTAAGGGATTTTTCACTTGAATATAATATGTTAAAATCTCCATAAAAACGTAATGTAGTGTCTCATACTTTAAAGTGTTAGAAGTTGGTTTTTATTTAATACCAATTTGGTCAATGACATCATAGTCTCTGAAAGACATGTCTGTTAAAATATTATTATCAAATAATGTGTAATAACATTTACTATTATCTGACCTCCACTTGATCTTTTTTGACAGATTAAAAAAAATTGTACAGTCTTATTTTTGATATTGAAAATGTTCATTCTCACCTTTATGAAGATTTTTTTAACATGGAAGCATCTACAGGGATTTTTAGCTGTCATTAAAATCTCCCCTGCTCTAATAAAATATTTCCTCTACTGATAATCCTTAGGTCTCAAAGGACTATTTTTACATTTCACATTTATAAACAATATGTTTTACCAAAACTTTTGTTACTTCAAATAATTTTTCAGAATGAGACTTTTGGTTTCCTTATAACCCAGAAATTATTTTTCAATATTTAGATTCTTTTTTTTTTTTTTTTTAAGATTTTATTTATTTGACAGAGACACAGCAAGAGAGGGAACACAAGCAGGAGGAGTGGAAGAGGGAGAGGCAGGCTTCCCACTGAGCAGGGAGCCTGATGCGGGGCTCAATCCCAGGACACTGGGATCATGACGCGAGCCAAAGGCAGACGAGCCACCCAGGCGCCCCTCAATATTTAGATTCTAAGGTAGAATTTATAATCTCTGATAAGGAATACCAAATGTTTCATTTTTCCAAGTTTTTTTTTTCCCATGTGTGAAACTGTAGTGTTTTCAGTGGGACAGTTTGGTGATGAGTACAGATTCCCAGATTCAAGACTCGGCTTCAGCACATTCCTCAGACAAATTATTTAACCTCCTGATAGGAGTTTCCTCATTATAAAAAAAAAGAGTGATAATAGTGCTTTCTTCCTAGAATTATGGTGAAGAATAAGTTAACATGTGTAAAGCTGCTAAGCCAGCAAGTCATAAGCCCCCCCAAAAATGTTAGCTGATGCTTTTAGAATGGAAAAATATGGACTATTCATGAATTTTATTTTTTTTTTATTCCTAGCACCCAGAAATGAAGAAACAAGTGAAGAAAGTCAGGAAGATGAAAATCAAGATATTTGGGAACAGCAGCAAATGAGGAAAGCAGTTAAAATCACCGAGGTAGTAATTGTTTATACCATTTGTATTAATTTTCTGTGGCTGCTATAAAAAGTATCACAAACTTGATGGCTTAAAACAAGACACATTATTCTCTCCAGGTGTGGAGGCTAGAAGTCCAAAAGCAGGGTGTTAGCAGGGCTGTGTTCCCTTTGAAAGCCCTAAGGGAGAATCTTTTCTTGCCTTCCAAATTCTGGTCACCCCAGGTGTTCCTTGCTTTGTGACTGCATAACCCCTCTCTCTGTCTCCTTCTGTATATGGCCTTCTCTGTGCCTGTAGTCTTATTTTATAAGAATACTTCTCAGTGGGCTTAGGGCCCACCTGAATAATCCAAGATTTCTCATCTTGCGATATTTCACTTAATTAAAACCACAAAGACCCTTTTTCCAAATAAGGTCATATTCACAGGTTCTGGGGGTTAGGACATAGACATAACTTTTGTGAGGCCACTGTTCAACGTACTATACCTTACGTTCTTTTCCTTTTAAACACCTTCCACATTTTACAGGCCACTTGAGGGGACCATATTTTGTCTTTAATTTTATAGTAACTGTGACATAGGTGTGTAAATGTAAAGTTTAAACAAATAGATTTAAAACAAAACTAATTAAAAAATACTGTTCTTGAGGTCAAAAGTCCTAGATTTGGGTTCTGGCCGTACCACTAAAATATATGCTTCATGAGGTCAAGAATTACTAACTATTCAGTGTTTATCCCTCCGTGTCTAATACTGTGAGTGCTCAATAAATATTTGTGCAACTTTGAGCAAATTATTTAATCTTTTTTTTTTTTTTTAAGATTTATTTATTTATTTTAGAGCACACACACGCCTGAGCAGGGGCTGGGGATGGTTGGAAAGGGAGAGGGAGAGAATCTCAAGCTGACTCCAGGCTGAGCATGGAGGCCGATATAGGGCTTGATCTCCCAACCTTGAGATGAAACCAGGAGTCAGACATTCATCTGACTGTTCCACCCAGGCACCCCAAATTATTTCATTTTCTAAATCTGTTCTCTCATCAGTAAAATGGGAAGATAATGTTAACTACATGAGTAGCTGGCTATAGGCTCAAAATCATAATTTAAATCGAAGCACTTATAAATTATATAATCAAATATAAAGGTCTTATTTTTTTAATCTGTTTAACAAGAATGCTTTGAAAGATTATATGCTCTTTTAGGTAAGAAAAGTATTGTTAAGATCTCTACGTCATTAAAACTAAAAAAGCTAAGTAAAGATAAGCCTTTGGTTTTAACAACATTTAGAAATCCCTGACCAGAGAAATGGTTTAGAGGGCTATTTTTATGATGTAAAAATAATAGATATAGGACCCCC
This sequence comes from Mirounga leonina, assembly GCF_011800145.1. Taxonomy (NCBI): domain Eukaryota; kingdom Metazoa; phylum Chordata; class Mammalia; order Carnivora; family Phocidae; genus Mirounga; species Mirounga leonina. The sequence continues at coordinate 40,044,966 of NW_023270305.1, forward strand.
CTCCTCTTTTTAGTAAAGTCAGTATAGCTAAACAGCATGAAAAAAATAACTTTGAGAAAAAACATGTCATAGTCCTTACTCTGACTGCTCAAGTTTGCATAATTCCTTTTTAAGTATTTGTTTAATTGCAGTCATAGTATATATTAGAAGTTCCCAGACTTCCCATTCATGGAGCCCTCAGTGTCAGTAACTTTATCCTGGTTCCCCCAGGCCAAAAGAAGTACCAAAGAGTTCTATTTATGGAGTATTTAGGGTCAAGGAATTTAATAATGTTTACGTCCTAATAACTTAGTAGCTTTTGGAAAACACATAGATAAATTAAGAAAAAAATCTATTTCATTTTTAAATAACCATAATTACTTATTAATGGGATGCACCTCTTGGGCACTGCATGATATCGCAGACCTTGGAATCAGATTATTCACTGTCATTCTCACCTCCTTTCCAAATTGATTTTCAGTCACTACTTTTTTTTCGTTATGTCCACCAAGAACCCACCTTCACTAATAAGACTTTATCAGAGGACTGTAGCACAATCTAATGTTGCAACTGTGAACTAGTAAAAACTAGTAGTCCAACAAATGATGAATATGTATTCCCCTAAAATATTTAAAATACCTATATTTAAAATGTATATTTAAAATATTTTATAGCACTCCTTTGAGTTCACCGGGATGCCTTGGCACGTAGTTTGGGAACTACAGTATGCATACAGTTTCAAATTCTGGGTTTTTTTGCTTGACCTGTTATAAATATTTTCCCCTATTTCTATACATAGTTATCAAAATAACTAATTTTTTTAATTGCATAATATTTATTAGAGTCAGTGAATCATAATTTTTTAGCCATTCTTCCTTTTGGCAAACATTTTAAGTTATTAACAATCTGAATCTTTTTTTCTATTTTTTTTTTTTTTAAGATTTTATTTATTTATTTGACAGAGAGACAGCGAGAGAGGGAACACAAGCAGGGGGAGTGGGAGAGGGAGAAGTAGGCTTCCTGCTGAGCAGGGAGCCCGATGCGGGGCTCGATCCCAGGATCCTGGGATCATGACCAGAGCTAAAGGCAGACGCTTAACGACTGAGCCACTGAGGCGCCCCTTTTTTTCTATTATTAATAAGAAATAGGGGCGCCTGGGTGGCTCAGTTGGTTAAGTGACTGCCTTCGGCTCGCGTCATGATCCTGGAGTCCCGGGATCGAGTCCCGCATCGGGCTCCCTGCTCAGCGGGGAGTCTGCTTCTCCCTCTGACCCTCCCCCCTCTCATGTGCTCTCTCTCTCATTCTCTCTCTCAAATAAATAAATAAAATCTTTAAAAAAAAAAAAGAAAAGAAAAAAGAAATAGAAGGGGCACCTGGCTGGCACAGTGAGTAGAGCATATGACTCTTGATCTCAAGGTTGTGAGTTTGAGCCCCACGTTGGGTGTGGAGATTACTTAAAACTTTAAAAGAAATAATAAGAATTGGTAAATGTTTGCTTGCCTTTTTTTCTTTTCTTTCTTTTGTTCAGACGTATGTTATCTTAGGATAGGGGCCAAGTGTGGTGTTACCAATAAAGGACATGAACATTTTTATGGCATTTACTACACTTTTCCCTATTGCTTTCTTTCTTTTTTTTTTTTTTTAAGATTTTATTTATTTGCGAGAGAGAGAATGAGAGACAGAGAGCATGAGAGGGAGGAGGGTCAGAGGGAGAAGCAGACTCCCTGCCGAGCAGGGAGCCCGATGCGGGACTCGATCCCGGGACTCCAGGATCATGACCTGAGCCGAAGGCTGTCGCTTAACCAACTGAGCCACCCAGGCGCCCTCCCTGTTGCTTTCTAAAGAAAATTTAGAACAATCTGTAATGCCATTGATATTATGGGAATGTTTCATTACAATCTTGCCAGCTTAGATGCAAGATTAGTTGCACCAAAAAATGGAATCTCAAGCTATTTGATTTACATTTTTTATTATTAACTGTGAGTATATTTACAGGTTCCTTTATTGAAGATCTACCACATGCTACTGTGTTAGTTTCCTGTGACTATTGTAACAAATAACCACAAACGTTGTGGCTTAAAACAACAGAAATTTAGGGGCGCCTGGGTGGCTCAGTCGTTAAGCATCTGCCTTCGGCTCAGGTCATGATCCCAGAGTCCTGGGATCAAGCCCCGCGTCGGGCTCCTTGCTCAGTGGGAAGCCTGCTTCTCCCTCTTCCACTCCCCCTGCTTGTGTTCCTGCTCTTGCTGTCTCTCTCTCTCTCTCTCTCAAATAAATAAAATCTTTAAAAAAAAAATTTATTTTCTCACATTTCTGGAGGTCAGAAGTCGAAAATCCAGGTGTTAGTAAGTCTGCACTCCTTCCAAAAGCTCTAGAGGATAATCTGTTCCTTGACTCTTCCAGCTTGTGGTAGCTGTTGGGATGTAGCCACCTCTCTCTCTGCTCCATATTCGCATCACCTTTTTTGCGCCCCAGAACTCCCTCTACCTCTCTTATGAGGATATATGTATTGCATTTAGGACTCATCTGGATAATCCAGGATAAGCTCCTTCTCTCCAAATCCTTAATCACATCTTTGGCCACGTAAAGTAATATTCACAGGTTTGGGAGATTAGGACATGGACTTACTTTTTGGGGTCGCCATTCAGCCCCTACACCACTTAATAATGATAAACACTAGAATGTACAATCTGTATATGGGAGAGACAGCTAAACAAAGTAATTGTAGTGAAATCTTACTTTGACAGAACCTATACCGGGTCCTGAGATAGCACATAGGAGCAAGGGAGTGGTCAGTTTTATAGGTGATAGGGAGGTTTGGAAAAGCCTCTACAAAAGTTGATCATATTTGGATGGGTCTTTGAAAGATGTTTATAATGTAAGGGATTTGAGACAATATATCAGGATGTAAAGACATAAGATGTGAAATAATCTGACTAATTTGAGGATTTGCAGGAGTGATTAGAGCCGGATGAGAGGATTGGTTAAGAATTAGCATGAGAAATGATGCTTTGTGGTAAATACAAGGATAGTTAAGCCAGTGATTTGGCTTAATATCTGGTCCACTTCTTTGCATATCCTTATCCACTTCTTTGCATATCCTTATCTAAAACACACTCTTAGAACTCTTTCAACATGCTAAGTATGATGGTGATAAGCTATGATTAGTCAAAGGATAGTAATACGAAATGTTATAAGGTGTACTAACTAGAACATGGTCCTCGACTAGTAATAGATAACCCAGATAACAACAGTAGCTTAAACAGAACTAAAAGCTTTATCCCAAAACCCTCCAAAAGACTTCCATTTACTTTTCTTTGACTAGAGGAGTTAGGTGGATACTCCTATCATGGAAAACATAATCTTCTGAGAGTACATTAGATCATAAAACTAGCTTTAAAAACACTGAGAAGCAAGCTTTTGTGAAAAGTAAGATTTTGTAATTTGCCTCTTGCATGCAAAAGATATATATTTTTTTTATTTTGTTATTTTGTTATTTTTGAGAGAGTGTGAGCGGGAGGTGGGGGGTAGTGGGGGGCAGTAGGGCAGAGGGAGAAAATCGTAAGCAGACACTGCCCTGAGCCCAGTGGCCCAATGTAGGGCTCAATCCTCATGACCTGTGCTGAAATCAAGAGTCGGACGCTTAACTGACTGAGCCACCCCGGTGCCCCTAAAGTTCTGTATCTTAAAACTAAGAATTATAAAAACATTTTATTGGAACTATAAAAATCGTCAAAGGCATGGAATTTTGAGCTGGTGAGACATTGGAATACCCAGTCTGCTTTCATGTTATTCATCTTTATAAGATTAATGAGTCTTTTAAAACAATACAAATTTTCATATTTTTAGGGACCAGGCCTAGATCTTTCCTACAGCAGTGAACTTCAAACAGTAAAGAAGTTTGATACTTCGATTTCATTACCACCAGTAAATTTAGAAATTATAAAGAAGCAATTAAATACTAGGTAAGTAAATACTGATTTTAAAATACATTTGTCCTAGACATTTAATAGTGAAAAAAAAGCACTGTGTTCTTCTTAATTAAGTACAAATATTAGTATTAAACAGATTCGTAGGAAAAAAAAATAGCACCACCTTTGTTACCACACTAGCACAACTGATTTTCTTTTCTGTATGTGTCTTTTTAGTCTTTATAATAGATACATGCTACATGGTTAAAATCAATAAATATCAAATTCTGCCTTTTTTCTTAATATTTTTATAAGCCTTCATCTGCATTGTTAAATAGCCTTTAATTTTTTTTTTTTTTTAAAGATTTTATTTTATTTATTTGACAGAGAGAGACACAGTGAGAGAGGGAACACAAGCAGGGGGAGTGGGAGAGGGAGAAGCAGGCTTCCTGCGGAGCAGGGAGCCCGATGCGGGGCTCGATCCCAGGACCCTGGGATCATGACCTGAGCCAAAAGCAGACGCTTAACGACTGAGCCACCCAGGCGCCCCAAATAGCCTTTAATTTTTAAAAAATAATAAGTTGGGAGTGATATCAGGAAGATAACATAGTAGGAAGCCCCAGACTTCATTTCCCCTTAGAGATACCAACTTAATATATAGTCTAAAAAGCCTTTTTGAGAATTCCAGAAACCAGTTAGCTCAAAGCCAAGAATAGCCACACTGAAATGGGTAAGAATCCATTTCATTTCTTTTTTTTAATTTAAATTCAATTAACATATAATGTATTAATCTCAGAGGTAGAGGTCAGTGATTCATCAGTCTTATATAATACCTAGTGCTCATTACATCACATGCCCTCCTTAATGTCTGTCACCAAAGCCATTTCATTTCATCTGCATCAACCACTCCTGAAAGCCTGCACTGCTTGTGAGAGAGAAAAAGCCCAACTCACAGCTTCTCCACTGAGAGGGGAAAAAAAAAGAGTGGAACAGACCTCCAATGTTTTGGCTTTTGGAGGGACTGACTGCCTGAGGGACTGTTTCTACCTCGTCTGTCTCAGAGCCGTAATGGGGAACTGTCATACCTTGGTTTACTGGGGACCACAAAGAGCAAAAGCTCAGTTGTTGCAGAGCCAGAAAGCCTGCCTACTGCAGACAAACAGCAGAGGGAGCAAGAGACTATGAATGCCTTAAAAAAGAAACACCCTCTCTAATAGGGAAATTTCATATAGAAGCCCAGAGAAGATACATCCCCCATGAAAGATTTGAGGAGACCTCCCCTTGCCCCCCAGGTCTCTAGACAGGCTGGCTGGTGATGTTCCTTCCCCGTATGAAACTATTTCCCTTAAGTGCATTTTCAAATGCATAAGACAACAACAAAAAATAACAGGAGACATAAACAGGAAAACCTGGCCCAACCAAAGGAGCATAATAAATCTCCAGAACCAACCTTAAAGAAACATATCTATGAATTACTTGAAAAACAATTCAGAATAATCTGATAGAAGCTGAAAGTGCTACAAGAGAACACACACAACTAAACAAAATCAGGGAAACAATACATGAACAAAGTGAAAATATCAACAAAAAGAAACTATAAAAAAGAACCAGAGATTCTGGAGCTCAGCAATACAGTAAGTGAACAGAAAAGAAAACTTCACTAGAGGAGATCAGCAACCTATTTGATATCAAGCAGAAGAAAGAAGCAGTGACCTCAAAGACTGGTCATTTGAAATTATCAAGTCAGAGGAACAAAAAAGAAAAAGTGAAGAAAGCCTAAGGGACTTACAGGATACGTCAAGCAGAACAACATATACATTAATGGAAATCCAAGTAGAAGAGGGTGGGGCAGGGAGCTTAATCTGAAGATATCATGGCCAAAAATTTACCAATCTGAGGAAGGAAGTGGACATCCACTTTCAAGCATAAAAGATTACAAGAAGATTGAACCCAGAGAAGCTCACACTGAGACACATGAACTTTCAAAAGGCAGAAAGAGAATTTTGAAAGCAATGAGACAAAGCACCTCATCAGATACTAGGGAGCCTCATAAGATTATTAGATTTCTCAACAGAAACATTATAGGCCAGAAGGAGTAGGATGGTATATACAAAGTGCTGAAAGAAACTCCCAGCCAAGACTTATAACCAATAAAATTCTCCTTCAAAAAATGAAGGAGAAATAAAGATCTCAGATAAATAAAAGCTGAGGGTATTCATTACCATTAACCTGCCTTACAAAAATTGCTATTAAAAGTCCTTCAAGGGGCACCTGGGTGGCTCAGTTGGTTAAGTGACTGCCTTCGGCTCAGGTCATGATCCTGAAGTCCCGGGATCGAGTCCCGCATCGGGCTCCCTGCTCAGTAGGGAGTCTCTTTCTCCCTCCGACCCTCCCCCCTCTCATGCTCTTTCTCTATCTCATTCTCTCTCTCAAATAAATAAATAAAATATTAAAAAAAAAAAAAGTCCTTCCAGTTGAAAGGAAGCCAGCCGATAACATGAAGCATATGAAAACAAAATATAAAGCTGTCTGGTAAACATACATATGTAGACAAATAGATACTCATGTACTACTGTAAGGGTGATGTGAAAATCACTTTTAGTTCAGGTATAGAATTTAAAAAATAAACACATACAAAAAACTGTAACACTGTTACTGAATACAAAATTTTTAAATGTAATTTGTGACAATAAAAAAAATGGAGGACATATGAAGGAATAAGTACAGTTTTTTGTATGTGATTGAAGTTGTTACCAGCTCAGAATAGATTAGAAATGTAAGATGTTTTTTGTAATCCCTATGGTGTACACACACACACGCGCGCACGCGCACAGAACCTATAGAAGATACACAAAAGAAAATGAGAAAAGACTGAGGGCATGTCCCTATAAAGAATCAACAAAACACTAAGGTAGCAAGAGAATAAAAGGCAGAAATGACTACAAGACAGAAAACAGGGCGCCTGGGTGGCTCAGTTGTTAAGCAACTGCCTTCGGCTCGGGTCATGGTCCCAGGGTCCTGGGATCGAGTCCCATATCGGGCTCTCTGCTCCGCGGGAAGCCTGCTTCTCCCTCTCCCACTCCCCCTGCTTGTGTTCCCTCTCTCGCTGTGTCTCTCTCTGTCAAATAAATAAATAAAATCTTTAAAAAAAAAAAAAAAAGAAAACAATTTACAAAATGGCAATAGCAAGTCCTTCTGTATTAATATTACTTTAAATATAAAAAGATTAAACTGTACAATCAAAAGACATAGAGCGGCTGAATGGATAAAAAATTTAGGATCCAGCTACATGCTGTCTGCAAGAGATTCATTTAGATTTAAGGATACGTATAGACTGAAAGTGAAAGGATTGAAAAATATATTCCATGCAAATAGTAAACTAAAGACCAGTAGTGGCATAGTTAAGAACTATTACAAGAGACAGAGAATGACACTATGGTATATAAAGAGATCAATTTATCAGGAATTATAGCCGTAAACAATTATAAATTTGCATCTAACATTACAGCACCTATATAAAGCAAATATCGACAGCTGAAGAGAGAAATAGCAATACAATAATAGTACAAGACTTCAGTATTCCGCTTTCTATAATGGATAGAACATCCAAACAGAAAATCAATGAGGAAACCGTGATCTTGAACAAAATGGACCTAACCAGACATACAGAACATTCCACCCAACAGCAGCAGAATGTACATTCTTTTCAAGCACACATGGAATACTCTTCAAGAAGGATCAAATGTGAGGTAACAGAAAAGTCTAAACATATGTAAGATTGAAGTCACACCAAGTATCTTTTCCAAACACAATGGAATGATGATGTTCATAAAGAACATTTTCATTGCTTTTTTTTTTTTTAATACTTAGGAATTTTTTTTTCTAATACACAGTAATAGGTTCCAAATTTTCTTCCCCCACATCTTTTGTATAAATCAGCTTTAAAGTAGGTTCATTCCGTAATCATATTGCAGTTAAGAGATACTGGTCATGGTTGCTGATTTAAATGGTTTGACATAGAAAAGGACATTTTATAGCATTGTATAGTGAAATATAAAAATTTTTAGATGTACTAGTTTTAGTTTTAGACTATATTATGGGGAGTTAGCAAACTGCCAGCCCACTGCGTATTTTTGTAAATAAAGTTTTATTGGCACACAGCCATACTTACGCATTTATGTATTGTCTTTGGCTGTTTTAGTGCTACATCACAGAATTGAGTAGTAGCAATAGCAACCATGTAGCTCCAAACCCTAAAATAGTGACTCTCTTGACCTTTATAGGAAAAGTTTGCCAAGCTGTGTTATAGGTCATTGTTTTTCAGTAGTGGTATTAAATGGTGATGATTGCCTTGATTCAAGACTATTTTTGTAATAACCTAACTATTATTTACTCTCCTTCTGATAGTCCTTCCTTAATTGGAAGAAAAGAGCTAGAATTATACTTATTGCATCAAAAATTGCATATAGGGGCGCCTGGGTGGCTCAGTCGTTAAGCGTCTGCCTTCGGCTCAGGGCATGATCCCAGGGTCCTGGGATCAAGCCCCACATCGGGCTCCCTGCTCAGCGGGAAGCCTGCTCCTCCCTCTCCCACTCCCCCTGCTTGTGCTCTCTCTCTCACTATGTCTCTCTCTGTCAAATAAATAAATAAAATCTTAAAAAAAAAAAAATTAAAAAAAAAATTGCATATAACTCAGGACTTGGGGGTTTTTGGTTTTTTGGCTTTTTTGAAATTGTGTTGAAGACCGTTGTCTTGCATGAATTATAGAATAGGAAGAAGGTAGCAGACCACTGATAGAGATTAGCATTTCACTTTATCTGGATAGGTTTTTTTCAACTTTAGTGGTTTTTTTTTTTTTTTTAAGATTTTATTTCTTTGAGAGACAGAAGGCATAAGAGCAAGGGGAGGGGCAGAGGGAGAGAGAGAATCCCAAGCAGACTCTATGCTGAGCATGGAACCTGATGCAAGGTTTGATCCCATGACCCTGAGATCATGACGTGAGCCAAAATTAAGAGATGCCCAACTGACTGAGCTGCCCCTATTTTATTTTTTTTATTAACCGGGTTTTTTATTTTAAAAAGAAAATATGTTTTCATGGTCCAAATACTAAAGACAAAATCAAACAATACAAAAAGATATGCAGAGAAAAGGAAGTCACCCTACCCAGAGGAAACCACTCCTCCCAGTTTCCTATGTTTCATTCCAGAAGTAGTCTGTATATCTATACAAGCACATATATACTTATGTATTGCCCAATTTTTTTATACAAAAATGAAGCACACTGTATACCCTGGTCTTACCTTGCTTTTTTCATGTAATACATATTTACGAACTTATTGCTATAGCCAATAATATTCCAGTCAATTCAAGCATTTTATTCATAATGTTTTCTGTCCATTATTGTCTTATTTCTTAACTGTCTCCATTCTTTACATAAAGCAAGGAGAAACTTTGAAAGACAAATGTCAGTGTTCCAGGGAAACTTTGATAGATGACATTTGGTTTAAGCAAGTACTTACTAATGACTTTTCAGTGTACAGCACGTTAGCTGGAGGAGTTGAATTTTTGAAAAAAAGTTTAGTTCAAGACCACATACTACAAACTTGTTATTTCATTTGTAGTTAATTCTCTAAATATAATGTACTCACAGTGTCGAATATTAGTGGGAAATAACCTTCCAGATATTTTTAAAGAAATAGGTTTCTTACTCCTCTACTGGCAGGTGTATGGAGAGAGAACTGTGTTTTAAAAAATAAACAAACATTGAATTATATTTGACACTTTTTTCATGTTACATCAGTTAATATATGTGATATTCACAAGGGTTGAAAAAAAAGGCTGTCTTATCAATAGAGAAGCGTATGGGGGCTACAGCAAAAACAGGAAATGAAATATGCCTCAAAGAATATCGAATTCTAATGACAGATAAAACCGTTGAGTCACAGAACAGATTATACCAAATCATAACATGCTCAGATGGTTTTAATACCAGCTTATTCAAATATTCCAAGAAAGACCACAGACTGATCTAACAGTAACTCCAGATGGATTCCCGAATTTCAAATATAAGACCTAGGATTGTTCTAGAAACCAATTCTGATCAATCCACACTTACTAACTTTCTAAAATTACCTTCTGATTAGCTCGACAACCTAAAAACCTGTAAGTGTCCTCTCCTACTTTTTCCTTTGAGACCTCTTTTCATTGTGGCGCTCCCCTTTGCACAGCAAGTCTCATAAACCCAGGTTTATAGGATTGTCAGTTTCGTTGGTGGTCTCTGTAAGGTAGCTTTGAAAAAATTTCATTAGACTGCTATTTACTGTAGTAGAAATAAAAGTTGGAAAAACAAAGCAGTTTTTAGTTTTCATTTTTCTTTATTTTGTTTATTTATAGATTAACATTGCTACAGGATACTCACCGCTCACACCTGAGGGAATATGAAAAATATATACAAGATGTCAAGAGTTCAAAGAGTACCATCCAGAACCTAGAGAAGTCATCAAATCAAGCTCTAAATTTTAAATTCTATAAAAGCATGAAAATTTATGTGGAAAATTTAATTGACTGTCTTAATGAAAAGGTAACATGGTTATAAACACAGTATTTCCTTTTTTATAAAGAAATCCCCTTACCATGGGGCGCCGGTGGCTCAGTTGGTTAAGCAACTGCCTTCGGCTCGCGTCATGATCCTGGAGTCCCAGGATCGAGTCCCGCATCGGGCTCCCTGCTCAGCAGGGAGTCTGCTTCTCCCTCTGACCCTCCTCCCTCTCATGCTCTCTGTCTTTCATTCTCTCTCTCTCAAATAAATAAAATAAAATCTTTAAAAAAAAAAAAAATCCCCTTACCATGAGATTTCTTAAAAGTAAATCCTACAACTAAATACTTTCCTCTAGGGTTTTCTTAGACATTTTTGACATACTGCAACATTAGGTACCCCCTTAATGTTGGACAGTTAGGTTTTTTGCAGTTATTTTGATATTATAAAGTTTTGTATATAAATTTTTATGTTAAAATTCCATCCGTTTAAGAAAAATTCCTAGAGGGCACCTGGGTGGCTCAGTTGGTTAAGCAACTGCCTTTGGCTTGGGTCGTGATCCTGGGGTCCTGGGACCGAGCCCCACATCAGGCTCCCTGCTCTGCGGGGAGCCTGCTTCTCCCTCTGCCTCTTCCTGCCGCCCCCCCTGCCTGTGGCGCGCTCTCTCTCTCTCTGTCAAATAAATAAAATCTTTAAAAAAAAAAAAAAAAATTCCTAGAAGGGGAATTATTAAGTCAGTGTCTAAATATCTTTAAGACTTACGAAACATTGTTTAATTATTCACCAGAAGGATTGTATCGCTTTTTTTTAGCTTATTTCATTTAAAAAATGGTTTTTGTTTTTACATATTGTTTTTTTCTCATTTTTTTTCCTTTTTTAAAATTTAAATTCAATTAACATATAGTGTATTATTAGTTTCAGAGGTAGAGTTCAGTGATTCATCAGTCTTATACCCAGTGCTCATTACATCATGTGCCTTCCTTAATGTCCATCAGCCAGTTACCCCCCATCCCCCACCCCCTTCAGCAACCCTCAGTTTTTTCCCTATGGTTAAGAGTCTGTCATGGTTTGTCTTCCTTTCTGATTTCATTTTACATATTTATTTTGATCTGAAACAACCCTTTGTTTTATTAACACATGTAGTCTTTTTTCTTGCGAATTGTCTTCTTTGCCCTGTTATCTTTTTAGTTCATAGTAGGGATTTTTCCTTTTCCTTTCTTTTTTTCCTTATATGGTGAAAATTTCTTACTGCTTAAAATTTTTAAATATTTTATCCTACTTGATGTAGATAAACTTCGGTTCGTCTTTTGATTTGCAGTGTTTTTTTTTGACATCCTGATGTTTTGAAATTTTTGTGTTAATCAAATCTGTGAATCATTCTTTCCCTTTATAATTTCTGTTTTTGTTTTATACATACTAAGTCCTTACATTAGGGTCTTGAGTTGACATTTTTTTCCTTTTAAGTAGATGAATTATTTTTAAAAATACACTCTACTTTCTTCGTTGCTTTTTATTTACATTTAAAATGTTACCAAACAATTGGATTTTTTCTCTCCTGTTGTTTCAAGTTGACTACTTTTTACTGTCCCTTGGTAGTTACTTTCTGAAGTATTTATTGCAATACAACTTTCTTCACTGATCCTTAAAGAATGACACTATTAACATTTCTTGGCCTACACATTGATGTACCCATGGGAACTATTATGGAATATCATTGGAGTGGGGGGAATTGTTGCCCAAGAAATGTAAGAACACCGATTTTAAATAATCATTCATTTCTGCTTCACAGCTTTTCTACCTGTCTGGTTAGGTCTCTTCCATTCTCCATTTTTTTCGAATTTATCAGTTTCGTCAAGTGTGCTCTTACAGTTTGCCCCCTCGGCTTGTGAAAAATAGGTGCACCACTCATTTTCTCCTTCTCATATCTCAAATAAAGAATCCTATTTCTTATCTATCCATTCTTATCCATATTCCTGACTCCAGCCCATTTGCTTTCATTATTTATGATATTTATAGCTGTTTTAGTACAGTAAGTTGATTTTCTGGTTTTATCAATATTAAAAGCATTGGCAGCCACATCTGTATCTCACAATATTTTTTTAATTAAAATGTGGTAGTATTGAAAATGTTTCTTTATATAAGAATGTATTACTTTTTGTAATTCATTATTGATGACCTGCAAAATGTTACTTACATATGTATTTCAGATTATCAGCATCCAAGAAATAGAATCATCCATGCATGCACTCCTTTTAAAACAAGCCATGACCTTTGTGAAACGCAGGCAAGATGAATTAAAACATGAATCAGCGTATTTACAGCAGTTATCACGTTAGTGTTTTTCATGTTCAATATAATTTATTATTCATTAAGCTGACAATTAGCTGGAGAATAAAATATTTTTATGCCTGTATAAAAAATGCTTTTTGCATATCTTCCCACTAACCTTTTACCCCTTTTCAAAAACTTCAAAATATTTAGTTAGGGCTTCAAAATGTTCTGAATTCCATCTAAGACAAAAGTAAAAATAAAAATTATAACTTCTAATCATTTAGTTTTTGAGACAGGATATATGGTCAGATAATGACTGTTTTGAGACGAGTTGACATAAACCTATAGGCTGTGTGAGAAATCTAACTTAATAAAGATTTCATGGCCCTCCCACATTATTTATGAAGGTTAGAGATGTTTTGGTGGGTTTCAGGAGAGAATCATCTGTGAGATCTCAAATAAGATTTGGATGCTACCTTTTAGTTCTCTCACTGGTTTTGTATTTTCAGAGATGCCTTCCGTTGATTAAAGTGCAGTCCAGGGAATAGTGAAAGAGATGAGATCATAACCAAATAGCTGATTAAAGCAAAGTGACTCTCAAACACGTGACCTATAGTTGGTTATAAATTATGGTACATACTAAAGTAGAAAATAATATAAATTACATATTGGTAATGCAAATAATTCTAGCAATTCAGGGACAGAAAAAAAACTGGTGAAAACTACTGAATAAGAATATGAGAAAAAGAAACTTGGTAGATTTTTGTTAGTATTCTCAAGTGCTGAACTGTATTCACCAGCCAAGGTATCAGACTAGCAAGCTCAATGCCTATTAATATTGTGATAGGGAGTTAACATTGAAATTTCAATGCATGATGAAATATGCAATTTAAACATATGAAGTGTATTTATATATACCTATATGTATATACACCCAAGATACAATTTTGGTTTAATAGTGTCTCTCTTTATTTCTTTTAAGAATGAAATCAATTTTATTCATTAACAGGCAGAGCTGAGACATCAACAAATGAAAGCTTGGCTGTAGATGAAAAAACTCAATGGATTTTAGAAGAGATTGAATCTCGAAGGTAGCTATATAAACTGAAGACTTAAAGCATCATTGAGCAAGTATTTTTCACTACTTAAATATAGTTAACCCGTATGGTATAATTAACCATAACTGAACATTAATTTGTGAGAATGATGTAAAACCAAAATTGAGTTAAACAGTCCTCACCCCCAGGGTTTAAAGACACACTGGTGTATTAGGTCAGTCAAAAGGAATGGGTAAGATGGCATTTATTGGTCTAGGAATTGCTTGTAACTACAGCCAGTCATTATTATATTGTTACCACCTCTTTAAAGTCTGGGTAGCCCATGGGAATGTTCTGTAAGAAAAAGAGGGAGAACCACCAATTCAGATTAACCAAGCTGAAATGCCAAAAATATTAGCATAAAAATCTGTGGTGTGTATTCTGGGCATTGATGAGTCCAGCTTTTTGTTAAAGCATTTCTTTTCAGCAGGAACTGTTCATTTTTAATTTGCTTTTGGTTTATTGCAAAACATAGGTCACGAAGAAGACAAGCTAGGGCACTTTCTGGGAATTGTGATCATCAGGAAGGGACATCTAGTGATGATGAACTGTCTTCAGCAGACATGAATGATTTCCAAAAAACCCAAGGTCAGTTACCAAGTTTCTAATATGTCTTAATTTGAAATATTGAAATGGTAGGAAATGCTTCTCAGTGCTTGCCCCCCCCCTTAAATACGTAAGCTATATAAAATCGTTGGGAAAATTTAGGAAAAAAGGAACACATTTTTTTCCCCTTTTTAGACTTTTCTTGGGGCACCTGTCTGGCTCAGTCAGTAAAGTATGTGACTCTTGATCTTGGGGTCATGAGTTTGAGCCCCCACTTTGGGATTAGAGTTTACTCAAAACAAAACAAAACAAAAAAACCTTTTTCTTCCTCTGAAAAAATGGGATAAAATGGAGGAACATTGTGAGTATTCTGCATCTTTATAGTTTTTTTCCCCTCAGCCTTCCTCATCTTTTGTAAAGGAACCATGGACATTTTTTATTTTGTTTCTCTACTACATACTTTCTATATCATCATTTTTAATTGAAAACTTAAATTTAGGGGTGCCTGGCTGGCTCAGTCGCTAGAGCATGCAACTCTTGATCTCAGGATTGTGAGTTCAAGCCCCACATTGTTGGTAGAGGTTACTTAAAATTTTTAGTGATACGAGAAGGTAAAATATTGTGTATTTGAAAGAATGTGGGCCTTACAGTCAAATAGATGGGTTTGAAGAAAAGCTGTATTCTGTGTGATCTTAGGCAGATCCATTGATCTCCCTGAATCTCATGTTGCTTGTTTGCTTGTTTTTCGTCTGTAAATAGGGTAGTGACAACTGCTGTAGTTGTGATGCTGACATAGCAGGAACTCAGTAAGTGGTGGAATTTGTTAGTGTCAATATTGTTATTAAAGTGATTTTTTTTAATAACTAATTTATATATTCATATCGAAGGAAAGTTTTCAGCTCAGTTGATTATATACATCTTTGTACGTGACTGTTTATAGGAAACAAAGTTCACAAACTTAAAATGTATTATATACAGAGACTCATTTTGTTTACAGGTGACATTTCACAGGATCATAAGAAGATTTTTGAAGATGTACATGATGATTTTTGTAATATCCAGCATATTTTGTTGAAATTTCAACAATGGCGAGAAAAGTATCCTGATTCTTATTATGAAGCTTTCATTAGTTTGTGGATACCGAAGCTTTTAAATCCCCTAATCCGAGTTCAGTTGATTGATTGGAATCCTCTTAAGGTATTTAAGCTTAACATATAAAATAAATAATTCTGTCATGTTCATTATTTAAATGCCCTTGTTACCAGGTTAGCTTTAAAATACATAGAGTTGGATTTGATAATTAGTGTTTTGGGGTAATAGTTTGCATTCATCTTTTTTATTTTTGGTTCCCCCTTTATTTTTAAGCCTGAATAGCACTAAATATCTGTCAAGGAAACACTTTTTTTTGTTTTATAGCTTCTTCTATGATAAGTTTAATATTTTTAAATGATTTAAAAACATAAAGGTAGTATTTTAAGAATTTTAGTCTGTTTGAGGAAATTCAGCATAGGTACCAAGAGTTCTGAAGTTGGAGATGATATATTGGTAATAATTTGGTTTGGAAAGCTGCATTGAGGAGGGGGAGTTGAAATGAGGATTGGAAGGGTCTTGAAGATTTAAACAGGAGACAAACTTTTTTGTAAAGGTGCATAAGGAGAAATCGTAGTTCAGGAGCTAGAGACTGTATAGAGATTCAGATCCTAAATTAAGAGATAGGAACTTATTTTGGTAAATAATGGGAGGAGTAGCATTATGAAAGTAATGTTTTAGGAAGCCCTAGCAGCAAGCTAACTTGGAGGGAAGGGAGATAAGAGGTGGATATAATACTGAAAGGCTACTGCTGAACCCCAAGTCTAAGGTAGTGAATTCCTCACATAGAATGGTAGTGACAAAGGAGAGAGAAAGAAAGTGTTGATTAGAGAGAGAGAGGGAAACACCAAGAAACAGACTCATAACCATGGAGAACAAACTGATGGTTACCAGAGGGGAGGGGGACGGGGAAATGGGTGAAATAGGCAATGAGGATTAAGCTGTGCACTTGTCCTGATGAGCACTGGGTGATGAATGGGGTGTTGAATCACTACACTGTACACCCGAAACTAACACAACTGTATGTTAACTATATTGGAATTAAAGTAAAAGGAAGAATTAGTAAAATACTGAGAATAACTCTGACACATCATCACATCGAAAGGTGGCCCTGATGTTTTGATTCTGGGTTCTTAGAACAGTGGTAGTTCCATTAATAGGAATGGGGATTTCCAGGAGGGAAAAAGATTTTGAAGGAAGTTTTACTGATAGTGGAATATCCATGTGGATATGTCTAGTAAGGAAACAAATGAGAAAATGAAATTGAAGGAATAGAGGAGAACCAAAGGTAAAGATTTAACAGAATAAAGGAGACAGAGACATGTCCTTTTATCTTTCTCTGTCCTAGTCATGCATGCCTGTTGCTGTGTTAGGTTCAGGTCCAGGCAGTCTTCATAGTACAGGAACTAAGCTGATCTCTAAGAAAATTAGTAGTTGGTTGGACAGCAGCCTAGTTGTTAACCACTCAAGCTGATATGTCCATTCATTCAACAAATAATAATTGGCCATCTGCCACTTGCCTGTTAAGCTAAACCACCTGTAAAATACACATTTGTCCCTATAAGAATTGAGAGAACCAGAAATGAATTTTGCATGAGGTAAATGAATTTTTATAAACAAATTCCATGGTTATTTTAAGTGCTATTCTTACAAATGTATGAAAGTAAAATGTGGTAGGTTCTGAACATAGTGGGCATTTTTGGAGTATTTGTCGTATGAATGATGGATAGAATGTAGTTTCTTGTCATACTGTTTAGACATCATATCTTAGTCATGTCACCCTGCCTAGTCTTGGTGGTCTAGTGCTAAATACAAGGGGTTAAAATATGGAACTGTTCTTTTTTGATTCTCAGAAAAGTTCCAGTGATTACTGAAAAATATAACTTTTAAAATAATGTTTAAGAATGTATTGATAATTTTGATAATTTTATTTATAAGTTTGATGCCATAGGTTTAAAACAGATGCCGTGGTTCACATCTATAGAAGAATTTATGGCTAGCAGTATGGAAGATTCAAAGAAGGAAGATAGTTCTGATAAAATCTTGTCTACTGTCATCAACAAAACACTTATTCCTCGACTTACAGGTACTACTGCTTTGTAATCTTGGTAAAATTAAATTATTCTCTGGCAGAGTCTAAGATCATCAATTTCTATTACATTCACAGATTTTTTTTTCAGAAGTTTCTGAACACAGGGAAATGTAAAATGCAGTAAAAATCAATAGATGTCATAATAGAAGGTGATTAAAAAGTGCTTCTTTGCACAAGTGATCAGCTACCAGACTGCTAGTATTCTTCAGCCTTTAGCATTTGTGACATTGGTGTTGCTTCTATAACACCTAAGTCATTTATTAATGGCATACTTTCATTCCTACTACAGTAGGATTTCTTTCCCTTGACTTCTCCCCGTTTCTTTTCATTTCTTTCTTTAAAAAACCTTACTACATCTTCCCCACATCTACACTTAGCATTGATGCTTGTTTGTGCTTCAGTCTGAGGACTTGTTTCATCTGAAATTGTACTTGATAAGGATCTGATTCACCATGTCCCTGAGAACAGATTCTGATAGCAAAGACTGCAAAACTCTTAAAACGTGAAGCAACCACCTTTGTATTACTTGTTAGCCAATTTAACTAACTAAACTTTAAAGATTTTTCTCAGTGTATCTTGCAGTACAGTCATGGTTTTATTAGAAAGTTACTACTTGGGCGCCTGGGTGGCTCAGTTGGTTAAGCGACTGCCTTCGGCTCAGGTCATGATCCTGGAGTCCCTGGATCGAGTCCCACATTGGGCTCCCTGCTCGGCAGGGAGTCTGCTTCTCCCTCTGACCCTCCTCCCTCTCATGCTCTCTGTCTCAAATAAATAAATAAAATCTTTTAAAAAAAAAAAAAGAAAGTTACTACTTTTACCTAGCTCTGTTAATGATAGCACAGAATATGTATGCCTCATTTAAGTACTCTTCTAAAAACTCCAAATACATCACTTAAAATTAAACAGTCCCTCAAATAAGTAGAATTATGAGAAATTAATACTATATATTTATTCTCAAGGTCTATCCTGGACCCTCTTGTACTCTTCATGAGCCCCATGGGTAATTTCATGCTCTCCTTTAGTGCTGTCTATATCTGTGTTGTTCAGTGTAGTAACCACTAGCTAAATGTGATTATTAAAATTTTCAACTAAGTAAAATAAAAATTCAATTGCTCAGTCATACTAATGACATTTTAAATACTTAATAGTCATACATATGTAGCTCATGGCTATTAGATAGTACAGATATAATGTGTGTTTTCCATCATTCAGAAAGTTACTTCAGATAGTGCTGCTCTACATAATTTTAAATCCAAAAGTACCAGAGGAAGTCCAGATCTCTCTTATCAAAGTACCTTCCAAGTACATCCACTTGGATGTCCAACAGGCACCTCGCAGTCCACAAGTGTCATCATACTTACCATCTTTGCTGCAGATCTGCTCCTCTTATATTCTTTATCTAGAAAGTGACATCTCCATCTACCCATGTATTCAAACCAGGATTTTTGAGTCATTCACTCCTCCATCTTTCTTACTTATATAAGCAATGGCCACATCTGGTTTGGGTTTGTTTGTTTGTTTTTTTCCCATTTTCTAATGTATTTTCTATACTACAACCAAAGTAATTCGTCTAAAATGTGAGTCTGATACTATCATACCTCACTTAAAACCCTTTCATTATTCTTAACTGTCCTTGGGATGAAGCCTAAACTCTTTAACATGGCTTTCTTGGCCTTTCAGAATCACTCTCTGCTTAGTAATTCTCCAGCCCCATCTCTTGCTAAGCTCTATTTCTTCTTTTCCTCATTTCCGCATTTCAGCTATATTCTTCCTAGGCCTTTGTATCTTCTATGTTCCATCCGTTTGACAAACCTCCTAGCCCCACCTCTTCTGCCTGGCTAATTCCTCTTCATCTTTCAGGACTCAGTATAGACATCACTTTTAGGAACTGGTTCACGCATACCTCTCTGGGTTCCTGTAGCACTCTGAACTCATACTTCTGGTAACACCAACACACTGAATTATAATTGCTTATATAAATGTATTTGCCCTTAGACAAAGTTGTTCAAAGGCAGCTACCTACCTAATTTTATTCATTGCTCTGTCTCTTGTATTGAACACTAGGCACATAGTAGGCTCTCAGTATTAGTTGACCAAATATTTCTAAGGTTATTAAAAACCTTCTAGGGGCTCCTGGGTGGCTCAGTCGGTTAAGCGTCTGCCTTCAGTTCAGGTCATGATCCTGAGGTCCTGGGATCGAGCCCTGCTAAGCAGGGAGCCTGCTTCTCCCTCTCCCTCTGCCATTCCCCCTGCTTGTGTTCTCTCGTGCTCTCTCTTTCAAATAAATAAAATCTTTAAAAAAAAGAAAAGAAACCTAACCTTCTAGATGCTTGAGAAATCACTGTTGTCTTTTTTTTTTTTAAACCTATTTCATTTTTTCTATTATTTAACTTGTATTTTACAAGGGTCTACCCTGTGTCAGGCACTTTTGTTGACTCAGCATATACAGTAGTGAACAAAATAATAATCCCTTCCCTCCTGGAGCTTACATTCTGTGAAAAAGATAATAAATAAAATCTAGAAAATGTTAGTTATGAGGGCTGAGATGAAAAAGTAAGAGAAAGGGATACAGATAATCAAAGAGGAGTGCAATTTAAAATGGAATGGCCAGAAAAGGCGTTCCTGAGAAGGTTACAATTGAGTAGATTCTGAAAGGAAGAAATGGGCCATAAGAATATCTGGGGAAACAGAATCCAATGCAGTGGAAACAGCAAGGCAGGAGCCAGCCTGATTTGCTTGAAAAACAGCACATAGGCCATTGTAGCTATAGTGGAATGAGGATGGGCAGAGAATAGGAATTGGTTAACAAGATGGTAAGAGCTCCGTCACCTGGGTGGCTCAGTCAGTTAAGTGTCCAACTCTTGGTTTCAGCTCACGATATAGTATCAGGGTCATGGGATTGAGCTCTGCATTGGGCTCTACACTCAGTGTGGAGTCTGCTTGAGATATTCTCTCTCTCTCTCGCTCCCTCTCTCCAAAATAAAAATCTTAAAAAAAAATGACAGGGGCTACATTATATGGATCCTTATAATCATTCGTAAGGACTTCACTTTTTATTGTAAGTCAAAGAGTGAGAAGTAATTGGTCTGCCTAACATTTTAGCAGAATCACTCTGGTTACTGTGTTGAGAATGAACTGTAGGCAAACCACTTAGGAAGACTTTGCAGTAATCCAAGCAACAGATGATACTGGCTTGGGCTAGGGTGTTAAAAGTGGAAGTGCTGAAAAGTGGTTGAATTCTGCATACATTTTAAACATAGCACTAACAGAATTTTCTAATGGACTCGTTGTTTGGAGCAAGAGAGAGAGGAATCAAGAGTGACTGCATGGGTTTGGGCCTGAGCATTTGGAAGGACAGAGTTGCCATTTCCTGAAGTGAATGAGACTGAAAGGAGCATGGTTAGGGTAAGGGGGTGTTATCAGGAGCTCAGTTTGACAAATGTTGAGTTTGCAATGCCTGTCATCCAAGTAGAGATGTCAACTAGGTTGTTGAATATATGAGTCTAAAAGAGAGGGCCAAGTAGCAGACATAAATTTGGAATTTATCAGCACATAAATGACATTTAGAGCCACAAGACTGACCTTAAATACTAAGGGTATAAATGTAGACAGGAAAGAGAAGGTAAGTGACTTGAGTCCTGAGGTACTCCAGCATTTATGAATCAAGGAGATGATAGGCAGCCAGCAAAGGAGACCACAGAGATAGGTGGGAAACCAGGAATGCTATCCTGGATGCCAAGAAAAGAAATGTTTGTAAGGGGAATGATCAACTGTTCCAATTGTTGCTGATAAATCAGATGGGGACTAGAATCAACCATTAGGTTTTGCAATGTGAAGGTCATCTGCAATGGTAAGAATAGTTTAGGTAGAATGGTTGGAGATAAGGCCTAATTGAAATGAATTCAAGAGTTAATAGGAAAGAAATCAGAGATAGTTTCAACAGTTTTTTGAATTTTGTTGTAAAGTGAAGGAAAGAAATAAGGCAGTACTAGAGGGAAAGAAGGGTCAAGGGAGGGATTATTTTCAGTATAAGAGACTAATTGTAGGCTGTTGGGAAAGATCCAGTAGAAGTGATGGCAATACCGAAGTTAAGAGGGCAGAATTCTGGGAACAGGATCTTCCAGTAAGCCAAAGGGATTGAGACCTTTTGCACAAGGTGAGGAGCTTGAGTGCTTCATCCATAAGAATGGAAGACAAGCAGCGTGCCTGGGTGGCTCAGTCCTTAAGGGTCTGCCTTCGGCTCAGGTCGTGATCCCGGGGTCCTGGGATCGAGCCCCGCGTCGGGCTCCCTGCTCCACAGGAAGCCTGCTTCTCCCTCTCACACTCCCCTTGCTTGTGTTCCCTCTCTCGCTGCCTCTCTCTCTGTCAAATAAATAAAATAAAATAAAATAAAAAAGAATGGAAGACAAGAGTATGTGGGCATAGTTGTAGGTAGGTGTGTAGATTCTGCAGTAGTTGCTTATAGAACTTTTCTTCTGTTTTCTCATCAGTTGAGGAAATATTAGCATGAGGGTGAGAGCAAGGGAAGAGACAATAAAAGGTAAATAGTGTCTAGAAGAGTCAAGTCCATTAACTGAGAAAGCAAGGAGGAAGAAAAGGACAGGAAATGATCATCTGGATGAGAGGGAGGGGGAATGGGCCAGGAAAACATGATTGCTAGGCAGCATGAAGGGCTCACTGGAGTTTCACAGTGATAAATTTAAAGTGTATTTTTTCCAGCCATGTTTTAGCCATATGGTTGGAGCACAGACTCGGTGACAGGTGGATTTAACTAGAGCTGTGGTTGAGTTAGACAAGTTCAACAGAGCCCAAAAAGGACAAGGAAATTGAGGATGTATGCAAATACATAATGGTAATGATTGGCATGGATTTTAAATCTCATAGGATGGAAGTCTTTGCTAAAGTCCTCGATTGTTTATACATGAAAAGCAAAGCAATCTAGTAAGTAAATTGTACACTACTGAAACTTTTGTTTCAGACTTTGTAGAATTCATTTGGGATCCCTTGTCGACCTCACAGACTACAAGTTTAATAACACACTGCAGAGTGATTCTTGAAGAACTTTCCACTTGTGCAAACGAAGTTAGTAAAGGCAAACAGGTAATAATTTCTAGAGTTAAAAAACTTCTTGATTTATTTATAGGTTAATGTACTTTTGTTCTAAATCTTTGTTTCCAGAAGATGCAAAAGAAGTAATTACCAAAAAACAATTTGGGAAAAAATAGATTTACTTCTGATTTATAGAAACTAGGATTGACCATTTCTTCTTTATAATAATAAGATGAAAGAATATATCTTTATGTTTATGAACATTCTAACAGGGATTGACAGTCATTATTAATTGTAGGATACACATACATGTAATAAGACCCAGATTATTATTTTTATTTTTATTAGTTTATTCCTCTCTGTTCAGTGGTCAGGTTTTTGTTCTCGTGGTCCAGCCAGCCATTTTTCAGGTTTGTGAATATACATTGACCCTGCAGAGATGAACAGGCATAAATGCATTGTGCAAATTGGTTCCTTCTAAGAGGAAAAAAATTATTTTCTTTTGGCAAAAATCTAGTAGTGTGGCTTTGCTTTAACAATGATTTTAAAATTAGATTAACATTCATTATATGAACTAGTTATTTGTAATCTGCCAAAGTTAAGAGCAGTAATCTCTTTAAGGATTCAAAGTTCAGTGAATATGGGGCACCTGGCTGGCTCAGTAGAGCATGTGAGTCTTGATCTTGGAGTCATGAATTCAAGCCCCACATTGGGGTGTAGATTATACTTAAAATTAAAAAAAAAAAAAAATCCTTAAAAAAAGTTCAGTAGGATAGATTTTCATCTTACCATGATTTAGAATTGAGTTTTATCCAACATAAGACATAAGGAGAGACCTTTTAGAGGCTTTGGTGAGAGTTTGTTAAATCTTACTTTTATTGTGGTACTCTCTTTTATCATTCTGTTTGTTGATGAGAATGTCATATATTCATACAGTTAAATCAGTAAACCAATTATATGTTGACCTTTAAGGAAATTGAGAGAGATTGTAAGCAAGGTGATTGAGAAGTGAGGAGACATGTCGCGTTCATATTACCAACCCCATTAAATTTTAGCACTGGGAATTATGAAGGAGGGAAGCTGTAAGAAATAAGAGGGAGAAGAGGGAAACCAGCATGATTCCGTCTTCAAGAAGCATGTAATCTAAAAGGAAATAAGATGTACATAAATTGTTATTTAAAGGGCGCCTGGGTGGCTCAGTCAGTTAAGCTCCAACTCTTGATCTCCGCTCAGGTCTTGACCTCAGGGTCATGAGTTCAAGCCCCACATGGGCTCCACGCTAGGTGTGAAGCCTACATTAAAAAGGAAAAAAAAAATGTTATTTAAGATAGGAAGTGAGAAGTGGGGGAAGACAAGGAACACTTATTTAATTCCTGCTAAGTACTTGGTACTCTGTTAGGTCTTGTTCCTATGTCATCTTAGTTCTAGCAGCTCTATTAAAAAATGGGTGATAGCTTCATTTTACAGATGAAGAGACTGAGTCTCAGATATTTGTTCATAGTAATACCTTGAATTAGAACTAGGATTTGAACCTTAATCTTATTTTTTTTTTTTAAGATTTTCTTTATTTATTTGACAGAGAGAGAGGGAGAACACAAGTAGGCAGAGAGGCAAGCAGAGGGTGAGGGAGAAGCAGGCTCCCCGCAGAGGAGGGAGCCCGATGTGGGGCTCGATCCCAGGACTCTGGGATCATGACCTGAGCCGAAGGCAGATGCTTAACGACTGAGCCACCCAGGCGCCCCAACCTTAATCTTATTTTAAAGCCTCAGCTCATGTCACTGACCACATTGCCTGCCCACCTTCCCACCCACTCCCCACCTGAGCAGCCCAGATAAAATACTGTGAAATGTTCAAGGTGACATTTGAGCTGGGACCTAATGGAAAGTAAAGGATTTGAACATATAGCAACTGTGACGGGGAAGAGGGCATTCTTCACCTTCCTCCAACAGAATAAAGACTGCCCTGGGTATGTTACATTTAATTCTGGGTGTAAGTGTATTAAATGGAAAGTGTTTAAGATGGTATGGGAAAGAGAAAATGTAGAAAAGTGAAATACCAGTCTTAGAATCTGAAGAATTGTCATGTGGAAGAGAGATTAGTTTTGTTCTGTATGATCTTAAGAAGTAATTAGGATCAAGGAGTGGAAGGTATAGAAAAGTTTGTTTCTCATTGTTAACTGAAATCTAATAGTTAATAACTGCCCAAAGTTATGGGCAGCCTCAGGAGATCATGATTCCCTGTCACTACATGTTTTTAAGCATAAGTTGGTTGACCAGTTAGTGGAAATGTGAAAATGTTATCAAGTATTTAGATTGCTAGTTTTCAGATTTCTTCTATCAACAACTTTTTTCACATAAAATCTTACACACCCCTGTACACAAACACACAAAAGCAAAGCTGCTCTGCTGTAGTCAGCACCTCCCCTCACTTTCCCTTGAGGGCCTCAACATCTGCCCAAGCCACCCAGGATTATCTCCGTGGATATACAGAGCAGTGTAAAAACTACTAGCTAAAGCTTCTAAGAGTCTTTTCAATGCTATTTTAAAGAATGTATACTTGTGTGTGTGTGTGTATTTGTTAAAACTTTACTGTTTGGAGACCTTTTTTTTCCCCCCACACCAAATAATGTATTTGAAAATTTGAAAAAGTTAATGAGCTCAGAGTTTTAAAATATATGAATTTGTTTTAAACAAATTTTTGGAAATAATGTCAAACTTAGAGAAAACTCTCATGAATAAAAATAGCATACTCATAGGCCATTTACCCAGATTCACCTATCATTAACATTTTGCCCCATTTTGCTTTATTAATCGCTGTCCCATTGTATATATACACAATTTGTTTCTCCTGAACACTTTGAGAGTAAATTGCATATTTGCTCAGAATGAAGATAGTCTGTTACATAACCATGGGACACTTACCATTTTCAGTAAACTTCATGATACTTAATCTGCCATCCATATTCCACTTCCATCATTTGACTCAATAATGTCCTTTATAGCATTTTTTTAGAGAACTGTTTTTAAGAAACAAAAATTTAAACAATATGGAAATACTTGTCAAGGCTAGCTTTCAATTACAATGATGTAATTTAATTAGAAAAAAAAATCAAAACATAACTGTCTAGTGCAAACACAAACTCAGTAATCTCCATAAGTTCAGATACTACTTTGTGGAGATAATGCCTAGAAAAATGATCTTTATTCTTTTAAAATAATTCAAAATATTTTAGAAATGGGGTAAAAAAAAATGAATTTTTGTTTTTAACATTAAATAGTGATATGTGGCCACTGGAGGAATATGTCCTTGATATTTAAGTGGAAAAAGAAACAGGACTTCAGTTAGATATAATTTTTGTGAAAAAAAATACATTTGGTTGAATTCTACATTTATGAGTAATTTGGCCAGTATGGGCTTTTGAGAGCTTAATTTGTGCTACACATTGTTACCTACTTGAAAACTATTCTAGTGTATTTTGTGGCATTTTTATTTTTCAAATATGGATTTCTTTTTAAGAATAAGAATAATATTATAGAAATTTTGGTAATACATGAAAAAAAATTTAAATTCCCCTTATCTTTTCATCCTCGTACAAGGACTTGATACCATTGTAGGATATTTTTATCCAGCCTTTTACTTCAAAGTTATAATCCTAGTGGACATGTACATTTGTATCCTACTTCTTTCCCTTAACATTATCTTATTAAATATTTAATTTTATTTCTTACTACAGTCTTTATAAACTTTACCTAAGTAATAGTTTCTTGCAATCGATGATATTATATGTCTTAAAAATACTCTGTGATCGAATATTTTGGTTATTCCCAATTTTTTTTTTTAAGATTTTATTTATTTGACAGAGAGAGAGACACAGCGAGAGAGGGAACACAAGCAGGGGGAGTGGGAGAGGGAGAAGCAGGCTTCCCACGGAGCAGGGAGCCCGATGCGGGGCTCGATCCCAGGACCCTAGGATCATGACCTGAGCCAAAGGCAGACGCTTAATGACTGAGCCACCCAGGCGCCTGGTTGTTCCCAATTTTTGATTCACAAACATTAAAATGAATGTGCCATAGTGAATTTACTACTACATCAAAGGACATTGATAAACCAACAAAGGACCCATAGCTAGAGTATATAAAAGACTTCTACAAATCAGTAAGAGAATCTGATTTTTAAAAAATACATAAACAAGCAGCTTTTAATTAGGTACTTAGCAAAATGGCATATCCAAATGACAAGAATATGAGTGGATACTCAGAGCCCCTGGGTGGCTCAGTCGGTTAAGCATCCAACTCTTGATTTGGGCTCAGGTCATGATCTCAGGCTCCATGCTCAGCAGGGAGTCTGCTCCTCTCCTTCTCCTTCTGCCCCTCCCCCCGCCCACATGCATGCTCTCTCTCTGAAATAAATAAATCTTAAAAAGAATATGAGTGGATGCTCATCATCACATTACTCAACAGGAAAATAAAAACTAAAACATAATAAAGTATGACTATATACCCCAGGAATTGTAAACATTAAAAAATAAAAGGATACCACGTATTAGTAAAGGTGTAGGGAAGCAGGATTTCTCATACATGGCTGGTGGAAATGTAAATGGGATATCACTGCTTCAGAAAACAATTTGGCATTATGTATAAAGGTGAATGTATATACATAAACTAAATTCCAGCAATTACATTCTTGTGTGTATATCCATTAGAAATGTAGGGCTGTGTATATTAAAAGACACGTATAAGAACTTTTATACAATATTGTGTGTAATATAGCCCCCAAACTGGAAACCACCTGAATGTCCCATCATTAGTATTCATGTGACAGAATATGCTATACAGCAATGAGAATGCACTAGCTACAGCTGTGTGCACCAATATGGGTGAATAAAGTTCTCTTGTACCTAATTGATAGTTATTTTAACACCTGATTCTGTGTATACAAATTTGTACTATACTTTTAAAATGGTAAATAGACTTCTACCTGTGGCCATCACTGATGCTTTTAAATTTTTATATAATAGGATTTACTTAAATCCATTGTTGTGAGAATGAAGAAAGCAATAGAAGATGATGTTTTTATTCCTCTGTATCCAAAGAGGTAAGAGCTGTTGATTTCTAGATTATATGAAATAGCTAATCATGTAACACAGAATTAAGAATGTAATACAAAAGAAACTATATTAAGTGTTCTCTCAAACATACATACACCTATTAAGGTGCAAATTGGATTTCAACAAAATATTTCTCACTTTTTATATGCCATGTATGATACCTAGCACACTTGGACATCAGTTTTTTTATGTTAAGAACATAGCAGGGGGCATCACAGAATGGTTAAATCCATACACTGGAGCCCAGATTTACCATTACTAGATATTTGACTTTGGGCCTTTGTGTGTCAGTGTCTTTGTATGTAAAGTGAGGTATTAATGCCTACCTCATAGGACATTGTGAAGATGAAGAGCATGCTCAGAACAGTGCCTGGCACAGAAAGCTAGAAACTGTCTGTGAATTGTGGATTTACTTTAGGAAACAAGTAGGGGTTTTTTTTGTTTTTGTTTTCCTTGCCTGGGGAGACATTTTTCTAGATGAAAAACGTTGCTACAGCTGTTGCCAAAAAAAATTACTGCCTGTGCTCTCTTCTAGGATTCTTAGGTTTAAGGTCTCACTTTTAGGTCTTTAATCCAATTTGAGCTTATTCTTATCTATGGCATGAGAAAGTGGTCCAGCTTTCCAGCACGATTTGTTGAAGAGATGATCTTTTCCCCTTTGAATATTCTTGCCTTTTTTTAATGTAGAATCAATTGACCATATAAATATGGGTTTATTTCTAGTTCTTTATTCTGTTCCATTGATCTGTGTGTCTATTTTTGTGCCAGTATCATATTGTTCTGACTACAGCTTTGTAGTATATTTTGAGATCTGGAATTGTGATACCTCCAGTTTTGTTCTCTCTCGTGATTGGTTTGACTATTTGGAGTTTTCTGTTGTTCCATGCAAATTTTAGTATTATTCTAGTTCTATGAAAAATGCTGTTGGTATTTAGATAAGGATTGCATTAAATCTTTAGATTGCTTTGGGTAGTGTGGACATTTTAACAGTATTGGATCTGCCAATCCACGAGAATGGAATTAATTTTCCATGTGTTTTGTGTTGTCAGTTTCTTTCATCCATGTTTTATAGTTTGCAGAGTATAGGTCTTTTACCTCCTTGGTTAAGTTTATTTGTAGATATTTTATTCTTTTTAGTACAGTTATAAATGGGATTGTTTTCTTAATTTCTCTTTTTGCCACTTCATTATTAGTGTGTAGAAATGCAACAAATTTCTGTATATTTATTTTGTATCTTGTGACTACTGAATTCACTTATCAGTTCTAGTAGTTTTGGTGGAATCTTCAGGATTCTATATACAGTATCATGAAGCAAGTGGTATTTGATGCATATTTATACATTTGCTAAGAAGGCATCAGTTTATAGTAGTGGATCATGAACTGAAGCTATCCAGTGAGTGTTCACAGGATCGAAGAGCTTTTGTGGAGAGAAAAGAAAGGAACTTCTAAGCTTTCTGGCTAATTTAAATTGTGAAGAGATACCTACATGTAAAAATTATGCCCTGTTAAGGCTTGTTGTAGAATGTTTAAGAAATCTATTCATATGGTTCAAAAGTTTGAGTATGTATTTTTTAATTTATATTTAAAATGGGGTCTTCCTCCCACTCCTGCCCTCCTGCCCTCCATCCAGTTTTTGCCCTTCCTCCTCCATATACGTACATGCATGCCATAATAATCACTGTTAGTAATTTTACCTTTCCATAATTTCCTCATGCAATTAGAATTACTTATATATGCTATAATCTTATTTCTCTCCCCTCCCCCGTTCTATAGCAGAGGAAGTGCATTTGTAACCATTGTCTCGTACCTTACTTTGACTTAGTACATCTTTGAGATCATGTCATCACCAGAGTAGTTTCCTCATTCTTTAAGCTGCATAATATGCCTTCATATAATGTAGTGTAACTGGTGAGCATGTGAGTGGTAAACCATTACCAGCAGTGCTGTGAATAATTTTATAGACCCGCCATTGGTACATGTGCAAGTATACCTCCAGAAGGCATGCTCAGAAATGGGGTTGTTGGATCAAAGTGTACATGGAATTGTAATTTTGATATCAGAGCACTCCATTTACATTCTGTTAATGTGTTAAGGTTTAATTCGTTGGTTTAAAAAAACACTGAGTTTTTTAAACTCTGGTTCTGAAAGATTAACAGTTTGCATTTTGTCCTGTCTCGGTTTCAAATTAGGACTGTAGAAAACAAAACATCACCACATTCCAAGTTCCAAGAAAGGCAGTTCTGGTCAGGTGTAAAGGTAAGTAAAAAACTACAAAATTATTTTTATTTTAAATCTAGTATACTGTAGAGCAGAGATTATCAAACTTCTGTAAAGGACCAGATAGTAAATATTTTCTGCTTTGAATGTCTGTTGAACTGTTCAGCTCTCGGCCTTTATAGTGTAAAAGCAGTTATAAACAATATGTAAACAAATGAGCATGGCTGTGCTTTGATAAAACTTTACTTATGGACACTGAAATTTCAGTGTCCTAACTTTGACATGTTACAAAATACCCTTTTACTTTTTTTTTTTCCCAATCATTTCAAAATATAAAAACCATTCTTAGTTTACCGGCTCTGCAAAACCAGGCAGCAAGCTAGATTTAACCCACAAGCCATAGTTGGCCAACTCCTAGTCTAAAAGATAACGGATGAAGTCGTTGCTAAGTCAGTGGTAATAGGGAGGGATGGTAAAAAGTTGGGTTCGGAAGATACTTAGGATGGAGCACTGAAAGGACTTGATGACTAAACGATAATTGCATATGAAGACTAGGGTACTAGCCAAGTTTCTGACTTTGGCAACTTGGTAACTTACAGTGACATTCTTTGAGGGCTTTGAAGGGGATACAGGAAGAAGAGCTTTGAAGGAAAGATAAAGGTCTGTTTCAGATGGTGAATTGAAGAGAGCTATGGGGAAAAATATAGATCCAAGAGTCTGAATTGTAGGAGACAGATCGGAGTTGGAGATTTGGGAGTCAGCCACATGTAGGCAGTATTTGGAGCCATGGTCATGAGTGACAGCCTCTGAGGAGATGGGATGAAGCATGAGAAGGCGGCTAAGAACACAGCCTTGGGAAACACTGACATAAGAGGCAGACAGAGAGAGTGAAGTCTTCAAAGAAGCATTAGAATTTATTGTGAAACTCAGAGTGGTCACAAGAGGGTGGCATTATGGAAACCAAGCAAAAGGTTTTTAAGAGTGAAGACAAAGTATTAAATGCCACCCAAGGGAATTAGGAGAAAGACTGAAAATGTTTACTGGATTTGACAATTAGGTCTTGGGTGACCTCAGCAAACTTAGGGTGAATCCATATTTGTTATGTAGTTGAGTCAGGGAAAACACTTTCCAGGAAGAGGGAGCAACATAAATAATGACACAAAGTATAGAAAAGCATTGCATGGTAGAGTAATAAATACAGTGCTGGAAAGAAAGTGGAAAACACCATAAAATTCACAGAAAGGTATGGATTTAGAGGAAGGCAACCAATATTTTATTAGAATAGCTTATATTTTTTATCTTCTATATCAGAGCCGTAACGGTTTCTCAGGATCACATATTAGTAATAGTGGCACTGGCTTTAACAGCAGTCCTTCATGAGTCCTTGGGTCCTGTGGTCTTGCACCTGATGGCCCCAGTCTCTGGGAGTATGAATTGAGGAGGAAGATTATTGATCTGGAAAGGCGCCAGTGAAGTTATTTGAGATGGATTTTGGGTGGTAGTCCTAAAAAAATAGGATGAGCAAATATATGGAGGTTGGAAAGAATTATTTGTTTAGAAATGTTTTCTATTGATTGTAAAATTGATACTTCTAATGAGTTTAAAATAGTTTGACCAGGGGTGCCTGGGTGGCTCAGTCGTTAAGCGGCTGCCTTCGGCTCAGGTCATGATCCCAGGGTCCTGGGATCAAGCCCCACATCTGGCTCCCTGCACCGCGGGAAGCCTGCTTCTCCCTCTCCCACTCTCCCTGCTGGTGCTGTGTCTCTGTCAAATAAATAGTTTGACCAACGTTTTATGTTTGTTGGAGACTACTACAGTTTTCCTTTAGAGAAACAGCTACATACTCACTTGATACTTTATTTTAGCTCTTCCACAATATTCTTCTTTGGAATGGACTCCTCCCAGATGACACCTTGCAAGAACTAGGACTAGGGAAGCTGCTAAATCGTTACCTTATTATAGCTCTTCTTAATGCCATACCTGGGCCAGATGTTGTTAAAAAGTGCGACCAGGTCAGTGTAATTTTATCATTTTTTAAAATTATTAAAATCTGTTTTGTGGGGCACCTGGCTGTCTTAGTCAGTAGAGCATGTGACTCTTGATCTCAGGGTCATGACATTGGGTGTAGAGATTACTTAAAAAAAAAGTTTAAAATCTATTTTTAACAGAATAATTAAAACTGGTACTCAGTAAGTCAACTTAATGAGAAACCTAAAAGCAACCAACCCCTCAGTATTTAAGAATTAGTATACTGATTTGAATTATCACCAGGGAAAAGAAAAATTATTTAATAAATGGAGCTGGGCCAACTGGTTAACTCTTTATAAAAAGAAAGTTAAATCCTCAACTTTCACTAAATACCAGTATAAAAATGAAACTATAAAATACTGTACTAAGAGGATAAATGTATCTGATGGTAAGGGAGTCCTTTTGAACTTAAAAGCAAGAAACGAAATGATGAAGTAAGCAATTTGATGAAAGTAGAAAACTTCAGTGAATGAAAAAACATTTAAAAGGTATCAAGATTATGTGATCAGGGGCACCTGGTTGGCTCAGTCGTTAAGCGTCTGCCTTCGGCTCAGGTCATGATCTCAGGGTCCTGGGATCGAGCCCCGCATAGAGCTCCCTGCTCGGTGGGAAGCCTGCTTCTCCCTCTCCCACTCCCCCTGCTTGTGTTCCCTCTCTCTCTCTGTCGAATAAATAAATTTTAAAAAAATCTTAAAAAAAAAATGATTATTGTTAAACCTGGAGGATAGGTTCATTGGGGTTACCATACTTACTCCTTCTCGTGTTGGTCTGAAATTTTCTATAATGAAAAGTTTAAAGGAAAGGGAGTTGAAAACGGAGAAAAGTTATAAGCCATACAAGGATTACAATCCATCTTTTTAAAAAGCTCTTTAAAGTTAGTAAACAGATATTCCAATTAAAAATGGACAAAAGACATGCAACAGGAAATTCACCAAAAAAATATGTAAAAATAATTTCTAAACACGTGGAAAAGGTTAACAGTACTAATCCGAGAAATGCAAAATAATATAGTAAGGATATTATTTTACCTGTTATGCTGGCCAGTTTTTTTTTTCCCCCCTAATTCTTGTCATAATGAGGAAACAATAGCACATTATTTCAGGGGCACCTAGAATGGGTGGTGCTGGGGTTCTGAGAAACACTTTTTGCTGTTGGAATGAGGGATAGAACTCTAGAGACTTTTGGCATGATGGCTACAAACCTTTAAAGTTCATACCCCTTGACTTAGCAATTTTACTTCAAGGAATTTATCCTAAGTTAAAAATCAGAGATGCACATGTAGATTTGTTTAAAAAAAATTCAGTGGAGTAAATTTGAGATCTAAGTGGCTTTATTAAGGATCTGTGAATCAGGCAGCATTCCATCTAGCAAGTAGAGAGATACTCTCAGGAGTTGTACAAAATGGAAGGCTTTCCTAAGAAACAGGGTGAGACAAGAAAGCTATTAGCAAAAGAAAAGGATTATTTCAGGCCAGGACAAGGTCTTACTGGGGAGAGGAGAATGGCATGGTTTTTGTCATGCAGATGACCTCACTATAGCGCCCATCCAGAAATTTGGGGATTGACTGTTAAAAAGTGACATTCCCGGGATGAGTTGAAACTGCAGTTAAAGTCTTGGGTTTGCTGTTGTAAGGAGCAAATGACTATCTGGGGCTTGTTTCTTTATCAGAGTTTTAGTACAAAGAATATTATTGTAGCATTATTTATAATAGAGAGTTGGAAACAACCTAAATATCCAAAAACCATCCATTGTCTATTCAGCAGATAAAAGTCATTTTTAAGAGTATGGAAAAATATTTATAAATTTAAAAACAACATAAGACATTAGATAGCAATTCCTAACCCGCCATGATTTTTTGGACTATGGTCTTTATATCATGTAGTTTTAAATTACATTTTCCCCCCAAAATTGAATTCATCGTCCATGCTATGTATTTCAGGTTCAGTTTAGTCCTCTTTGACCATGAGTCTACTATCAGAAGTAGAAAAGTAGCAGGACATTCTCTCCACAGCTTGTGGCTAGAAGGCCATGCCAAGGAGCACCTGGGTGGCTCAGGTCATGATCTCAGGGTCCTGAGACGGAGCCCTGCCTCGGGCTCCCTGCTGAGCAAGGAGCCTGCTTGGGGTTCTTTCCCTCTGCATGCCCCCCCATACACACACATGCTGTCTCTCAAATGAATATAAATCTTTAAGAAAAAAAAAAAAACCATGCCAAGACAGTGTGGCTTTAAATCCTGTGATCATTTATGGGAAAGCTAGGTAGTTCTGTGAAAATTTTGAGTTATGTGTTACAGAGCAAAAGGAAAAGCATGTACAAATATTTCTACCCTAGGCAGTCAGTGTGTCTGCATTTTTTCTGTAACTGAAAAAGGTGATTAAGGAATAGGATAAATCTTTTTTCCTCAACTGTGTTTTTGAAAGAGTACATTCCAGAACTTTCATTTAACATACTTTATAATGTATATGTGGTGTATTTTTCCCAACTTTTTACTTTTATAAATACTGATCTTGATAATAACTGCAGGATAACCTATTTGTCCAAGAATTTCTTTGCATAGTATGATCTCAGGTTTTTTCTTCCTCCCATTCTCTTTCCTTTTATTCTTCTGCTGAGGAAGTTTTGTTTTTTTTCGTTGTTGTTTTTACCAAAACTTTCCCCAAAATCATGTTTTACCTTTAGCATAATGGTGTTGGTGCTTCCCCCCCCAAAAGAAAAATTGAATGCAGCAGACTCTGTATGCTGCCATGAACATTTAAAGCAGTGTATTAAAGGATCAAAACCATAATTTTTTTTATTCTGTGTATCTCACAATCCTCTACTGGATTCCTTAACTATAATTTGTTTATGTAGATCATATGCTAGGTCACTCAATTTCTTAGTATGAAATAATACTAAAATGTATTTTATATTTATGTTGACTGTGTCTAGGCATTTCTAGTGTTTAGTTGTAAATGGCATTTGTACAGATTTAATGGCTTAGGAATACAGAGTATAGGAATTACAAATAGTATAGTATTACAAATACCCCTAGAGAGTAATCATAAAGAATAGTCTATTTTAAGCTCTTGGCATTAAAATACAATTTTTTTAAGAAGTATAAACTTTGACAAAGGAAGATTCTCAAAATTTATTCTACCATAACCATAAAGGATTAAATGAGATGGACTCGATGTTAGCAAAAGGCCTTAGATAACTGTTATTAAAAACTGACCGTGATGGACACTGGGGAGGGTGTGTGCTCTGGTAAGCGCTGTGAATTGTGCAAGACTGTTGAATCTCAGATCTGTACCTCTGAAACAAATAATGCAATATATGTTAAGAAAAAAAAAAGAAGAAGAAGAAGGTAGCGGGAGGGGAAGAATGAAGCAGGGGAAATCGGAGGGGTAGACGAACCATGAGAGACGATAGACTCTGAAAAACAAACTGAGGGTTCTAGAGGGGAGGGGAGTGGGAGGATGGGTTAGCCTGGTGGTGGGTATTGAGGAGGGCACATTCTGCATGGAGCACTGGGTGTTGTGCACAAACAATGAATCATGGAACACTTCATCTAAAACTAATGATGTAATGTATGGGGATTAACATAATTAAAAAAAAAAAAACTGACCGTGTGTTTTAATTAACAGATAGCAGCATATTTACCAGAAGAATGGTTCCAAAACTCTGCCATGAGAACGTCTATTCCCCAGCTAGAAAACTTCATCCAGTTTTTGTTGCAGTGTGCACATAAATTATCTAGAAGTGAATTCAGGTAATCTTGCATATTTATATCTCCATAAGCGCACAGTTCAACGATTCTTTTTTACACTCAGCAATTTTTAGATTTGTACTTTTAAAAATAGAATAAAAGTCTGTGGAGACTACCACTCTAGAATTAGTAGATATTTTTATGTGCAGTCTTTGGAATCACTACTTTATACTCACACCTCATGCCTAATAGTTCATATTTTTAAATGTAAATCTCTTCCAAAATAAGCATTTTAAAATCTCAGCAGGTGTCAGGTACAGGTCTGCAGCCTGCTCTTTACCCATCAATAACTAGAATCTGTTTTGGATGTTTCATTAACAGCACCAAAGGTTTAGGGGCTTAACACCACTAAATGTACAGTAATGTTCTGGTAAACCACTTCTCCAAAAGTTTAAAAAATTTTTAAATAAAAAGCACAGATTTGTAGCATTTCTGTGGGTAAATGTTCCCACAGAGGCTCCACCAAGCTGATAGCCCCACACTGTAACTCAGTTTTCTGATGATAGATGTAACTGCTTTTTAGTCATTCACATTAAAATTTGCCAGCATACATCCCCTAATAACCTATATTTGAACACTGTATGGAAAAGATAACATCTGAATAATTTTAGATATGGGTTTAAAATTTTTTCAGATTAACAACTAATGATTCACTAGGCTCTCAAACTTTTGTTTTCCAGGGATGAAGTCAAAGAAATAATTCCTATTCTGGTGAAAATAAAAGCTTTGAATCAAGCAGAATCCTTCATAGAAGAGTATCACCTAGACCATCTGAAATCAGTAATTAAAGAAGTTTGAACAA
Source organism: Mirounga leonina (assembly GCF_011800145.1). NCBI lineage: Eukaryota > Metazoa > Chordata > Mammalia > Carnivora > Phocidae > Mirounga > Mirounga leonina. The sequence goes on from NW_023270305.1 coordinate 40,081,434, forward strand.
ACTATAGGAAAGTACTAACATGAGATTTTAATATAGTGACACTTGCCTCCTTTGCTTGGGGGCCGGGTGGAGCAGGACTCCATCCCTCCATTCCCTTCTTACCTTCTGGTATCATGAAGGCTGCCCCCCTGTGGTGGTTGCAGCAGTTAAGCACACGGGAGCACTAAGAGTTTAATTTACTCCCTTTGATTCTTTTCACGTTTCCAGTTGAAGAGAGAAATTGGAGAAATCTTGCTGTTTGGGCTTTGGTAAATCTTCTGAACTGCACCATAAAAATATCTGTTCTTTTCATTTTAACTATCTGTTTACAAATAAGTTAAAGTGGAACTCTTAATTGGAATGAATTATTTGCTAAGTATTAACTGAGTAAAAGCATTTTAAGACTTTTGATAACTACTGATTGTCAAATTGTCCTTCAGAAATCTGTACCAGGGACACCTGGGTGGCTCAGTCAGTTAAGCATCTTCCTTCGGCTCAGGTCATGATCCCAGGGTCCTGGGATCGAGCCCCACCTCGGGCTCCCTGCTCAGCGGGGAGCCTGTTTCTCCCTCTCCCTCTCCCAGCCGCTCCCCCCCCCTTGTGCCCTGAAAAAATCTTTCCCAAAAAAAAAAAAAAAAAAAAAAAAATCACCAATATATTGTGCCAACACAAGTGTAACAGAGGCCAGTGAAAACCGCCCCCAGCATAGGTATTACCATTTTAACTAAATGCAAATTTAGATGTAAAAAAAATCTTATTTTAATGATTAATTTTGGCTATTGGAGAGTAAGTACTTGTTTTTTTTGGCTATTTGTAATGTGTTTTAAATAATCCATTCATCTTATGGATTTGTCAGAACTTTATATTTTAAAGATATTGATGTTTTACCTATCCTATGTTATAGTTTCCTCATTGCCAGTTTTATTTTAATTTTGTGTATGATGTTTTTAGTGTGCTAAGGCAGTACTAGTTAGGTACTTAACTACTTTTGTTAGGGTTTTGTCATTGGCGGGGGTAGGCTTAGACAGGAAACAGGTATTTTAAATACTCAGAACATGTGATAAACTTCCTGGTAAAATATTTGTGTGATTGAAAAGAAGTTGAAAAAATTACTAGTAAACGCTCATTTTGAGAAATCTTTTCTTAAATCTATTTGTTAAATAACTCAAGAGCAACCCTGAAAATTTTTTTTGTAAATTATTGCCCCAAAGATAATAATCAGGAAAAATTTGATTTGAGCATGTGGCTTCTGCCATTATCATCTCTAGGTTTCAAGCTGTGTATATTTTAACAGGTTGATGTGTTATTTCTACTGCAGTGAAGACTTGTGATTCACTAGTAGGAACAGTTTAAATTTTCTTTTACACATATTATATAGGAATAGAATCTCTTCTAGAAAATTCAGACTGTTACTGAGAGACATTAAGCATTCCTTCACAGTTGCTGTCCCAGAGGTAACTGCTGTTTTCATTTTAATGTTATCCTTTCAGGCCTTTTCTCTACTTACACAAATATATGTGTGTGTTAACATAAATGACAGATTTTTATTGCATATGAAATTTCTAATTTTTATTAAAATGTGTATTTGGAAATTTCCGTAAGACTTTTGCATTTTAATTAAAGATGTGTTCCCTACATTTTTAATTTGGGCAGAGAGATTTCTCTTTTCGTAGAATGGAAAATATTAGAACCTGCTTTCAGAACTACAAATTGAATTAAACTCCCAGTAGTTTAACTACATTTCATTATACTGGGCTTCATTATACTTGGAGTTTGAATCTCAAGATTTTTATCCATCATATACTCTAATTGAGGATATTCAAAAACATGTGAGAGGAGGAGCAAGATGGCGGAGGAGTAGGAGACCTAACTTTGGTCCCAAGAATTCAGCTATATAGGGATCAAACCATTCTGAATACCTACAAACTCAACAGGAGACTGAAGAAAAAAATAGCAACTCTGAACAGAAAAGCGACCACTTTCTGGAAGGTAGGATGTGCGGAGAAGTGAATCCGAGGCAATATTGGGAAGATAGACGTGGGGGGAGGGAGCCTCCATCAGCCACTACTGGCAAGTGATAGAGCCACGGAGCACAAAATCGGAACTTCTAGAAGTCTGCTCCACTGAGGGACATCGCTCCAGTGGCTAAGCAGGGGTTGGAACCCTCGCTGAGACAGTGTGGTCTCAGGACCCTCTGGGTCACAGAAAGACAGGGGGTGCCTAAGTGTGGCAGAGCTCCCAGGTATCAGAGCAGGGAAGCCGGCTGCAGAGATGGAGCCGAGGAGTGGGCTCTCAGCTCGGGGCTGCCATAAACCATGATCCGCAGCACAGTCGGGCCACTGCTCTTCCAGCAGATCCGGGGAGACTCTCCTTCCTTCCCTGGGAGGAGCGGCGTGCGAGCACACCGCAGGGATCTGCTGGGTTTGGAGACTCCACAGGGGGTTGGGTGCCAGAGATAGAAATGCTCGGTCACAGGCCAGGTGAGCACGGAGTGCAGCTGGAGACTGGGGAGATGGGAGTGATTGCTTTTCTCTGGGGGCTCACTGAGGCATGGGGCCCCGAGTTCTCAGCTCTTCCGGGGCAGAGATTGGGAGGCTGCCATTTTCACACCCGTTCCCCAAAGCTGTACAGAAAGTTTGCAGGGAACAAAAGCTCCCCAGAGCAAACCTGAACAGATGACTTAGCCCGGACCGGCAAGGGCCCCCGCCTCTGGCAAAGACATTTGAGAACCACGGCAACAGGCCCCCTCCCCCAGAAGATCAGCAAGAATAGCCAGCCAACAGCAAGTTTACCGGTCAATGAGAATGGCAGAATGCCAGCACTAGGGGAATTCATGGCTTTTTTCCTATGATTCTTTTGTCTTTCAAAGTTAATTTTTTAAATTTTTTTTCCTTTTTCTATTTTTTTTTTTCCCTTTTTCAACCAACATCAGTCCTTTTTAAAGATCTTTTTCATTTTTAGAGTCATTCTATCCCTTTATTACAGTTAACCTTATTTTTGGTATATATATAAGTTGTTCTCTCTTTAAAATTTTGGGATACACTTTCTTCTAACAGACCGAGATATACCCTAAATCTCTAGTGTATGGCTTTGTTCTAGTCTCCTGCCTGATCACATTCTCTCCCTTGTTTTTTTTTTTTTTAATTTCTTTCTTCAACCAACTTAACAATTCCTTTTATAAAATCTTTTATAATTTTCATCTTTACAGTCATATTCCATCCCTTCATCATACTTACCCTTATTTTTGTATATACAAGTTTTTCTTTCTTTAAAATTTTGGGAGGCAGTTTCTTCTAACAGACCACAAAATACACCCAAAACCTAGTGTGTGGCACTGATCTGTTCCCCAGCCTGATCATGTTTAATATTTTTTTTTCTTCTTTTTTCTTTCCTTCCCTTTTCCCCCGGTTTCAGGTCTCTTCTGATTTGTTTAGTGTATATTTTTCTGGGGTCACTGTTACCCTGTTAGCATTTTGTTCTCTCATTCATCTGTTCTTCTCTGGACAAAATGACAAGACGGAAAAACTCACCTCAAAAAAAAGAACAAGAGGCACTACTGACTGCCAGGGACCTAATCAATACGGACTTTAGTAAGATGTCGGAACTAGAGTTCAGAATGATGATTTTAAAGATACTAGCTGGGCTTGAAATAGGCATAGAAGATACTAGAGAAACCCTTTCTGGAGAAATAAAAGAGCTAAAATCTAACCAAGTCGAAATAAAAAATGCTATTAATTAGGTGCAATCAAAAGTGGAGGCTCTGACTGCTAGGATAAATGAGGCAGAAGAGACAGTGATACAGAAGACCAAATGATGGAAAATAAAGCTGAGAAAAAGAGATAAACAGCTACTGGATCACGAGGGCAGAATTTGAGAGATAAGCGATACCATAAGACAAAACAACATTAGAATAATTGGGATCCCGGAAGAAGAAGAAAGAGAGGGGCAGAAGGTATATTGCAGCAAGTTATAGCAGAGAACTTCCCTAACTTGGGGAAGGAAACAGGCATCAAAATCCAGGAGGCACAGAGAACCCCTCTCAAAAATCAATAAAAATAGGTCAACACCCTGACATTTAATAGTAAAATTTACAAGTCTCAGAGACAAAGAGAAAATCCTGAAAGCAGCTCAGGAGAAGAGATCTGTAACCTACAATGGTAGAAACATTAGATTGGCAACAGACCTATCCACAGAGACCTGGCAGGCCAGAAAGGACTGGCATGATATATTCAGAGCACTAAAGGAGAAAAATACACAGCCAAGAATACTATATCCAGCTAGGCTGTCATTGAAAATGGAGAGATAAAAAGCTTCCAGGACAAACAGAAACTAAAGGAATTTGCAAACACAAAACCAGCCCTACAAGAAATCTTGAAAGGGGTCCTCTAAGCAAAGGGAGAGCCTAAAAGCAACATAGACCAGAAAGGAACAGAGACAATATACAGTAACAGTCACCTTACAGGCAATACAATGGCACTAAGTTCATCTTTCAATAGTTACCCTGAATGTAAATGGGCTAAATGCCCCAATCAAAAGACACAGGCTATCAGATTGGGTCTTATCTTTTTTTAATCCATCGATATGCTGTCTGCAACTCATTTTAGACTCAAAGACACCCCCAGATTGAAAGTGAAGGGATAGAAAACCATTTACCATGCTAATGGACACCAAAAGAAAGCTGGGGTGGCAATGCTTATATCAGACAAATTAGATTTTAAACCAAAGACTATAATAAGAGATGAGGAAGGACATTATGTCACACTTACAGGGTCTATCCAACAAGAAGATCTACCAACTGTAAATATCTATGCCCCTAACATGGGAGCAGCCAATTATATAAGGCAATTAATAACATAAGCAAAGAAACACATTGACAACAATACAATAATAGTGGGGGACTTTAACACCCCCCTCACTGAAATGGACAGATCATCTAAGCAAAAGACCAACAAGGAAATAAAGACCTTAAATGACACACTGGACCAAATGGACTTCACAGATATATTCAGAACATTCCATCCCAAAGCAACAGAATACACATTCTTCTCTAGTGCCCATGGAACATTCTCCAGAATAGATCACATCCTAGGTCATAAATCAGGTCTCAACCAGTACCAAAAGATTGGGATCATTCCCTATTTTCAGACCACAATGCTTTGAAACTAGAACTCAATCACAAGAGGAAAGTCGGAAAGAACTCAAATACATGGAGGCTAAAGAGCATCCTACTAAAGAATGAATGGGTCAACCAGGAAATTAGAGAAGAATTAAAAAAAATTCATGGAAACAAATGAAAATGAAAACAACTGTTCAAAATCTTTGGAATACAGCAAAGGCAGTCCTAGGAGGAAAGTATATAGCAATACAAGCCTTTCTCAAGAAACAAGAAAGGTCTCAAGTACACAACCTAACCCTACACCTAAAGGAGCTGGAGAAAGAACAGCAAATAAAGCCTAAACCCAGCAGGAGAAGAGAAACAGAAAGCAGAAATCAATGAAATAGAAACTAAAAGAACAATAGAACAGATCAACAAAACTAGGAGCTGGTTCTTTGAAAGAATTAACAAGATTGATAAACCCTGGCCAGACTTAATCAAAAAGAAAAATGACCCAAATCAACAAAATCATGAATGAGAGATCACAATCAACACCAAAGAAATACAAACAATTCTAAGAACATATAATGAGCAACTCTATGCCAGCAAATTAGATAATCTGGAAGAAATGGATGCATTCCTAGAGATGTATCTACTACCAAAACTGAACCAGGAAGAAATAGAAAACCTGAACAGACCTATAACCACTAAGGAAATTGAAGCAGTCATCAAAAATCTCCCAAAAAACAAAAGCCCAGGGCCAGATGGCTTCCCAGGGGAATTCTACCAAACATCTCAAGAAGAATTAATACCTATTCTTCTGAAACTCTTCCAAAAAATAGAAATGGAAGGAAAACTTCCAAACTCATTTTATGAGGCCACCATTTGATCCCCAAACCAGACAAAGACCCCATCAAAAAGGAGAATTACAGACCAATATCCCTGATGAACATGGATGGAAAAATTCTCACCAAATACTAGCCAATAGGATCCAACAGTACATTAAAAGGATTATTCACCACGACCAAGTGGGATTTATCCCTGGGCTGCAAGGTTAGTTCAACATCTGCAAATCAATCAATGTGATACAATACATTAACAAAAGAAAGAACAAGAATCATATGATCCTCCCAATAGATGCAGAAAAAGCATTTGACAAAGTACAGCATCCTTTCTTGATCAAAACTCTTCAGAATATAGGCATAGAGGGTACATACCTCAATATCATAAAAGCCATCTATGAAAAACCTACAGCGAATATCATTCTCAGTGGGGAAAAACAGAGCTTTCCCCCTAAGGTCAGGAACACGGCAGGGATGTCCACTATCACTACTGCTATTCAACATAATACTAAAAGCCCTAGCCACAACAATCAGACAACAAAAAGAAATAAAAGGCATCCAAATCGGCAAAGAAGTCAAACTCTCACTCTTTGTAGATGATATGATACCTTATGTGGAAACCCAAAAGACTCCACCCCAAAACTGCTAGAACTCATACAGGAATTCAGTAAAGTGGCAGGATATAAAATCAATGCACAGAAGTCAGTGGCATTCCTATACACCAACAACAAGACAGAAGAAAGAGAAATTAAGGAGTCGATCCCATTTATAATTGCACCCAAAACCATAAGATACCTAGGAATAAATCTAACCAAAGAGGCAAAGAATCTGTACTCAGAAAACTATAAAATACTCATGAAAGAAATTGAAGAAGACACAAAGTGGAAAAACGTTCCATGTTCATGGATTGGAAGAACAAGTATTGTGAAGATGTCAATGCTACCTAGAGCAATCTACACATTTAATGCAATCCCTATGAAAATACCATCGACTTTTTTCAAAGAAATGGAACAAATAATCAAATTTGTATGGAACCAGAAAAGACCCCGAATAGCCAGAGGCACGTTGAAAAAGAAAAACAAAGCTGGTGGCATCACAATTCCGGACTTCAAGCTCTATTACAAAGCGGTCATCATCAAGACAGTATGGTACTGGCACAAAAACAGACACATAGATCAATGGAACAGAATAGAGAGCCCAGAAATGGACCCTCAACTCTATGGTCAACTAATCTTCGACAAAGCAGGAAAGAATGTCCAATGGAAAAAAATCTCTTCAACAAATGGTATTGGGAAAATTGGACAGCCACATGCAGAAGAAGGAAACTGGACCATTTCCTTACACCACACACAAAAAGAGACTCCAAATGGTTGAAAGACCTGAATGTGAGACAGGAGTCCATCAAAATCCTAAAGGAGAACACAGGCAGCAACCTCTTCGACATCAGCCGCAGGAACTTCTTCCTAGAAACATCGCCAAAGGCAAGGGAAGCAAGGGCAAAAATGAACTATTGGGACTTCAAGATAAAAAGCTTTTGCACAGCAAAGGAAACAGTCAACAAAACCAAAAGACAACGGACAGAATGGGAGAAGATATTTGCAAATGGCATATCAGATAAAGGGCTAGTATCCAAAATCTGTGAAGAACTTATCAAACTCAACACTCAAAGAACAAATGATCCAATCAAGAAATGGGCAGAAGACATGAACAGACATTGTTCCAAAGAAGACATCCAAATGGCCAACAGACACATGAAAAAGTGCTCAACATCGCTCGGCATCAGGGAAATCCAAATCAAAACCTCAATGAGGTATCACCTCACACCAGTCAGAATGGCTAAAATTAACAAGTCAGGAAAGGACAGATGTTGGCGGGGATGCGGAGAAAGGGGAACCCTCCTACACTGTTGGTGGGAATGCAAGCTGGTGCAGCCACTCTGGAAAACAGTATGGAGGTTCTTCAAAAAGTTGAAAATAGAGCTACCATACGATCCAGCAATTGCACTATTGGGTATTTACCCCAAAGATACAAATGTAGGGATCCGAAGGGGTACATGCACCCCAATGTTTATAGCAGCAATGTCCACAATAGCCAAACTGTGGAAAGAGCCAAGATGTCCATCGACAGATGAATGGATAAAGATGTGGTGTGTGTGCGTATATGTATATATATATATATATATATATATATATATACATACACGCACATACATACACACACACACACACAGGAATATTATGCAGCCATCAAAAGGAATGAAATCTTGCCATTTGCAACGACATGGATAGAACTGGAGAGTGTTATGCTAAGCGAAATAAGTCAATCAGAGAAAGACATGTATCATATGACCTCACTGATATGAGGAATTCTTAATCTCAGGAAACAAGGGTTGCTGGAGTGGTGGGGGTTGGGAGGGATCGGGTGGCTAGGTGATAGACATTGGGAAGGTATGTGCTTGGTGAGCACTGTGAATTGTGCAAGACTGTTGAATCACAGATCTGTACCTCAAACAAATAATACAATATATGTTAAAAAAAAAAAAAGAAGAAGAAGAAGATAAGAGGAGGGGAAGGATGAAGGGGGGAAATCAGAGGGGGAGACGAACCATGAGAGACAATGGACTCTGAAAAACAAACTGAGGGTTCTGGGCGGGGGGAGTGGGAGGATGGGTTAGCCTGGTGATGGGTATTAAAGAGGGCACGTTCTGCATGGAGCACTGGGTGTTATACACAAACAATCATGGAACACTACATCAAAAACTAATGATGTAATGTATGGTGATTAACATAATAAAAAAAAGACAAAGACAAATTAAAAAAAAAAAAGAGCATGCCATCTTGATCTCGAGGTTGTAAGCTTGAGCCCCACATTGGGTGTAGAGATTACTAAATAATCTTTAGAGAAAAAAAAGTTTAAGTAATCAAGACTGGTATTAGGAGAATAGATTAACATATCAGAATCAAGAGTCCAGAAACAGACCTACACATTAACAATTTTTTTTTTTAAGATTTTTTATTTATTTATTTATTTGACAGTGAGAGAGGGAACACAAGCAGGGGGAGTGGGAGAGGGAGAAGCAGGCTTCCCGCGTAGCAGGGAGCCCGATGCAGGGCTCGATCCCAGGACCCTGGATCATGACCTGAGCCGAAGGCAGACACTTAACGACTGAGCCACCTAGGCGCCCCCACATTAACAATTTTTGACCAAGATGCCAAGTTAATTCAGTGGGAAAAGGAAAGTATAACTGTTGATGGAACAACAGAATATCTGTATGAAATAGAAAGCCTTGACCCTTTTCTATTCAGATGTGCCCATATATGTGCACGCCCCCCCCCCCACAAAATCGTGGATTTAAATGTAAAACCCAGAAAAAAAGCATGTAGAAAAAAAAGATTCATCTTTGATCCTGGAGTAGGTAAAGATTTCTTGGGTTGGACACAGAAAGCACTAACCAAGAAAGAAAAAAAAGGACAAGTTAGACTTCATCAAAATTCAAAATTTATGCAACATCTTAGGTCCTCTGAGAAGTACAAATTAAAACCACAATGATACACCATTTCACGCCCACTAGAATAACTGAAAAAGACTAACATCCACAAATGCCAAGAATGTGAAGCCACTGAAACACTCTTACATTGCTGCTGGAAGTGTAAAATGTTCACCTGTTCACCAGTTTCTTAGTAAAGTTAAACATTCATTTGCCATCCAATTCAGCAAATCCATTCCTAAGCATTTATGCAAGAAAATAAAAATAGGCTGGGATGCCTGGGTGGCTCAATCAGTTAAGCATCCCACTCTTGATTTCAGCACAGGTCATGATCTCTGTGTCGTGAAATCTTAATCCCTGCATTGGGCTCTGTACTGGGCATGGATCCTGCTTAAGATTCTCTCCCTCTCCCTCTGCCCCTCCCTGACTTGTACATTCATGTGTGTTCTCTCGCTCTCTCAAGTAAATAACCAAAATCTTAAAAAGAAAAATGTTCACAAAAACATTAGAGTATATGTAAGTATAACAGTGTTGATATGAGCCTCAGTAATAGCCCAAAACAGAATGGATAACTGGTGTATTCATAAAATAGAAAACTACTCAGCATTAGAAATGAGCCAAGGCATATAACAACTAAATCACAAAACATCATTAAATGAAAGAAGTCAGAAAAGAATGCATGCCTTATGATTCAATGTATAACAAATGTAAGAACAGACATAACTAAAATGATGGAGGAATGAAAATAGACAAGGAAAAAAAAGAAAATAGACAAGGAATTTTCTGGTAGTGATGGAAATGCTCTATAACTTGATTTCCATGATGGGTACATGGGTGTATTCTGTTTTTAACTCATTGAATGGAAAACCTAACATCTGTGTATTTTACTGAATGTTGTAGTGATGCATCAATTGTTTTAAATACTTTATAGATCAGACAAGTGTCTGGAATACTGAACAATCTCAGACAGTTACCAATGGGTTGAGTACCATTGAAGACCATACTAATTGCTCTTCATGATACTTTCAAAAGGTCATTAGTGGACTTTAACTGAGGAAAATGGATAGGGATATCCAGAGATATTTTTGTTTTTAACATACACCGTCCATTAGACTAGTGGTTTTTAAGCCCTTTCTACCGAAACAAACCTAAACCAAACAGATTTCCATCAAGAACAATGCCTTAGAACCACTGCCCTGAAGGATTTCCTGTTAGGGATTCAGTGTAATCTGCTAACCAGAAACGCCCTAGGAAGATTCTGTAAAAGAATCAAAGACTAATTTATGTTGACAATATTCTCTTAAATAGTCAAGGCTCCTGGAGTTAGTCCCGAGAAATGTGAATTAATGTCAATAAAGTTTTCCAGGCTTTTTATTAAATGTCAGAGGAGGATTAAGGTTGACTATTCAATTGAGTATTTTCATGTACAATAACAAATGTAGATGGTATTGAGACAGAATTAAATAACTATACACCCACAGTTCCCAAACTGAGCTGAGATGCCCTAGGCTCTGCTGTAACTCACAGGGCACTCAGGAGAGCAGTACTCACCACCAGTCACAAACCACTGGAGCTTCCAGCTCAAGGTTGTTCAGGGTCAACATTAGATCGTGTTACATTACTTTAGAAGACAGTATGTATTCGTGTAGCTGGGTTACCAGAGGTGGCTCTTCATAAAGGCAAATGGAGACCAGCCTTGAAAATTCCCTGAGCAGGCAAAACCAGTTTTGTCCTACAAGCAAAGCTTAATTTAGCTTATTTTGCAAGACTGCCATGACCTGGGCCATTTTTTGTTTACACCTCTGGAAATCATAAGCAAAACTTGAACTGTTTCCCCAGGTTGATATAAGGTCACCACTGACCAATTCACTATCATTTAAGAAAATTCTAATATAACGAATGACTGAAGAATAAAGTCACTGCTTTATCTATACAAACTGTTTATAAAAACATGTACCTGAGGAGCACCTGGCTGATTCAGTTGGAAGAGTGTGCTGACTCGATCTTGGGATCATGAGTTCAAGCCCCACGATGGGTGTAGACATTACTGAAATAAATAAACTTTAAAAATAACAGCATACAGGGGCGCCTGAGTGGTTCAGTCGTTAAGCGTCTGCCTTCAACTCAGGTCATGATCCCAGCGTCCTGGGATCGAGCCCCACATCGGGCTCCCTGCTCCGCGGGAAGCCTGCTTCTCCTTCTCCCACTCCCCCTGCTTGTTCCCTCTCTGTATCTCTGTTAAATAAAATCTTTAAAAATAAATAAGTAACGGGCGCCTGGGTGGCTCAGTCGGTTAAGCGACTGCCTTCAGCTCAGGTCATGATCCTGGAGTCCCGGGATCGAGTCCCGCATCGCACTCCCTGCTCAGCAGGGGGTCTGCTTCTCCATCTGACCCTCTTCCCTCTCGTGCTCTGTCTCTCGTTCTCTCTCTCAAATAAATAAATAAAATCTTTATAAATAAATAAGTAACAGCATACACCTGAGCTTCGTTCCATGTTTTGGCTTAAGTGTTCCCAGTTCACAAACTATTTTTACTAATTACTACTTTGCTGATTCACTGGTTTTACTCCTGTTATTTCTGAACTTTTGACACTGTGATAAAAAGCAAGTACCCCATGAAATTCCATGTGGAACAGAAAATGACTGGTAGTGTCCAATCTGATTCCAAGGTTTGATAAGTTGTTCAGTAGCCAACAGATACAAACATCCCAATTAGTAATTGTAATTTAAGGATTTTTTTTTTTTTTTAACATTTAAGTAATCTCTACACCCTACATGGGTCTTGAACTCACGACTATGAGATCAAGAGTCACATGCTCTTCTCACTGTGCCAGCTAGGTGCCCCTGTGTATTATTTTTTAAATACCTGGACCTAAATGGTTAATAAATGGTGCTCAGTATTTCTTCTGGTCTAGGGGGTGCCCTTTAAAATTTTCTAAAAAACTAAGTTCTCTGTTAAGTAAGAAAGAACCACTGAGAATTTGTTCATAGAAAAATGAATATTCCTAGACACATTTGGGCTTATTTTTAAGATTTTATTTTTAATCTCTACACCCAACGTGAGGCTTGAACTTACAACCCTGAGATCAAGAGTCACACGCACTAGACTGAACCAGCCAGGCACTTCTTAAAGCTAAAGAAAGAAATACATAGGGAAACCACTTGTCTACTGTGCTCAAATTCTCAGAAACACATCTAGGATTTTTAAATCATAAAAGACTAATACAGATCATTAAATTCCATAAATATCTGCCTGATAGGGTGGCCAGCCATAGTGGTTTGCCGGGGACTCAGGGGTTTTTCAAGATGCAGGACTATCAGTGCTAAAATCAGAGAAGTCCCCAGCAAACCAGGACAAGTTGGTCACTCTACTGCCTTCATTGGAAACGACCCAAGCATTTTAGTTAGAGGCCTAATTTAGAGCAAAATGACCTGCCTTGAATTTCACCTCCATTTTGCTGTTTTTCTGTAAGAAGCAAAATGTTAAGTGCAGTGATTCTCAGAATTAGTTGTACATTAGAATCATATCAGGAGCTTTTTAAAACATCCCTTACCATCTCATCCTATTCTGATATAATCTGGAGACTTTTTAAAAAAAACTGATTTTGAGAGTTCCGACTCAGGCACTCCTGAGGTTTAACATTAGCCTCACCACCTACTATCCGTGGCACTTTAGATAAGCTGCTTACCTCTCTGAAGCAATCTCGTTTGTGAAATGGAGCAGAAGCACCTGTCTCACAAGGTTTTGTGAACAAGAGACATGAAATGCCTTGCTCAGTGTCTGGAACATGGCAGCCCTTCTAATGGGTCAGAGACTAGCCTATCCCTGAAAACTGAAAATTTAAATACATCATTTTTCTTTTTCTAATTGGAAAAACCTAACAGTCCGAATGCTGTGCATTATATAAAAGATTCAGGGAGTTATTTCTTTTAAGCAATTGTCCTACCACAACGCTAAAGGGAGATTTAAAAACAACACACACTTGAGCAAAATGATAGAGTAGGCAGCGTCAAGGTCTCGTCCTCCTACAGAAACATTAAAAAACAAGCAGGAATGGTCGAAAACAACTTTTCAGAACTCTAGAAAACAGTCACGTTTATAGCAACCAAGCAAACATGGGATCAAAAAAAAAAAAGGCAACCTTATAAAGGCAAGAAGTCACTAAAATAGCAACATAGGTCATTCCAGACTTTGCACCTCCTCACAAGAATTAACAAGTACTCATGGACAAGACACCACTGAAAAATCCTAGAACATGGACGCGAGGCTGAAGCCCGCAGGGTACCGCCCCACCCCCCCGCCCCCAGCGCGCACCAGAGACCAAGACAGACTGCATTAAAAGAGGGGGAGCATCTACACGTTCACCACGTTGCCCCCTCCTCTCAGCTGGGGCAGCACCCCAACAAGAGGTCTTCACTGAGCCTTCCCTGAACCCCAGAACATTTGGTCACTTATTGGGAGTCCCAGCCAGTCTTACCTTACAGGAAAAGCCAGCTCAGAATACCTGGAAGTTGCATATCCCAGCGGCTCTAGAGTCCAGCAGGCAGAATTGGTCATCCTCAGAGCAAAGCCAGTGCCACCACTCAGCCAGACTTCGGGGTGCAAGTCGGCTTGAATCAAGACTATAAACAACCTACTTGTCCAAACTTAGAACTAATTCCCCTGCTCCACCAGGGCAGAGAAGCTAATTTATAACACCACGGAGTGTAGCTCCTGGCCCCTCCTGACCAGAAAGCCTGACTAGAAACACCTGAGAGGATGCTTAGAGCTGGCTTTCCTGCTTTGTTCGGGCAGGGAGCTATATCACAGGCCCAATCACTGCTGAGTAGCTTCTGGCCCCCTCTTAGTAGAAACACTGATCAGGAACACATGGGAGACTGCTTGGAGCTAAAACTCCTACTCTACCCAGGCAGGGAAGCTGGTTGATAGCCCTTCCCACTGCTGAGTGTAGCTCCTGAATCCCACCTGGCCAGAAAGCTTGGCTGGAACACCAGGAAAGCTCCATAGGCCTTTAACAATGCAGAGGTTAAGGGTGCCAACCCCTATGCAGTTGAAAATCCACATAAAACTTTGCACTCTCCCAAAACGTAACTTACTTAATAGCCTACTATTGACTGGAAGCCTTACTGATAACATAACTAGTCGATCAACACATATTTTGTATGTTACATGTATTTAATACAATATATATACTGTATTCTTCCAATAAAGTAAGCTAGAGAAGAACTACCATAAGATCCAGCATTTCCACTTGTGGGCATATACCTGAAGGAAACACAAACGCTGTCAAAGAATTTCCTGCACCCCCACATTTACAGAAGCATTATTTACAATAGCCAAGACATGGAAACAAACTAAGTGTTCAAGGCAGATGAATGGATAAAGAAATTGTGTTATATACGTATGTACACACACACACACACACTCACATCATACACAGAATATTATTCAGCCACAGAAAAGGATTTCCTGCCATTTGTGACAATACAGATGGACCTTGAGAGTATTATGCTAAGTGAAAAAATCAGAGAAAGACAAATACTGTATCTCACTTAAAAGTGGAAGTAAAACAAATACTCATAAAGAGATCAGATTCATGGTTACCAAAGGCAGGGGGTGGAGAGGGGTGGGGAAATTTGATGAAGGTGGTCAAATGTACAACCTTCCAGTTATAAATAAGTACTGGGGATGTAATAATGTACCACACAATGGTTATAAACACTGAAATATGAAAGTTGAGAGATGTTAAAACTTCTCATCACAAGGAAAAAAAACACTTTTTCCCTATTTTTTTTTTTTTTGGTGTATGTATGAAATGATTGATATTAACTAAATTTATTGTGATAATTATTTCACAATACATGAAAGTCATATCATTATGCTGTACACCTTAAACTTACATAGTGCTGTATGTCAACTCTATTTCTTTTTTTATAGCAGGCCTTTTTTTTTTCCTAAAGATTTTTATTTATTTATTTGACAGAGAGAGATAGTGAGAGCAGGAACACAAGCAGGGGGAGTGGGAGAGGGAGAAGCAGGCCCCCCACCAAGCAGGAAGCCCAATGCGGGGCTCGATCCCAGGACCCTGGGATCATGACCCAGGAGCCGAAGGCAGACGTCCAATGACTGGGCCACCCAGGCACCCCTCAACTCTATTTCAATTAAACTGGAAAAAAATAAAATGATAGGAAAGCTTTGTGGCATTTTTACTTGCCCTTTTGATGTGGCAGCAGTCCTGAAAATGGCAGCTATATTCTCAGCTTTCAACTCAGGCTGTTGGACTTAGTGCAAGCCTGGATAAGTATTGAGGGAGCAACAAAGAAAAGAGACAATTGGCAAAGACTGGGAGAGGTATCTGTTCTGGCTCCTGGCTTTCAAGGAAATGCTATCTAAACACAAGTTAAGAGATAGGCTTCAGTGATCACACACAATAAGGGATCAATTCTTTGCAAAAATAGTTTGGAAACATCAGTAAACAAATGGACTACAGTCCAATAATCATAATAAAAGAAACTCTGGGGAAGGAGAGGGAATGTCTGATTTCCAGAATCACATTATAATATTTAAATGTCCAGTTTTCAACAAAAAAAAAGTCACAAGACATTCAAAGACACTGGAAAGTATGGCCATCAAGAAACAAAATAATAGAAAACATCCCTGGAGAAGCACAGACATCAGAATTAATAGACAAGAACTTTAAAACAACTGTCTTAAATATGCTCGAAGCGCTAAAGGGAATCATGGAAAAGCAATTGAAAGAAATCAGAAGAGGGATATACAAACAAAATGAGAATATCCATAAACATAAAGAAATTATAAAAATGAACCAAACAGGGCACCTGGGTGGCTCAGTTGGTTAAGCGTCTGCCTTCGGCTCAGGTCATGATTCCAGAGTCCTGGGATCGAATCCCACATCGGGCTCCCGGCTCAGCGGGGAGCCTGCTTCTCCCTCTGACCCTCTCCCCTCTCATGCTGTTTCTCTCTCAAATAAATAAATAAAATCTTAAAAAAAAAAAAAAAATGAACCAAACAAACTCTGAGGCTATAAAGTATAATAATTGAAATTAAAAGTTCACTAGTGGAGTTCAAAGCTAATTGGAGCAGAGAGAAAACAGAATCAGCAAACTTGAAAACAGGACAATTACAATGACCAAGTCTGAGGACCAGAAAGAAAATAGAAAAAAAGTGAACAGAGCCTGAGAAACTGGTAGGACACCACCAAACAGACAGCAATATATGCATTATGAATGTCCCAGAAGGAAGGAGCAGAAAGAATATTTAAATAATGGCCAAATACATCCAAAATTTGATGAAAGACATGAATTTGCATATACCAGAATCTCAATGGAAACTCCAAGTGGGATAAAGGCAGAGGCCCACACCAAGACCTAGTACAATGAAACTGCTAAAATGACAAAGGCAGTGCCAGCCCTGAGAGCAGCAAAGGAGAAGCAGCTCCTCATGATCAAAAGATCCTCAATAAAATTAACAGCCAATTCTCATCGACACCATAGAGGCCAGAATGCAGTGGGTGCCATATTTAACATGTTCAAAGAATAATACAGTCACCCAATAATTCTGTATCTGACAGAACTGTCCTTCAAAAATGAGGGAGAATTGAAGACTTTCCCAGATAAACAAAACCCAAGGGCATTCACCGCAATGAGACCTGCCCTACAAGAAATGCTAAAGGGAGTCCTTCAGGCAGAAATAAAAGAATAGTAGATAGTAATTTGAATCTGCACGATGAAATAAAGAACTCCAGGAAAGGTAAATTCAGGGGCAAATATAAAAGCTAATACTGGGTTGTATTTTGTTTTTTTTTTTTTTAAAGATTTTATTTATTTATTCATGAGAGACAGAGAGAGAGAGAGAGAGGCAGAGGGAGAAGCAGGCTCCCAAGGAGCAGGGAGCCCGATGTGGGACTCGATCCCAGGACCCTGGGATCATGACCTGAGCCGAAGGCAGACGCTTAACCATCTGAGCCACCCAGGCGCCCCTGTATTTTGTTTTTAACTCCTACATGATTTAAAAGACAAATGCATACAAAATAATTATAAATCGGTTACTGAGCACACAATATAGAAAGATGAAATTTGTGACATCAATAATATAAAGGGAGAACAGAACTTTATAGGAGTGAAGATTTTATATGCTATTAAAGTCCTTGGTATCAACTCAAACTAGATTATTATAAATTTAGGATGTTAAATGTAATCCCCACAGTAACTACAGATAAAACATTTAACAAATATATACATAAAGAAATGAGAAGAGAATCAGTTCACTCCAAAAAATCAACTTAACACAGAAGAAGGCAGTAATGGAGAAAATAAGACACAAAAATGGTATATTTTAAAGGAAACAAAGAAAATATCAGAAGTCCATCCTTTTACTAACTGATTTAAATGTAAACATATTAAACTCTGCAAACAAAAGGCAGAAGACTGTCAAAACAAAAAGCAGACAAAAACAAGATCCAGCTATATGCTGTCTACAAGAAACTCACCATAGCACCAAAGACACAAATACGTTGAAAGTGAAAAGGATGTATATACGTATATGTGTGTGTATATAAATATATATATATATATATATATATACTTTTTTTTCCCCCAGTAAATACTACCCCCAGTGTGGGGCTTGAGCTCAGGACCCTGAGATCAAGAGTTGCATGCTCTACTAAGCCAGCAGGCGCCCCAAGAAAGATACTCTACGTAAACAGTAACCCAACAAGAGCAGAGGTGGCTTTATTAATATCAGACAAAACAGACTGTAAGCACAAAATTGTTAAAAGAAACAAAAGATATAACATATTGATGTCAATTCATCAAAAAGATATAATTTATGCACCGAACAAGGCCCCCAAAATCTTTGAAGCAGACATTGACAGAATTAAAGGGAAAACTAGACAGTTCTACAATAATTGTTGAAAACATCAATATTCCACTGTCAAAAATGGATAAAACACTGAGAAGATCAATAAGGAAACAGAAGGCTTGAACACTATAAATTAACCAGGCCTAACAGTCATTTATAAAACACTCCATCCAACAACACAATACACACTTTTCTCAAGTACACATAGAACACTCTCCAGGATAGATCATATGTTAGGCTACAAAACTTTCAGTAAATTTAAAAAGATTGAAATTATACAAAGTATCTTCTCTGACCATAGCAGAAAGATGCTAGAAATCAGTAACAAAAGGAAAAGTGGAAAATTCACAAATATGTAGAAATTAAATAGCACCAATGGGTTAAAGAAGAAATTGGAAAGAACATTTAAATACATATGAACCAGTAATTACATTCCAGGGTATATACCTGGAGTATAAAGAGAACATGAAAACAGCAGCTCAAAGAGATACGTGTATGTCACTGTTCACTGCATTACTCACAATAACCAAAAGGTGAAAATAACCCAAGTATTCATCAACAGTTGAATGAATAAACAAAATAAAGTATATTACACAACAGAATATTATTTAGCCAAAAAAGAAATGAAATTCTGGTATGTTACAATATGGATGAATCTTGAAAACATATTCAGCGAAGTAAGCCAAACACAAAGTACAAATATTGTATGATTCCACTTAAAAGAAGTATCTAGAATAGACAAATTAAGAAAGAGTTGAGTGGGATTTACCAGGAGTCTGGAGGAGGGAGGGATAAAAATAGAGTTATTACTTGATGGTCACAGAGTTTCTGTTTGGGATGAGGAGAAAGTTCTAGAGCTAGTGGTGATGGCTGCACGACACTGTGAATGTAATTAATGCCACAGAAATTGTACATCTAAAAATGGTTAAAATGGCGAATTTTATGTTATATATCTTACAATAAAATTTTTATCCTATACACATTTAATACATTAAGATTTGCTTTGTTTCTGGAGGAAAATTCACAAGAATTTTAAAGATAACTTTACAGAGTGAAAACCATGACTCGCTGTGCTGTTATGAGCATGACGTGTACTTACGAGCGGATCATATTTACACAGCTTTAGATCTTGAAATGGACCATTCATCTGCTCTTCTACCAAGGTTGAAGTGCGTTTATTGAGGTAAAAAATGAACAGGCTTTAATGGTTATCTTTTGACAAGTTAAAGAGAAGAAAAATATCAAATATAGACTCTTGCTAAAATCTTATTTTGAGAAGCTATCTCGGCAAGTAATCCACACACATGGTATATCCGCTGCTTTCTGAAAGCAGTCAGATGGCCACGGAACAACTGTTTGTGGAAAAGATCAAGGATGTGCTGAATGTTGAGAACCCCAAAGGTTAATACCTAAATATTTCTTTTGGAGAGGACATCTATTATTGAAAAAAGGGCTACATAGGTTAATTTGTCAAGTGAGTTATTCAAATGACCATTAAAATATACCACAGGGAAAGCAGGAAGGAGAAAACAGGAGCAGTACAAACACTGCAAGCACACAAATGAGACATAAAACCATGGGACAGAACAGGACAAGAAACAATCAGAATACAATTCTAAAAGTTGACAAAGCATATGGATTGATTGGCAGACTCAAGAAAGGCCAATCAAGCCAGCAGAGGGGAAAGGTGAGAATCCACCTAATTCACCCCTCAGAACTGTCCAGTCAGCAGATCCAGTACCTCGGCAATGGGGGTTTAACAGTGGTTAAAATAAGAACCTAATGAAAACTATTTAGAGGGTATATCCCTAATATCCCTTCCCCTATTGCTCACCATGGCTTGTGTGGCCAAAGAGGGTTTTCTATACTTCAGATACTGTGAGTAGCAAGCCAGAAGTGTGTTGGTAGAGAGGGAGGAGGATGGACAAGATGGCCACATATATGGACCATGCCAGGAAGTCCATCCTTCTTCTCCCATAAGGCTCCCACAACACTAGCAGACAGATCCTTACCATCCAGGAAGGAGACTGGAAGCCTCTACTCTGGAGAATTTAACCAAACCAAGACATTCATATGGAGGATGGGACCCCCCCAAAAAAAGTCCACCCAGACAACCCTGAAAACAACCCCTTCTCACAAGTCCAAGGCTCCTAATCAGCTTTTTAGTCCACTGTTCAACCAGAAGTAGACAGCCAAGAATTGCCAAATGTCCTGGAAAAGCCTAAAACAGGAACACACACACACACACACACACAGAAAGAAATTTGAAGAAAACAGATCCTGCAGAAAAACAATTTCAAAAAAAAAAAAAAAAACCACCACACAAACATTATCATGAATATACTCAATGGTAACGGAACAAATCCAAGGCAAGAATACAGAATAAGAACAAAGCACTATATAAGAAAAGGAACATTCAGAAATCAAAAAGCAATCTTCAGATTTAGAAATATGAGAGCAAAGAAGAGTTGGAAGATTGAATTAAAGAGCTAAAAAACAAAGAGATGTGGTTGGGGGAGGGAAGGATAGAGATCCAGTCCTGGAGATCCAACATCAAAATAACTGCTCTGGAAAGAGAGAAATCATCAATGAACAGATTCCCCTGAACTGAAAGATACAAGTTAGCATACTGAAAGGATTCATCAAATGCCCAACATAATGGATAAATATATATCCATGCCAAGGCCCATCACTGTGAAATTTCATTACCTTGAGGAGCAAGATAGTCTACAAGCTTTCAAGTCACATACAAAGAACAGAAATAAAATAGTTTTGGATTTCTCAACACAACTGGAAACAAGACAATGTGCAATGTGTTCAAAATCCTGAAGGAAAATTATTTCCCACCTAGAATTCTACAAAATATCAAATATGATGACATGCAAGTTCTCAAAAGATTTACCTCCATACGTACTTCCTCTAGAAGCTACCAAAAGATAAGCTCCAAAAAAGAGTTAGTAACCAGTAAAACGGAAAACAAAAAATCCAGAAAATAAATCAGCACAGGAGAGAAGTGAATGCAAATCCCCAATTAGCCAAGCACTGGAGGGTAGATACACACAGCATGATTTAAGACAGGTTGCGGGTTGCCCTCATCAAGACCTCTGCTAGCACTGTACGCTTTCTACCTGAGGAACAGCATGCTCAGGGAAGTCTAGCTCAAATTACCTGGAGGCTGGTTTTCACCATGTCCTTATATGCCAGATTTCCACTCCATTCTCAGCTACATGGATCAGCAAGGATACTCACATTACCCTACAGAAGTACTGTTTTGACCTGTCCTATGAGCTGGAGTTTGATTCATCATGAACTGAAAACCAGAACATATAGAGCAGTCTACTCCCTCCAACCACATTTCTGCCAGGCCTCAATTACTGACACTCTAGCCGACCAGACGGCCTGTGGTGAGCCTTCTACTTAAGCGGGATTCACTCACGACCTTGGCCATGAACCGCCTCAAAGCGACTTTGTATGCTCTCAGGGAAAATGCAGCCAGACTATGACCGAAAGACTGTTACGCTCTCCCTGAAGCCTTCACGTAATAATGATGTTGTCCTTTTGTATCTGCCAGTAGGTTTCCCAAAACTAGGTACATTGTTTTAGAATGTATATGTACATAATAAACTAAAAGAAATGCAAGAGAATGATTGACACAGTCAGGATAGTGCTTATATCTGAGGGAGGGGAGAAGGGTGTAATTGCAGACACACAAGGGTCTACTCAAATCCGAGTAAATGTTCTATTTCTTAACCTTTTTAGAGATTACTAAATCTTCTACCTCTTACCCTGAGGTGGGCACATCAATGTTCACTTTACTACTACTCTTCATACCATCCACTTTCTTGTATTTATAATTTATTTCACAAACTTAAAAAATCATCCTACCACTTCTGTGTTCAGGATCCAGGCTCAATGAAGAGCATTTTGGTAATGATTAAACTCTAAAGTAATAAACTGGTGTGCTCATTTTATTTATTTTTTTACAACAGTACTCATAAACTAATGCACATTTAGTTGATTTAATGACTATGTCCTCATATAGGAAATTAAGTTGGTCTTTAAGTAAATCCTCCGGGAGTCCGTATCTCCTCTGCAAATAACCAAACTGATTCTCAGAATCGGGACTTTCTCGATGCTTCAATTTCATCCCATATTGCAGCTTCAACTTTTGAGGTATCATATTCCCTCATCATATCAAACTCAAGCCACGGCTGACTCCACTTCTGAGCTTCTTTGATTTGCTCTTCAGTTAAACAGAGATCAAATCTGATGCCTTTAATATTAAATTTTGGACGTTCCCAGCGTTTGGACCAGGGTTTAGGCTTCATTTTTACTTTCAGCTACGGAAGATATAAAAAAAATAATAATAATAATTTAGGCTGATAGTCACAAGCAAAAATTCTTCTCAAAGCTTTCGTTAAGATGACTCTTTCTTATTGTATAGAGAACTTTCAGTTCCAAAAGTACAACTTATACCTGATTCACAGGAACGTCTTGGCTAGGTCCATGTACTACCGGCTTCATATTCATATCCAAAGTGCTATACTCGGGAAGGGCATCTCGTAAGTACAGCAAACTATCATCCAGCCGTTTCTCTAATTTCACCACTTGGATCTCCTGGATTCGAGGATTATAAAGTTCAAAGCAAATCTCAACACCTAAAAAGAGAAAATATATTCTTATAATCTGAACCCGTATGTCTGCATATGACTCATACAACAGTAAAAACTACTTCATAATGGAACTGGCATAGAGTTTTGCACAGAGGAAATGTGACATAAATTTGTCATTTTTAAGATGAAGATTATCAAAAGACAAAGTCCGTATAGATTTAAAAGTGAAAAAAATCTGAGTTAGAATGACAGTCTAAAGAAAAATGTCTTCTATAAATAGGCATACATTCTTCACTTCTGATAGTATGAACTTGGAGAAAGTTTGAGTAAATCTTCTGTCATGTTCTTATTTATTTCCCAATTACTTAAGTAAAACTTACTCTTCTGCATTAAGGGCAACAGGATTGATGATGTAAAAAGGGTAAATAAAATTTTAAGTTCTAACTTTGGTTAGAAGCCCCTCTTAAGGATGGCCTGGGTTTTAAAATGTGCTGGGGGGCGCCTGGGTGGCTCAGTTGGCTGAGCGACAGCCTTCGGCTCAGGTCATGATCCTGGAGTCCCAGCATCGAGTCCCGCATCGGGCTCCCTGCTCGGCAGGGAGTCTGCTTCTCCCTCTGACCCTCCTCCCTCTCATACTCTCTGTCTCTCATTCTCTCTCTCAAATAAATAAATAAAATCTTAAAAAAAAAAACAAAAACGTGATGGGGCTCTCCATGTGAAGCAAGCTGGGAACAGCTTAAGATATATCCTCTGTAGTTTCAAACACTAGAGGGAAAGAGCATATCCTCAGGTTTCCTGAAATAAACCCAAGAGAACTACAAATATATATGATCATCATTAACATCTACTATTAAACACCAGGATTTAATCCATGATTTACTACACACCTGTTCCAGGTACTAGGCATTTAGGAACTGTACCTACAGCAAACTCAAAATAGGTTAAGATCCTTTTCCTCTCATAAAGCTTACATTCTAGTGGATGACAAACAGTAAACACACCATAATTTCATTTACAATTCATAATTTCAGGTAATTTCATAGAGTCAAGACAAACAGTGACGACATGTGGCTGGGGAATAAGTAGTATGTAAGTAGTAGAGTCAGGGAAAGCCTCTCTGAAGATGATCTAAACTGACGCGACAGGGGCGCCTGGCTGGCTCAGTCAGTAGAACATGCGACTCTTGCTCCGGGTTTTAGGTTCGAGCCCCACATTGGGGGGGTTGAAAAATTTAAAAATCTTTAAAAAATAAATAAATAAACGGACACTATAAATAGCCAAGAGAGCTCCAGGCAGAAAGGACAGCAAATGTAAAGGCCCTGGGGTCTTAACAAATTTGCCATACTGGGGAAAAAACAGAAAAAGGTCCTTCTGGCTGGAGCCTAGTAAGTTAGTGGGCCAGGAGAGTAAACCTGAAATACAGCACGGCTGCCGGCAGGGGGAGGTGGTGGCATGGACGGGAGCGGTGGCCATGGCAATGGAGAAACAAAACTGGGACATATTTTTTGGAGATTAAGTCAAGAAAAACTGATTGACTGGATGTGGGAAAGAGAATAAACAAACTATTTATAAGCTGTTAATAAGCTGTATTTATAGCTCCTAAATTTTCGGTTTCAGTAAATGGGTGGGCAGTGAGGCCGTTTCTGGACATAGAAAAAACAGAGGGCGGCACCTGGGTGGCTGGCTCAGTCAGTTAAGCATCTGCCTTTAGCTCAGGTCATGATCCCAGGATCCTGGGATGGAGCCCCGCATCAGGCTCCCTGCTCCATGGGAAGCCTGCTTCTCCCTCTCCCTGTGCCAGCCGCTCCCCCTGCTTGTTCTCTCTCTCTCTCTGTCAAATAAATAAATAAAATCTTAAAAAAAAAAAAAAGGGAAAGACAAAACAGAGAGGAACACACTATGAGGGGATACAGAATTCTATTCCGAACCTGTTTCACGCTTAAAAGACATCCAGTTGGAAATGTCAAAAAGCTAGTTGTATGTGCAAATCTGGAACTTGGAAAGGGTCAGTTCCTGAGTTACAGATTTGGGGCTTATCGTCATATGGATGGTATTTAAAGCCAATGGACTGAAAAGAACCACCAAAGAAAGGAGTATCAAGGGGGAAGGTCAAGGCAGGTTGCAGTAGTCAAAAGTACTTTATTTTTTGTTGTTGTCCCCCCACAATACTTGAGGGGAGGGCAACAGGGAGTGACCATCTCTGGAGGCTTCAATGTCCGGTACCTCATATACAGTATTACACACAGCTGACCACAACCCTGGGAGGCCTCTACTATTATCTCAATTTTAAGAAAGATCAAACTGAGGTCTAATTCACACATGTGCTATGTCTTTCTATTACAAACTTCCCCGAGCACATGACCTGATGGAAGGCACACATTTCTGCAACCAGTCTAGGCCTGCTGAGCCCCTCCATGCAGGGTGCCACAGGTCACGACCAGATAAGGAAGAGTCACTGTTCTCACTGTTTAATTTCCTTGAATATAATACTTTACTGTCGGGGATCATGAAGCACACAACTTTGGAGTATGAAAACTTTACTGTCCTGCCATTTTGATTCGTAATCTTTCTAGAATTTTGCCACTTGGGCCTCTGTCTTACTCGGCATAACAAACAAATTTTGCCTTTTTAAAGATTCCTCCGATTCGTATCAAACGGTATTTACTGTGGTGACTGTCGCAATATAAAGCAAAATGGGGGCATCCATTTTAGGAAGAAGTGACTCATACAGATATCACTGTGTTTATCTTAACATTCTCATGGGTTATTTACTCCACCAATGAATGTCCCCCCACTGTGTATAGTCCCCTGCCTCCTCCTGTGACGCGGCCAGAGGCTGACAGGTCTGCCAGTCGCTGGGCTGCACCAGAAGCCGCCCTCACGGGAGAGCACCGCACTGACCGTGGATCCAGCAGCCTCCGTCCTGGTCCATTCTCAGGCCCCAGGCTCCACGGCAGTTCCAGCTGTCTCATCCCAGGATGCAGAACGCAAAATGGAATCCTGAGAGAACACTGTCCAGAAAATCAAACTAATGCAATGAAACCCACCTTGTCCTTCGATAGTATTTCTAAGGATAAAAGTGGCTCCGAGGCCTGCTCCTGATCTCTGGATACAGATCCCCAGAAACTGGCTGGTTTTTCCACTGGCGTATGGGTCGGCTGTGGTAACACGAAGTATGCTTCCTACACAGTCAGAGGAGAAGTGAGCTTTGACGTGACACGCAGAAACACACAAACAGCATGTCTAGGTAACCTCATAACTTCCTAAATATTTTAATATATTAGGAAGGACCCCACTTGGGCAAAAACCAGATAGGTGGAAAAACAATATTCTCGAAGTGAAGAAAACGAGCCCCTCCCACCATTAATAATAAAAGCATCCAGTTCTTACTGACCAACGTAGAACTCTGGAATATGAAGTATTTTTCTCCTTTCTAACATATCTTTTCTTTCTATTTTAAATTTCAAAGGATTTGTTCTTCCCCTTGGAGGAATAAATTCGGGACTCAGGAATCTGTGAAAAATACAAATAAAAAAAAATTAAAGGCAAACTTAAAAGAGAAACTGTTGCTTTGCCAAAAAACGAAAGACTATGATGTTGACGTGTTTTGTTCTTTCTTCTCTAGAGAAAAGTCAATTATTTATTTCTAAGATTGTTGTCAATGCTCATGAAAATAGCTAACAATTCCCAAGCACTCACCTGGCATTGTATTAAGGGTTTATGAAAGCTGAGAGCATAAATTCATCCTTACAACAATCAGACAGGTATGGGGTCATAATCTCCTTTTCACAGATGAAAATGAAGCTTGGAGAAGGTAAATAACTGACCCATTGTTATATTAGCTATAAACTTATCAAGTCAAGATTTAAATGTAGGCATGTCTGTCAGACTACAAAGCCCATGGCTATAAACCACAAGCCTTACATTGAGTTGTATTTGTGCAAAGAAATAACACTAGAAAAATATAAACCTAGAAATCATTAACAGCAAACTAACTTTAAAAGTAATCTCCCTAGGGCGCCTGGGTGGCTCAGTTGGTTAAGCGACTGCCTTCGGCTCAGGTCATGATCCTGGAGTCCCGGGATCGAGTCCCGCATCGAGTCCCGCATCGAGTCCCGCATCGAGTCCCGCATCGGGCTCCCTGCTCGGCAGGGAGTCTGCTTCTCCCTCTGACCCTCCTCCCTCTCATGCTCTCTGTCTCTCATTCTGTCTCAAATAAATAAATAAAAAATCTTTAAAAAAAAAAAAAAGTAATCTCCCTATTGTCTTCCTTAACTTCTCTAAGCTAACTTCTTTAAGGCATAAATGACATTACAATGAAAATTCATGTCCTTATTACCCATCCCAAGAAATAAATTATCAATATACCTGAAGCCCCAATGCACCCGTCCCTCCCCTCAGTTCATTACTATGGGGTAATTCATTAAATTTGGTGATGGTTATTCCTATGTGTTTCTTCCTTTTCCTTAAAGTCGAGTCACCAGTCTCTAAGGAGTTCCCAGGTATCCTCTGAAACTGGCCCCCATGTTCTCAAGGGCAAGGAGATACCGAAGAAAGCAGCAGGCCCCTGCAGGCGGGTGGGCGGCAGTTTCAGTAACAGCAAAGGGAAACACACGGGCTTGTCTTGGGCAGCAGGAAGACAAAGGGATCCCCATAGCCACCGCCAAATCTTAAAAATGTATAAAGAGGCCCTAAGAGGGCTCAGTCACATATCCCATGTAGTCATTTCAACACGTCATCACATCTCAAGGCTAGGTCTTTGGAGCTGCCTCTGGGAGCAGGAAAGGCAAGCAGAACCCACATTCCAAGGACAGGAGAGGGGGTGAGGAGGTGGCACCCAGCCCACAGATCAATCAGTGGTCATGTCTTTTTTTTTTTTTTAAAGTTTTATTTATTTATTTGAGAGACACAGAGAGAGCACGAGCTAGGGAGTGGCAGAGGCAGAGGGAGAAGCAGGCTCCCTGCTGAGCAGGGAGCCCGATGCAGGGCTGGATCCCAGGACCCCAAGATCATGACCTGAGCGGAAGTCAGATGCTTAACTGACTGAGCCATCCAGGTGCCCCAGTGGTCATGTCTTTTTGATGTTGATGATCCCCAACGCTCAATTACCTTCTTTGAAAATTTTTAAAGCCACCAAAAAACTGAAATGGTGATACAACGAACACCCATATATACTTCACCTTGTTTCACCAATTGCCAACATTTTGACATACTTGTTTCATATATACATATAATTTTTTCCTGAACTATTTGAAAATGTCAAACAGCAAGGTGTTTCATCCCTGAATACTTTAGAAAGCTTCTAAGAACAGGGACTTTCTGCTACATGTATGATATCTAAGAATTTCTGCATTAATTCAATAATATAATCTAACATGTAGTTTGCATTTAAACTAATTTAAACCTATTTAAACTTATAGTATCCAATTGTCCTGGAAAAGGTCTTTTACAGCTGTTTGTTGCCCAATCCAAACTAACAACAAGCTTCACACATTACACCTGGATATTACTCTCTTTAGTCTCTTAAACTAGTACTGTTCCTCATCTTTGTATTTTTAGAACACTGACTTTTCTGAAGAGTCAAAGCCCATTGTATTATAGACCATCCCTGGATTCTGGATTTGTTTATTGTTTCCACAAGCCTAGACCAAGGTTAAACATTTTGGGTAAAAATATTACAGAGGTGATGATGTGATCATCTTATTCTATCACATCAGGAGGTATACAAGGTCAGCTTGTATGGCTACTGGGGAAGCTAGGTTTGATTGCTCTGTGAAAGTGGAGAATTTCCCGGTAAATTTTATATTTTACATATGCATGTATGTCTAGGCAATATAAAAATGTTGTCATACTGTATCAATTCTTCTGCAGGTTGCTTTTTTTCCACACATCTTTTTGTGAAGTTTATCCATGTTAGCTCTAGTTCATTTGTTTTTCACCGCCGTATACATACTCTATTACATAAATGTATTTGCCTATTCTCCTACTAATGGATATCTGTGTGTTCATTCCCTTACATGTCTCCTTGCACATATGACTTGCTTTGTTATTTTTGTTCACATTACTTTAAGTTGTGTACCAACCAGATGGAAAGATACACACAACCTCAAACTTACTAAATTTTGTCCAACTGTTTTCCAAAGTAGTTACACGATTTACATTCCCATTTAACTGAATGGTATGAAGTTCTGCCATTCAAGAGAGATATTCCTTTCCCGCCTTAAAAAAGGTTGTATAGGGAAATCTTTTCTGCATCTCTAGCTTCCATAAATTCAGTGTTATTTCAACTTAAACAGGATATTTGCAATGTGAAACACACACAAAGGCACGTAGACATAATCCAATCAACAAGGAAGGGCCCTTTCAGAAAGTCTAAAATCACACCAAGTTTTTTCCGCTAAAATTGGCTTTTTAATAAGGTTGCTATAAAGTTCTACACTTTCTGCAAATCCTAGGTCATCTAAATTTACAGGTACCTCCAAAGTTACCATCATTCACTAAAGTGGGCCAGGCTTTTAAACCTGTTTTGAAAAGCAAATTTAAGACGCAAATTAGCGGAAAATTTATCAATGTATCGCATTTTCAGGAAACTAAAACATGTGAGCTGGGAAAACTGGGCGAGTTCTGGCCAATCCATTTCTACCGAGGCAAGGAATGATCGGCTCCTTAAACAGGTAAAATACGATGTGCTTCAGAGAAAAATTCTTAATACAGGCTAAATGCCAGAGCAAAAAGCCTCAAATCCGGGGAATCGTTGGTTGAGGCTCTGATTTAGTAGGACTGCAGAGAAAGTTCAAGGCTGGCTTGGGAGAACGAGGAAGACAAACCTGAGTTGGTAGCGCTCTGCATATAAGCCTCACGAATCCTGCACACAAGCTCGAGGGTTCCAGCTCGGCTTCAGAGCCGAGATCTCGACCTCCAAAGCAAAGGCAGGGTCGTGAGCGCCCACACCCAAAATGCTGGAACCGCGCCCAGGCGCGGGCCTCACCTCCTTTCCTGAAGCGGGGGGCTGCGCTTGTCCACGATGACGGGTTTCGGCGGCGGCTTGAACGCGCCGGGCTCAGAAGGGCCGGTGCTCTGCGGCCGGCCCGGCCCCACGCGGGCCCCTGCAATGCGGGCGACAGAGGTCAACAGCGCTCGCCCTGAGCTCCCGCGGAGCCCTGCAAGCTCCCCCAACTCGCGGTCCCACGAGGGTTGCCCCTGACTTCTAGGCTCGCCTCCCTCGAACCTGGCCCTGAGCTCCTTCTTGGCCCCGGCTTGCAAGCCCCGCTCCACTTACGCCAGGCGATGGAGGCTGGCGCAGGGAGCAGCGCCCTGGCGGCTCGAAAGCCTCGGAACAGGACCATTGCAGCCCCGCAGGCCCCTGCAATGGAGGCCGCCATGCCTGTTCGCTGTGGTCAAGACTACAGTTCCCAGTAATCAGTGCGACGAGCTCGCGGCTCCCTGAGGTTGGATGGCGGCTGCTATGGGACAAAATAGCCCAGACCTTCCCCCCCCCCCCCCGCCCCTTCCTCTCCGCTCTCCCCAATAACCCCCAACCCCTGCCTAAGTATTTTAGGGAAGGTGCATATTTCTCTAGTTCCCCGCAATGTGTCAAGTTTTACCCCTCCATAGGGGTGTTCTCTCAGCCTAGAAAACTTTCCTCCTCCTTTGAATCAATTCTGTCTTCACTTTCTCAGGCTTAACTACTTCAAAACCCAATTATAGGTTCTTAACCTTATTAGGTACCTTCCATTAGCACCTCTGATAAAATCTGCAATTCAATTTTTAATTTAATTTAATTTTTAATTACTTGTGTAATTATTGGATTATTGTCTAGTTCCGGCATTACCCTCCTCCAAGAATGCACGGACGGATGAGTTCATCTTTTGCCCACTATTTTATCCCAGCACTTCCCAGCTACCTGGCCCTCACTCTTTGTTGAATGCAAGAAAAGAAAAAGAAAATAGTTCCTGAAAGAACAGGTGGCACAGGGTCCTTGAGACTACAGAGAGCATTACTCTTTTAAGAAGCTAAAATTGGGGACTCCAGGCTGGCTCAGTCATAGAGCATGTGACTCTTGATTCTTGATCTCCAGTTTTAAGTTCCAGTTTCACGGTGGTTGTAGAGAGTACTTTAAAAAAAAAAAAAAGCTAAAATTGAGTTTGGGCTGGGCAACTGTGCCTGGGGATAGGTGGCAGAGATGAAACTGAAAAGGGTAGATTATAAGTCTTGCTAAGAAATTTGGAATTTGTACCCTTGACAGTGGTGAGCCTCTGACAGGATTTCACACTCAGAGTAATGTGATCAGTAATTACTTGTTGGTCATTCCCGTTGAATTAATGTCCCAAAGTACCTCAAACTCACCATGTCCATATTGAATACACTATGTTCACCTCCAAACCACCTCCCCACTTTGGCTATCTCAAGTAATGGCTTCGACATCCAATCCAGTGCTTAACACCGAAAACCTCAGTGCCATCCCTGATGTCTCCCTGTCTCTCCTTAGGTAAAATTCCTAAAACTACACCTGGCACCATAAAATATCTCAAGAATCCTTATACTTTCTCATCCTGTCATCCATATCTCTAATCCAGGTCACCATTCTTTCTCCTCAGGACCACTGCAAACCACTGCACCTGTCTTCTCATTGGTCTTCCTGCCTCCAGGTCCCTCCAGTTCTTCTCCAAGTAGCAACCCAAAAGGTGGCTCAGACATACATACCATACATACCTTGTCCTTGTCTTTGCCCATTTTAAAGTCTTCCATAGTTTTCAGTTGGCCCCGGGATAAAAATCAAATGCTCAAAACAAAAACAACCCCCTCAAAAACAAATAAACAAAAAAACACCCAAAATAACCTCTGTAGCCCTCCCCCCATGTACTCTACTTGGCCACTTGAAGATCCATGAGCTGTTACATCAGCCTGAGAAAAGAGGGCCATGTTTTGAGGACAGAATTCAAGATGCCATGAGGAGAAACAGTGTTTAATATTTAATTCCGGCTTCCTTGATTACAACAGAATTTATCCTATAATAACAAGGAATAACACAACCAAAGTTTCAGATTAGCTAAATTTTAGACTTTTTCTGCCTACCCAAAAAGGAGACTTTAAGAGAAGAGGGTAAAGGGAGGAAAGACTAAGATAATTGTGACTAGTAGTGGTGAGGATTTTCCTGGGCTAACTAAGCCCAGAACAGTTTGATCATCACTCTTGCTGGGACTGGACCTATGGGGAAGGGGCAGAGAAATAAAAGATAGACTTTCACAGGAGGCAGGCAGGACTTCATAAACATTTCCAAGTCATTCCTGTTGCCCCACCCTTCTAAGGATGAAACATGGTTTTGTAGAGTTTTACAACACTAGAAGAATGAGTGTAAAGAATCTTATCGCCTTCTCCCGTATTCCTGCTTACCCCAAAACCCATCAGTTCACTCTGACATTATCTTAGAGTGAAGAAGAAGCTGTAGTTTTAATTATTCCACCAAACAACTACACAGAGCAAAATCAAAGAGCACAGAGCTGCCTCAACAGTTCTGTGGGCTGATTCCAGGAATAGAACTTCAGCTGTATTACTTCTATGTTTTATACCCACAAAAAGGAGAACATGAACAACATCACATTGTATTCAGCCAGGGAAAGAAAGTGTTCCAGGCAAATGGTCCACTTCAGGTTACTGCTCATTATTTCATTCTCTATGCCTAGTACGGTGCCTGACACTCTAAATATTTCCAAGGAAAATTAGAAGGGTCACTCTAGTTGCACTTAGAAAGTGAATAGGAGGCAGGAAAGTACTCCAAAAGAGAGATATTGCTAACCTAAAAAAAAAAAGAAAGTTTTCAAAGTGTGGTCCCTGGATCAGCAGCATCAGCACTACCTGGGAATGTGTTAAAAATGCAGATTCTCAGGCCCCACCCCAAACTGAATCATAAACTCTGGGGATGGAGCCCAGCAATCTGTGCTTTAAGTAATCTTCCATGTGAGTCTGATGATTGTTCAAGTTTGAGAACCATTGCTGTAGGTCAAAGGAGATAGGAAAAGGTGGTTAGCAGAAATCAATCTGAAGCAAATTCAGGCAAAATTAGGGTCTGACGTGTATTAGCTGTGAGATTCTCTGCCCCAGTTTACTTCTTGGTACTAGGATTTAGTGTACCTACCTCACTTGGTTGCTGTATGGATTAAATTCAGATAATCCATAAATAAAGTTGTTAGGTAGATGTCTGGATCACAATATGTTCTTAATATAATTAGCATTAAACTTACTTTAAAGTTGAAAAACAACTCTTAGACCAACAAGAAGAGACTATAAGCTAGTCCATGTATTAACTCGCCCAAAGAAAAAATCTTCCCTTCTGGAGAGGGGTTGGTCATCATGGTAGTCTAGAAAACCGGTCATAACACAAGATGTTGGCCAGTCACTGCCCACAAAAGGAAGGAGCTTTCACCAAGTGATTTGGGGGAAATTCCAGGCCCATTGATGAGTTCCTCTTGGGATAAAGATAGACTCATGGGGTTGTAACCAACAATTTTGGAGTTGTCTAGTTCCACTGATGAAATTATTCCTAGCATGACTTAGACTCTTGCCACCAAACATTTGAAACGTATACTTAACTTCCATTGTTCTGATTCTATGTTCATCAAGCAACTCACTCATTCTTATTCAACATTAAATTTTGCCTTCAGACAAAGTACTTGTCATAGAGACCTAAGTGTTCCGGTATGCTGGCCAGTATGATTATTTTTTTGTCTCATTATAAATTAATAACTAGCATTTGGTGTTGTCATATAAGTCCCATAAATCTAGTTCATGTGAGTCTGACTAAAGATGGATCTGTTATGCTGAGCTGACAAGTCTGTTTCTGGGCTTCCAAGCCAGAGGGCAGATCCAGGCCATGACAAATTCTCCAAAGCAAACATATTATATGTGAAGTCTTGTGGTACACATCCTGCCTGGATAAAATACCCTGATATGGCCTCAGAAGCCATACACACACGCGCACACACACACACACCCTATATTAGCTATCTACTACCTTGTGAGAAAGTACTCCAAAATTTAGCAGCTTAAAACATTTATTATCTCACGGTTCTGTGGGTCAGGAATCCAGGGGGTGCTTAGCTCAGTGATTCTGACTCAGGTCTCTCTCCAGGCTGTAATCAAGATGTGGGCCCGAGTGGAAGGAGCCTGCTTCCAAGCTCACTCACGTGTCTGGTGGCAGGACCCTCTCTGGCTGTCGGCTGGGGACATCAGTTG
Source organism: Mirounga leonina (assembly GCF_011800145.1). Lineage (NCBI taxonomy): Eukaryota > Metazoa > Chordata > Mammalia > Carnivora > Phocidae > Mirounga > Mirounga leonina. The sequence goes on from NW_023270305.1 coordinate 40,115,563, forward strand.
TTACCACCTGGGCCTTTCCGCAAGGCATCATATGATGGCAGCTTCCCTCAGAGTCAGCTAGCAAGAGACAGAACGTGCGCAAGGCAGAAGTCATGGTCTTTTCGTTTATCTAATCTCAGAAGTGACATCGCATCATTATTGCCATGTTCTACTCATTAGAAGCAAGTCACTAGGTCCAGCTCACACTCAAGGGGAGAGGTCCACAGGATCGTAGACACCAGGAAGCAGGGATTATTAGAGACCACATTAGAAGCTGCCCACCATAAAGCCGTTTTTGTATTCAAATGTGCAAAAGTATAATATTTGTCTTCTACAAGCAGCTCAATACTGCAGCTCATCAGAGCCTGTTCCATTGGCCCATGGAAGAGCAAATGTGCAAAAAGGCACCACCCTGTCTTCTGTACATGTCCCCCAATTTTCCTTTGTTGCCTCCTCTAACATCTTTCCATCATAGATGTAATCATGCATGGTACTCAGATTTTCACAACCTTGTGGCAGGAGCATCAACCAGTCAGAACGGATGTTCCAATTCCTTTTTTTTTTTTAAGATTATTTATTTATTTATTTGAGAAAGAGAGAGAAAATACAGGTGGGGGGAGGGGCAGAAGGAGAGGGAGAAGCAGATTCTCCGCTGAGTAGGGAACCCAACATGGGGCTCCATTCCAGGACCCTGAGATCATGACCTGAGCCAAAGGCAGACTTAACTCAGTGAGCCACCCAGGCGCCCCAAGAATGTGCCAATTCTTGTACATACCCGCTGCTTCTATCAGCCTATTATCACTCCATAACAAAAGCTTTGTAAACCTATTATCTTGAAAAAATGTTTGGAAAAGCACTGTTTGGGAAAAGGATGTCCTCAAGCAACGTATCTTCTGTTTTCCAAATTTGTATTTGCTTTTCAAATGTTGCTGGGGTCAGGGGTAGCATGGGCAGCAGAATCTGGGCTGTCTCAGCTCCACCAAGGCAGTTCCATTATTGATCTGTTCTGTGAACTAGCCTTCCGTGGTAAGATTCTGTTTCCAAAAAAGGTACCAAGGTCAAACATGTTTGAATCCACTGAGTTGTACACACTAACTGATGTTGGGAGCTGAGACGTCCTGCATCAACAGAAACTTAACAGAAGACAAGACTGTAAACTAATAACTTTACTGTGTGCTGCAGAAAACTGTTGTAAACCAAGTTACCTGGGTGGTTTGCTACCTGGACAAACAGCCATCTTATCAAGAAAACAGTTTGTTTACTGGGACCAATAAGTCACTTATCAGGACAACATTTTCCTCATAAAAACACACCTTAAGATCCTCACCTCGCCATGACCACCAATCCTAAACTATTATGTCAGGAATTTTGCTCAAACCCAACCAGTTCCCTACCTTGAAAAATCTACTTTAAATCATGAGAGCATAGACTCCAGAACTCTATAAAATATCTCCCCCGACCTTTCCCTTTGACTCTATCAGGTGGTGTTTCCCCATGCTGCAATAAGTAATAATAAGCTTTGCTTGGTCAACAGGTTTTTAAGAGTGGTCTTTGTGCAGAGTCAACAGTTGACCATCCATTCATTCAACAAATATTTAGTAAGCCCTACTATGTGCCAGGCACTATTCTAGGAGCTTGTCATGTATCAATAAACCAAACAGGTAAGAATTTCCCTACCTCATGGAACTTACACTCTAATGGGAACAAAGACGATAAACCAAACATAAGTAAGGAAATAAACTATATTATGCACTAGATACCGACCAGTTCTATGAAAGGAAACAAGGCAGAAAGGAATAGACGGGATGGGACCTGCAGTGCTGTGTTCAGTTTTAAGTGAGATGGTTTACAGGTCACCAAGAAGGTAAACTTTGAACAAAGACCTCAAGGAGTTGAGACATCATTGTGGCATAACCATGTGGCTATGTGGGTATCTAGAAGGAGAGTTTTCCAGCCTTAGAAAACAGCAACACAAGGGCCCTGAGTTGAGAGGGTCCCTGTTCTGCACAGTACAGAGAGGAGCAGCAAAGAGGCCAGAGGGCCTGAGCAGATAGAGTCCGGCAGATGAGGGCAGAAAGAGAGAATGGGAGACAAAATTCTGTCAGGCCTTGGGAGGACTTTGGTTTTACTCTGAGTGAAAAGGACAGCTGTAGAGGCATCTGAGCAGAGGGGGGCCATGATCTCACATTAGCAGAGTCACTCTGGCTGCAGCACAGAGAATGATGCAGGATGGACGCAAGGACAGATGCAGGGACGGACGCAGGGACAGACGGAGGGACAGACACAGAGACAGACACAGGGACAGACGCAGGGACGGACGCAGGGACAGATGCAGGATCTGATGCAGGGACGGATGCAGGGATGGATCCAGGGATGGATGCAGGGATGGATGCAAGGGGACCAGTTAGGAAGCTACTGAAATAACTGGATAAAAACATCATCTAGTTGAACATGGGGAGGGAAGTATGTTCTGAGGAGGAGGGGTTGCTTCTCCAGCAGATGAAAGCTGTGCTCAGCTGTTTTCTGAGCTGTTTTGGTTCCCAGGCAAGCAGGTAAGAGGGAAGGGAGCTCTGGAAAGAGCCCACAGAGAGGAAACAACAGAAGGGAGGTATGGTGCCTGGACATGCTCTCCACGCTCCAGCTGGTCCTGGGTCTCTTCACCTCATTGCCCCCAAGTCCCCAGCTTCGGTATACAGAGTCCATTTAAAAAATTCTGGATAGAGTCAACCAATGCAAATTAAATACAGATATTTGGAAGCTAGTGGAATCAGGTTTGGGTGCAAAAGGACAATATATCTACCTACCCCCACATTAGACATTTATTTAGATATTACTATTTCTTTTGACTGTGATACTTTTTGGTGCATGGGAGTAACATCCTTTCCCTACTGGTTCAAAATGTTGTCTTTGCTATTTAGTTGTTCCCATAACATTTGAGTCTTGCCTAGACTCTTGTTTTAATTCCTTTTCAGCTTTGTCATTTCCAGTAGCATGCCAATTTTTTTCTTTTCTGTTTTTTAATTGTAGTAAAATGTACATAACATAAATTTTACCATTTTAATTATTTTTATATTTATTTATTTATTCTCAGTAAGCTCAACATCCCATGTGGGGCTTGAACTCACAACCCTGAAATCAAGAGTCATATGCTCTACCAACTGAGCCAGCCAGGAGCCCCCTCCCCTAATTATTTTTAAGTGTACAATTCAGTGACCATTCAATTGCACAGTGATGTTGCAACCATTACTCTATCCATCTCCAGAACATCATCCGCACAGAAATTTGCACCTATTAAACATTAAATCCCCAAGACTCCCTCCCAAGCCCCTGGTAAACTCTACTCTACTTTTTTCACTCTATTAATTTGTCTATCCTAGGCACTTCATATGAATGGAATCACACAACATGTGGCCTTTTGTGTCTGGCTTCTTTTACTTAGCATGATGTTTTCAAGGTTCATCCATGTTGTGGCATGATCAGAATTTCATTCTTTTTAAGGGCTGAATAATGTGTATCCATTTGTGTATCCATTCATCTGTTGATGGACATTTAGATTATTTCTTCCTTTTGGTTATCCTGAATAGTGCTGCTATGAACCCTGATGTAAAAGTATCCGAGTTCCTGCTGTCTGTTCTTTGGGAGATACACCCTGGAATGAAATTGCTACATCATATACCATGTTTCATTTTTGAGGAACCTTCAAACTTTTTCACAGCAGCTGCACCATTTTGCATTCCCACTGGCAAGGTAGGAGGGCTCCAGTTTCTCCACATCTTCACCAATACTTGTTATTTTCTCTTTCTTTCGTTTTTTCCTTTTTTTTTTTTTTTTGAAAATAGCCATCCTGGTAGGTGTGAAGTGGTAGTTCACTGAGATTTTGATTTGCATTTCCTTGATGATGAGTGATGTTGGGGATCTTTTCATATGCTCATGGGCCATTCATATGTCTTCTTTTGGGAAATGTCTATTCAAGTTCTTTGCTCATTTAAAAATTGGGTTGTTTGTTTTGTTGTTGAGTTGTAGGAGTTCTTTATAGTCTGTATATTAATTTTTATCAGATATATGTCTTGCAAGTACTTTCTCCCATTTTATTGATTGACTCTTTACTGTCTTGATAGTTTCCCTTGACATACCGAAATTTATAATTTTGATGTAGTCCAATTTATCTATTTTGTTGAATGTGCTTTTGGTGTCACATCCAAGAAATCATAGCCACATCCAATATCATTATGTGTTTTTCCTATGTGTTCTTCTAAGAGTCTTATAGTTTTAGCTCTTAGGTTTAGGTCTTTAATCCATTTTGAGATAAATTTTTCTATAGAGTATAAAGTAAGGGCCCAATTTTATTCTTTTGCATGTGGATATCCAATTTGCCCAGTATCCTTTGTTGAAAAGACTGTCCTCTTCCCCTTGAAAACAAAGGTTTCGGTTGCTGTGGGTCCTGTCACAGTTCTCACCAGCAAATGCACGTTCTTCTCCTAACTCCTGTCACACACATCCACCGCAAACAAGCTATCTTGGGGATGTTCTGCAGAATAGCATTAACAGCATAGAGAGGCAAGCTTGTGATTGGCTATCAAGCAGTAACATGTTCATGAGAGATGCCCAATCTTTAAGGACTAAAAAGTAGTTCTCAACAGCATTCAGAATACCTTGTTGACCTTTGCTACCCGAAGGGGGTGTTTTGTAGAACCCCCCACTCCATCCCCTTAAGTCATAGGGATGAAAAAAAATTCCCTTCATTAGGGAAATGCAAATGAGTATCCTTCCACTGAAAAGGTGCATTGCATAATATGACAATACTTCTGGTGATATTTTTCTAATACGTGACAAGTGTTAAATGATTATTCTTTTTTATTTTTTTAAATATTTTATTTATTTATTCGACAGAGAGAGAGATAGCGAGAGCAGGAACACAAGCAGGGGGAGTGGGAGAGGGAGAAGCAGGCTTCCCGCCGAGCAGGGAGCCCGATGTGGGACTTGATCCCAGGACCCTGGGATCATGACCTGAGCCAAAGGCAGACGCTTAACGACTGAGCCACCCAGGCGCCCAAATGATTATTCTTTTAAAAATGTAAAATCATGGGGCGCCTGGGTGGCTCAGTTGGTTAAGCATCTGCTGTCTGCTCAGGTCATGATCTCAAGGTCCTGGGATGAAGCCCCTACTAGGATCCCCATTCAGCAGGGAGTCATCAGCTTCTCCCTCTGCCTCTCCTGCCCCCCTCCCCCCATACCCCCTTCCTGCTCATGAGTACGCTCTCTCAAATAAATAAAATCTTTAAAAAATGTGGGTGCCTGGGTGGCTCAGTGGTTAAGCATCTGCCTTCAGCTCAGGTCATGGTCCCAGGGTCCTGGGATCAAGCCCCGCGTCCAGCTCCCTGCTCCTCAGGAAGCCTGCTTCTCCCTCTCCCCCTGGTTGTGTTCCCTCTCTCGCTGTGTCTCTCTCTGTCAAATAAGTAAATAAAATCTTAAAAGTAATGTTTAAGGGGCGCCTGGGTGGCTCAATTGGTTAAGCGACTGCCTTCGGCTCAGGTTATGATCCTGGAGTCCCTGGATGGAGTCCTGCATCGGGCTATCTGCTCGGCAGGGAGCCTGTTTCTTCCTCTGACCCTCACCCCTCTCATGTGCTCTCTCTCTCTCTCTCATTCTCTCTGTCTCAAATAAATAAATAAAATCTTTAAAAAAAAATAAAAAAAAATAATGTTTAAAAATGTAAAATCATGACTCTCATACAAATATAAAATAAACACTTGTGAAATGTCCTATTTAGCTCATTAATTACTGAAGAGAGCAGTAGCATGCTTTATCACCAGTCCAAAGGAGACTCAAAGTTGCCCACACTTATATTCAGAGAAGTGCTGGAAGGAATTCACCAACAGATGCCGTAGGGTGACCTCACTTTCCAGCAAACTCTATTTGTTTTCTATGGACAAGAATTACTTGTATTACTAGCAGTTTTCTATAACTTGCAGAGCTGTAAAATACCACAAAGACAAGGAAGGGTGGAAGTAATGCTGATACGTGAGCTCATTTTCGTCTTTCCAATTTTCCTCCAGAAGAAAAGTGTACTTGAAGCTGAGATACGCTGCTTTGATGGCGGGAGATTTTGCTTTCCCCCGAGCATGAAACTGCCTTTCTGACAGCCGCTACTTGTCATGGATGATTTTCTTCTCTTTCCTTGGGATAAATAAGTGGAAGAGGATGTGAGCTGAATGGGTACAAATGTTGTTTCTTTCTTTTCTTATTTTATTTGTGAGTTTTCCAGTAAAATATTGGATGTCCGAATACATGTCCCAACACGTTATAGCAAACTCACTCCATTGTTTGCTTTAAAAAATATATGTATTTTTCAACCACATAGTAAAGCTAAGGTTGATGACTCATACTCATTCTTTTTTCTTTTTCAAAATAGTATTTACCAAGCTTCTCCTGTATTTTAAGAACTGTTATAGGCACTAGAGATACAGTAGTGAGTGAAATAAGACCCCTACCCTTATTAAGCTTACATTCTTGTGGGGGACACAGACAATAAGCATAATAGGATATCAGGGAATAGTAAGTGCTCTGAAGGGTAAGACAATGAAGTGGATAATGTGAACAGAGAGCTGAATGAAGAGAAGGAGCAGGTCATGTGAACACCTGAAAGAGGCTAGTAGCATAAGGACAAGAACTTACAGGAGCATCAGTAGTCCCACAAAATCATAGAGGTTCGTGTTGGTATAGTCAACAAACTTTTCCTCTGCCCCTACTGTGTACCGGGCTCTGTTCTGGGTGCTTACAATACAAACCGTTGGGGAGGCCAGAATTTTGCTGTCCATAAGGATATGGAAAGAGGAAGGTATATTTCTGTCTGTTGATTTCTTGTTCCGTCTACCCACACCCCTTCATCATACACGATTTTTCAAAATCCAACTTCCTTGATCCTTCTTCCCAAAAGCATTTCCTGTCACTCAAGCCAAAGTGGCCTCCACTGCGTGCTCTCAAAGAACCTGGTGCATATTTGTATTAAAGCACTCATTACACTTGATTATAACCATCTCTTGCTTGTCCGCCTTCCTCACTGGACGGCACACCCCCCTAAAGGCAAGCTCATCACTCTATTCAGCTTTGCACTTCTGAGGCCCAGCACAAAATCTGGAATATCCTAGCTCTTGACAAGTACAGAAAAGAGGTGAGAGTAAGGAGTTGGGGGTCTTCCCATTTTTTTTGTTTTTCCATCTAAATCTTCTGAAATAAGTCTATTTTGGGTTTACAGTGGGAAAGCAATCCACTTTATTTTTATTTTTTAATATATTTTTTCCACTTTATTTCTAAAACATGAATGAATGGACTATGGCCAGTTCTTACTTCCTTTACACAATTTTTTCTACAGAATGACTGAATGACCAAATTAAGCTAATACCTACAGTGGACAGGAAATGTTGAGGCTAACTCACAGGAAATCATGATAACAATGTACTTATAAGGGCTAGGAGATCATGGAATACATTTTATAAAGATTTTCATCCAAATGGCGGGGCGCCGGGGGGGCGGTGGCGGGGAGGGGAGGAAAGTTGCTTCTGAGCTCTCTGGAAAACGGCATTCTCCAGGCTCTGAAAAGGCTGAGCTCCGCAACATTGATGTTAGGCTGCCCTCTGGTGGACCCAGCACCACACAGCGAGGCTGGAAGTTCGAGGTCCACTCCTCAGAAAACGTGTTTTTACAATGCAATGGTACCTCAGCAAACACCCAAGAAGATAAGTTGGAGAAGAAACCCTGGAGCAAATACACCAGGTTCTGATATTCTCGACAGTCCTTTGCTAACGAATCCTATTCTTATTACTAATAGGTATAAGACACTTAAGTAAGCCTTCTCACAATGTTGTAGGCGGTGCTATTCTCAAGTGACGAGAAAACTGAGGCTTGCAGGGAAGCAATGACTGGTCAGAGGTCACACGGCACACATGTTGGATGTTTTCTGTAGCCACAAATACTGTGCACTTACTATGAACCCGTCATGGAGATGGACAGAGGGAAATGCTTTACTCTGAAGAAAGCATGAAAGTACGGAATGATGGTTGCTGGGATGGAGGCGTGCACCATGCGTTTTGTCCAGACTAGGACAGCTGGGAAAGTTTCCCAGCAGGATGGAGAACTGCACTGAGCCCTGAAGATACAATGTATGTAACTGAGGAAGTCCGAAGACCAGCTCAGTCAGGAGACCAGAGAGGATATCACCCCCCCTCCCTGACACACACACAAATATGAGACTTCAGGTGGAAGATGGACGGATGGTGAATGCTCTGTTTTACAGGAAGTTCTAGAGTCTTCAACTGGACAAGTTTTCTGGGAAGTTGAGTTACTGCTTTGGGTAGTATAAATATGTTTTAAAACTAGCCGATAGTTTAAAAAATGTATTACAGATATCCTTATTACCAAAATCAGATCTTTATAATATTTTCTGGATTGTTCCTCCTCCTGGTCCTTGGTCTTGGGGAAACCAAGCCAACCAAACCTGACCACCCTCCCAATGGAGTCCCTAATTATTCCTGTTGCCTATTTTAATAACATTTGGAACAAACGACAGCTATTCTGTCAGTGGTTCATTTCTTTTTCATTTGCCTCCTTCACCAAACTGAGATGTATGACATCAAGGATCAGGCCTGAGGTCTCTGGAAAACTGCATTCTCAGGACTCTGGAAGGCCGAGACCCGCCTTGCTGCTGGTTAGGCTGCCCTCTGGTGGATCCAGCACCACACAGCAAGGCTGGAAGTTCTAGTGTCCGAGAGGATGAGGATGGGAAGGTGGGACCAGGGTATGCACGGATTTGGAAATCATAATGATTTCTTCGTTAGGAGGGCACTGAGGGGTGTTCAGAGATTTAAAGAAAAAGAATGACAAGGGTTTCATATCCCAGACGAGCACCGCCCCCCCCCCCCAACAAAAAAAGAACGACAAGGTCAGGTTTGCACTTTAGTAAGGTCTTTGTCACTGCAGAGTGGAGAACGGATTGCAGCCAGAGTTTAGGGAGATGATTTAAGAGGAGGGGGGGGTGATCCCAGCAAGACATGATAGCGCTCTGGACTCGGGTGGCATCTGAGGGCCGGTGAGAAGTGACAGTACAAGTGAGGACAAAGAACCAACAAGCCCAGCTAATTCACAGGGTGTGGGGAAGCTTCTCATTCCTTCCTGGGCAATTCAGTGGGTGGTGGCATCATGTGCTGAGATAGGGGGCTTGAGGCGGGGAGCAGATTTGGAGGAACAGACCAAGTATGCTTTGGAACTGTTGACTTTGGGGTGCATGTGTCACCTGCAAGCAGAGGAGTCCATTAGAAGGGCTCCTGGGTGGCTCAGTCGGTTAAGCATCCAACTTTTGATTTTGCCTCAGGTCATGATCTCAGGGTCGTAGGATCGAACCCCAAGCCGGACTCCACACTCAGCGTGGAGTCTGCTTGAAGATTCTCTCTCCCTCTCCCTCTGCCCCTCCCCCCTGCTCACACACTCTCTCCCTCTAAATAAATAAATAAAATCTTTTATTTTTTTTTTAAGATCTTATTTATTTATTTGAGAGAGAGAGAGCGCACGCATGAGCAGGGCAGGGAGGAGCAGAGAGAGAAGGAGACGCAGACTCTCAGCTGAGTAGGGAGCCCGATGTGGGGCTCGATCCCAGGATCATGACCTGAGTAGAAGACAGACGCTTAACTGACTGAGCCATCCAGGCGCCCCAATAAAATCTTTAAGAAAGGAAGGAAGGGAGGAAGGAAGGAAGGAAGGAAGGAAGGAAGGAAGGAAGGAAGGAAGGAAGGAAGAAAGAAAGAGAAAGAAAGAAAGAAAGAAAGAAAGAAAGAAAGAAAGAAAGAAAAGAAAGAAAGAAAGAAAGAAAGAAAGAAAGAAAGAAAGAAAGAAAGAAAGAAAGAAAGAAAGAAAGAAAAGAAAGAAAGAAAAAGAAAGAAGAAATGTTCACTAGAAAGCTGGAGGGGAGCCTGGAGCTCGGGAGAGAGGCCTGGGTGGGGCAGCAGACGGTGGAACCGTGGAAATGAGGAGGCCACTCAGGAGGGGCTGGGATGTGAGACAGGAAGGGGGCCTAGGACAGAGGCCGGGTGAACAGCAACTTCCAGGCGACATGTAGGTAAAGTGAGCCATAAAGGATCCAGAGAAGGAGCTGCCGGAGACAGAAAGCCGGATGTGTGGGCAAGCTGATGGAAGAGAGGAGGCCGCAGATGGATGGTCAGCCAGAACCAAAGTCCTGGCCTGTCTGCTGAGAGCAAGCTGACAGCTGGCTTTTGATATTGTTGCAGAGAGTTGAACGGTAACCTTAGTGAGCACCATTTAGTAAGAAGCCACATTGCTGGTGTTAGCTTAATCAGTACTTTTTTAAGAGAGCATATGAAAGTTGAGGGATTGATTTATTTTCTTTCTTGAACTCACGACCCTGAGATCAAGAATCACATGCTGTACTGACAGAGCCAGCCAGGAGCCCCCAGAGTTGAGGGCCCGAAAACACTGAGCACAGATATTACAGAGTAACTTGCTGGGATACAGCTAATTAGTCTTAGTGCTTTTTTTCCCCCACCCCCACTGGAAGGCAAGCCTCCTTTGTTAGGTCTAAAGATGTGAGCTCGCCTCCTCTCTTTCCACCCCTCAGGGAAATCCAGAGCTTATGGGTTTTAGGACCCTGAGGAGATCATGCTTCTCCCTGGGAAGACAAGGGTAGAGACCTCTGTTTGGAGGAGAGGTTGAAACCCCTGGCCTGGGCTCTAGAAAGAGTAGCAGATCTAGCTGCCCCTGAAGAAGGGGGACCGGAGTCTGGAAGAATGCACAATGTGCGGGCAGAGTCCCTTGCCCACTGTTAGGCATATAGGAAGCTGGATGGGAAATCATTGCAAGATGCCAGTCATGGAAGGGGGAGGGGGTGCTGCAGGGATCAGCCCCAGACTATCCAGAAGAATTAGTTTTACTAGAAGACTGAATTTTTTTTTAAAGATTTTATTTCTTTATTTGAGAGACAGAGAGTGCGAGCGAGAGAGTACAAGGAGGGGGAGCAGCAGAGGGAGAGGGAGAACCAGACTTCCCACTGAGCAGGGAGCCGATGCGGGGCTCGATCCCAGGACCCTGAGACCATGACGTCTGAGCTGAAGCCAGACGTTTAATCGACTGAGCCACCCAGGTGCCCTAGAAGACTGAATTTTGCTGAGACCTGAGGAATACTAGCTTGAGAAATATGTTTTCTAATCTGAAAGGAAATAGTCATAAAATGTAATGACTTAGGCTTCCATTTTCTGTCCTAGGTATTTGTTTATAGAAACATACATTATTTTACATTTATATTTTACATAACATTTTAATCAATGTTAACTAGAGACTCAAGGAACGAAAGTAACAAGTTGCTAGAGAAGGATCATTTCTAATTTTATAATAATGTTTATTGCTTTACTATCACAAAAGTAACACATACTTGAAGGAAGTGGGATTTGATTTTATCCTACTTATCAGCAAAAGTAAGTGAGCAAGTTGCTGTTTCAGGGATACTGGTAGAAAACACAAGGCTGCTGGCCAGAGACAAAGGACTTTATTGCTCATGCATCCGCATGTTTGCAAAGTTCCCTTTGCCCCCTCCCCATCCCACACGGGTGATACCATGCACACAAAGGGATGGTGCGCATGCAGTAGGTTTGCTTTGCAGCTGACGAATAGTGAACCTGGTGAATCCTCTGCTTTTTTAGCAAACAGGAAACAAGCCTATTCTTTGTCCTGGTGAAACATGACCTTATCCCTCAAGGTTGCTTACTGCAAACTCAATCCTGAGTAATGATCCGGATGAAGAGTAGTCAGAGCACACCCAGTAAGACATGTAGGAGCTCCAGAGACTTGTGGAGGATTATCCCTCCCAATAGTACTTATTATAGGAAAGGTGAAAAGATAAATAAGGAGTAAAATCGACCTCTTACATACATTTCCCATCAACTTCGTTGTGAATTTAGTTCTACAAAATGGCAGGAGAGAATTCTACCACTGAACCACCAATGCTAGTTCTACAAAATGGATCCAAAGTCGAGCGAGGTTTATGGGCAAACACTGGAGTCACACACCAAACTCAGGTGATAATGTTTTTGAAACTGTGGCATAAATGCTCCTGTTAGGGATAGCTAAAAGTCCTTACACATTATTGGCCTTACTGCTTGGGACTGGGATGACTCACTCAGGAAGGGTCCCTGAGGGGTCTCCATTTCCCCAAAGCTTGAGGATGATCCTTCAGGTGTCCCTGAGATGGCGCTAATGTCCTCTGTCTCAGAATGCAGTGAGGGTTTCCTCACAGAGCCTACAATTGTCCACTTCCAAGCCCTTGCCTTTCACCAGCCTGCTGTCAAATTTCAGCAGAGTCCCCCCAGAATGGCTTCGAATAACGACTGATCTCTACAGCAGAACGCTACATTCAGTTCTGAGCTCAGAAGGCCCCTGCTCCTCAAGCTGGGTCATATTTCAGAGCTCTTTATGTTACTCCATCATCTATTCATTATTTCCTCTTCATTCAGTTTATTAAATATATACTGAGATGCTACCAGACCGGCAATTCTGCTAGGACTGAGAGCTCATGCTTCTGCCCTCAAGAAACCGACCCCGAGGGAATCTCAAGCAAGTATTTTTACACCAAGTGCTCATTATGATGGGTGTCAATGACGTCATGTGATTTTTTTTGGCAATAGCTAAATCAGATGCTATATTACTTTTCAAAATTAAAGTTGTGGGAAAAATGATTGCTTGATCTGTGTAGAGTCCTTGGCAGGTAATTACTGTGTTTGTATATCTTGATATTAATTAGCAGAGATGCATGTGAGGTGCTAAAAATGTAACAGAAAATGAATTGAGCAGTAAGTATACAAGAGAACATCAGCATCTCTCTTGATAATCTGACAAAGGAAGAAACTGTTCAGATTGAACAACTAAGTCAATAAACCAAGACAAGATCTGAGAAGAAGACCATGACTTGGGTTGTGTTGTCTCCCTCTCACTTTCCCAAGGGAAGAAGAGAGTGGCCACTCAGGTGACAACACAGGCCAGCCGGGCAGTGTGTTCTCAGTGTGACAGCTCGCCGTCCTGGTACCTGGGGAGCTGGGGACCCAGAAATACCAGTAGCACATGTTAGAAATAATCCCTCATGGGGTGGTCATGTCACTGTCCCCAACCTGTGCAACCTACTCTCCTAGCAAACACTAACACTTTGAAACAAGTGGGTTTTTTTGTGTTTGCTTTTGTTTTCAAGAAAAAACTTCTTGGATTCGATTGATTAGTATTTCTTAATGAAAATTTTAATCTCCTAGTTCCATCCACATTAGCGAAATTCCATTTCATAGTCAATTATAAGCCACTAGGTTTACCCTACAGCACTAATATTCCTTCAATAAATTTAGCAAAAAAGATGTGAAGGGCTGTGGATCATGGAGACAGAATTTTGTAGTGAATACATCTTTGAATGGGCAGAAATCTAACTAAATAGTAATCAATTAATGTCACTCCCAGTCCTTTCCTCTAATGGGCATCGACATCAGCCAACCAAGGAGTGCCCTCAGGTCAAGACCACACTTGCAAAAGCTGTGTGTTAGGTGTGACTTCTCCTGTATATGCAAAGAAAGCTGAGTTTAACAACTTGCTCAAAGTCACTTTCACTCAGCAAAATGAGTGTTTGATTCAAGCCAGGTCTATCAAATCCCCAAATCTGTGCTTTTCAGGGCAGGGAAGAGAGAAAGCTTGCTGAATGTGTGAGAATCTGAGGGCGGAATACCAATCCTTACCCCTTCTCAACTCCAACCAGTGCCCCAACCAGTGATCTGGTCTACTGCATGTCTCGAGTATCTGACTGAGATTAGATTCAAAGACATTCAGATGTTGGTTAAAAAGAAAGAAAAGAAAAGAAAAACACCATGCATTGCACTACTCAGATATTTTGAGGCTGAGTTAAATAAGACTGGATGATTATTATCAAAACTCTCAGCCTTGGGGCGCCTGAGTGGCTCAGTCGTTAAGCGTCTGCCTTCGACTCAGGTCATGATCCCAGGGTCCTGGGATCGAGTCCCACATCGGTCTCCCTGCTCCACGGGAAGCCCGCTTCTCCCTCTCCCACTCCCCCTGCTTGTGTTCCCTCTCTCGCTGTGTCTCTCTCTGTCAAATAAATAAAGTCTTAAAAAAAAACCCCAAACTCTCAGCCTATAACAGTGGTTCTCAAGTTTTGTGTACGTAAGAAGCAGCTCGGGTATTTGTTTAACCTGCAGATTTCTAAGCCCCACCCTCAGAGATCTGATTGAATGGTCTGGGGAGAAGTCCAGAAATTCGTGGTTTTAACGGGTACTTCGGGAGAATTTGATGCAGGTGCTGAGAGCTGCATTATGAAAAACTAAGCAAACATATTTTGAAATAAAGCTGTGAATACAAGCTGTTGAATGCAAGAAATTGTTCTATCTTCCCTGTTTGATGCACGTGCCAACCCCTTTGGAAAGGCCTCCTTGAATTCAAGGTCCAGCAAAGACTTGTCTTAAATCCTGGATGTCTACCCTGATTTGAGGTTGGGGAGAGAAGAGTTAACGGCCATGGGAGAGAGAAAATGAGTCTTAGAATCCTGTATAAACTCCTTCATGTAAGTCCGGGAGGCTAATCAATAGGGGACATGTAGAGGGAAAAGTTAGGGTGTTCAAAGCCAGCAGAAAGGAGACCCCCAGTCAGAAGAACAAGTGAAAGAAACAAAAGAAATGAACAAAGAAATTCTCCTCCTGAAAATATCAAGTAGATTTCTTAGGAACTCAGAGGTGGGCACATTTCTAATCTACAAATCATGGCCTGACAGCCAGCTCTGGGCCAGTCCTTCTTTGCTGGGAGCAATGTTCTGAGAACCCTTCCTCCTTGGACTCAGCATTGCTGACACATCCCAGGAAGGATTAAGGACGAGAATGTGAGGTCCAGGAAGCAGCAGTGATGCGATTTGTGGCAGCCCCAGGGTTCTGTTGCAGGAGGAGTGAGATGCAAGAGTGTGTAGGTAGGGGGAGCTTGAAGCTGTGTTTGTTGAGGACTTTATGAGATATTGACAAAAATTATGATCTGCATCCTATGTATCTCCCAGATAGAGATAAATGAGAAGTGTTTGGGGTTTAAATGCCTCTCCCCAGCCACCCCTCCACGTGGGATGGAACCTGATTAGTTGGTTTTATTATCTTTCCTCCCCTTGCTATTTCCCCCAGGAGAGACAGATGCTATGCAGGTTCCAGTGTTATTAAATTTGCATTTGCCAAGGTTTGGTCCAGCTCACGTTGGGAAGGACGTGCTGGTCCTGGGGCAGCCAGGACTATCTGCCACAGACTATCTGTGCAGCGGGTCCTCAAGGCCATGGGAGGCTACAGTGGGGAAGCATGGCTGACATAGAATGACCAGGGGTCTGTGTGTGCTGGTGGGTTGTTTCCCCCAGATGCTACTAGTCCCTGGGTGCTTCCTAAAGCTGGCTCTTCCCTCTCAGTCTCTTGTGTGAGATTTTTCTCCATATGTTTCATACATGTCCAGACACTCCTGGCTTGCTGGGCATCCCACACAATCTCCCACGGGGATCTCAAATTCACCATGTTCCAAACTGAATTGATCATTTCCTTCCTACCCAGACCCGCTTCTGTATTTCTATCTTGATGGATGAAATACTCAGCCCCTCGGCTGCCCAAACTACAATGTTTGGAATCCTCATTGACTCCTCCCTCTTGCCTACCCTGGGTCAACCAACGTTGGTTTTACTTCATAAATATTCCTTATACCCATGCCCTCCTCTGGATCCTTTGCCACTGCTCTGGCTTAGGTCTTCATCATTTCTTCAGTAGATTTGCATTTGCTTCCTTACTGATCTCTCTTCCAACGGTTTTCAAAGCAGAAAAGGCTATTGGCATTTTGGGAAGGACAGCTGTGCATTGGTGTAAAATGGTTCCAGGTCTCTATGACTTTTAGCTTGCATGTATGACATGTCAGTGCCCCCTGGTTGTAAGAACTGATCTCTCCTCCCACAGATGGTGCTAGAAAGGAGTTTAATGCTGGTCAGAGAGACCCAGGGATATCAAGGGGGAAAGTGGAAACGTAGGAACCAGTAGGGGTGACCTGAAAGAAATCTGGAGGTGAGATCCTGTGCCCCGAGGGGCCTTTTATACTCTCCTACGGTAGGAATGGCTCCTCCAAGGGCCTTAGATGCAGCAGACATCACATCTCTGCCTGTCCTCCTTCAATTGTATCTTCAGTCTCCTCCTTGACCTCTTCTTATTCTATATATTACCCCCAGGAGACTGATTTTACTTGCAAGCCCCAAATGTCATGTAAATGCCAATTTCTCCCGACCTTGTGTCTCTAGCCAAGATATCTCTTCTGACCTTGGAATTGAGTATATGAAAAAGATGGCTATTCATATCAATTTAAAAAGGTATAAACTACTCAACAATAAATTGTGTCTATACATATGGGAAAAGGTTGAAATAGATCCTTAACCAATTATGGAAATATGCTCCTGAGGGTTAAAGAAATTAATAGAAAAATTATGAAGTCATAGAAGTAAATATAAAAGGCACATACCTTTTGATGGTTCCAGTTTAAGATGGCGACATAGGAAGATCCTGAATTCACTTCCTCCCAAGGACATACCGAGTCCACAGCTGTGTATAAAAAGAATTTCCTCTGAAAATAATGAAAAGGCTAGTTGAACAATGACTACACATTGGGCAAACGAGAAGAAAATCACCTCAAAGAGGGGAGGGGAGGGGAGGACACAATCTTGCCGTGAACCTTACCCCCAGCGCAGCGACCAGCAACCGGAACTCAAAGTCTGGAGCTTCTCCTTGAGGAGAGAAGGGTTCCAACCCCACATCAGCACCCTAAGTATTAAGACCTGCATCTGAGAGATGAGCCCCCAGACATCTGGCTTTGAAAACCAACAGAGCTTGTGTGCCTGGGAGGCGCAAGATTAGAGATCTGACACTCGGCTCTTAAAGAGCCCGTAGGCTGAGACTCACCGTCCCGGCGCCCAGGGCAGAGGCAATGATAGTGCCCAGACTTTAAGTGAAAGCGGCCCACTGGCTTATATAAAAGTGTCAGTCCGAGTACAGACATTTAATCTAATACACACACCGAAGAGCCTGCTGGAATACTCTCCCGGGCCAGACACTGGGGGGTGCCATCCTCATGCTCTCCCTCTGCCTTGCTCTAGCTGAGTAGGGGTGGCAGAATGGGAGAAGGGGCTCAAAAGGTACAGATTTCCAGCTATATATATATGGTATTTAAGGTATTAAGGTATTATATATAAAAGTTCTTTAAAATCCTCTTATAACAAAAATGAAAAAAGAACTCCTAAATATGAAAAAGAAAAACATACAATTGAATATTGAACTATATGAAACACATTAATAGGCATTCATGGCAGAAAATAACATGAATGACTGTGAAACATGAAAACAATTTTCATCTAGTTAGTAATCAGGGGAATTAAAATGAGAGCAACAGTAAGATTATTTCCTCTCTTGGGTTGCCTGGCTGGCTCAGTGGGTAGAGCATGTGACTCTTGATCTCAGGAAAGTGAATTCAAGCCTACATTGGGCGTGGAGCCTACTTAACAACAACAAAAAAAGATTATTTCCTCTCTGGATTGAAAGAGAGAGAGAGAACATGAGTGAAGACAAGATATTAACCCACATACTGCTAACGGTATACAATTTCAGTCTGAATTGAAAGGAAATTTGGCAGTATCTCAGAACTTAAAGTATACCTATTCTTTGACTCAATAATTCCACTTCTTATGTACTCCCCCCAGAAAGTCACAAATATGCGCAACATACAAGGATGTTTATTGCAGTGCTGCTTGTCAGCAAAGAATTGAAAGAAACCTGATGGCCAAATATAATATGGCACATCAATGGCTAAATATATTATGGTTTGTTCTATCTTAAGATACTATACATAGATTAGAAAAATAATTACATACATATGTGCTCACGTGGACATTCAGTGAGAAGATATAGGTTCAAAAACAAAACTGTATCAATATCTTGTTATATAAAAATAAGCAGAAAAGCAATGCCTTGCCTGATAAAGCAAATTTTTGGTATAGCATGAGAAGTCGTGAAGGAATTAAACCTTTAATTTACATTTTTGAGAATTTTGCTACAAAATACACCCTTAGTATTGTCCTAAGAAAACTGGAATAAAGGAATATACCAGATATTACGTTTTTCCTTTAATGGAAAGGGAAGGGAACAAACCAAGAGAGTGAAGAACAAAATGCAAGCAATTCCGTAGGAAAGGAATCCATCAGCGTGGGTTCCCGCCCTCATCGTTGCTAGCTCAAGAAAAGACCAACCAGCAACTGCAATCCCACTAGTTCCACCAGGGGGCACCACTGGCCAACTCCACACTCAGCAGACGGCCAGCGCGGAAGCCCATTCTTGGGGTTTCTGATGCCCCACACTGATCAGACACACTTCTCTGATAACATACGACATACATGGTGCCTGAAGGTGTAGTCCTAAGCGTCTGCCATTTGCCTCTGTTGGGACTAGAAAGTCTATTCCTATGTTGTTGTGGGGAGATTTCTCCCACTCCCCATCCCCAACACCCTTTAGAAAAATATATTTATTACAATTGCATTCTGCAAATTTTTTTTAAGATTTTATTTATTTATTTGACAGAGAGAGAGAGAGAGCATAAGCAGGGGAGCAGGAAAGGGAGAAGTAGGCTTCCTGCAAAGCACGGGGCTCGATCCCAGGACCCTGGGATCACGACCTGAGCTGAAGGCAGATGCTTAACTGACTGAGCCACCCAGGCGCCCCTTGACTCAATTATTTCTTAAAGAAACTTTAAGTCATAAAGTACCTGCTTAGCATAATGCCACTCAAGTACCAGCCAGAAGCTATTGTCATCCAACTGCTACCAGAGCCCTAACTCTGCAGCCGCTCACCACACCAGAACCAGCTTCCCAGCTGCTGGGGGGCTCCTCCTCTCTGTGGGGAGGAGATACTAGAAAGTCGATGTTACCTCCCCTAGAGAAAACTGGGTATGGCTTACGTGTAGATTTGAGGTTATTTCTAATCCTCCTTTGTGGCAGGGGTTCAATGTCCGTGGAGATTCTTCATGCTCAGAACAGCACAAAGTACACAGTCTCATTGTGTTTCTTAGACATTCAAGTGGAGGTAGTGAGTTGGTGGTTGATATGAGTCTCAGCAACAGTGAGATGATCTGAACTAGAGATAAGGTCCACTTCTGAGGAAATACAAATAAACATAACTATTAGAATCACATTTTGAGATATTTTTTTCTCTCTTGCATATTTCCTTTTTAAATTTTCTGAATTGTACCCCCAACCACCTCGGTCCAAGCAGTTGGGCCAGTTTAAGTTGATTGTCTCAGGGGCGAGAGCGTTATGGAAAACAGCGTGCCAGTCTCTGGCTAACACCCAAGCTCAGCAAGGAGAAGAAGTAAGACGCCGCTGAGGGTAAGTACCACAACGGAGTCTAAAAGCAGAATGAAGAGTTCCCTTGGGTGGGGGGGAGCTAGGAGGAAGTCTGGTGTTGGAGTCTGAAGAGTTAGGAAATTTCCAGGAAGGAATGGCCACAGCCTCCCAGTGGTTCCTGAGGCCTGAGGCCCAGAGGATCAGTGGGTCCTGAAGAGAGGGCTCATGCATGACGTTATCTGGGCAGAGTTCTTGGGTAAGTGGGAGGAGTAAAGCATGATAGGACTCCAGAGAGATCTTATGGGACCTGCAACCAGTGAGCTAGCAGGGATCCCCCCGGGGTGGGGGGTGGAATGGATGGTTAATTCTCTACACCTGCCAAGAGAAGGCCGACCGCAGTGAGGAGGGGCGGGGATGGACCGGAATATATTGGGATTAAATTTCTGCTCTTCCTATGGATCAGCAGCGCTGCTGGTGGTGCGGGGTTCCAAAGAGAAACTGAGTTAAAGCTACAAGAAGCTATATCTCTTTTATATGAATTTGAAGACTGACACTCCTCCCTCACAGGTCTTGTTCTCTTATCAATTCTTCACCGTCATGCTAACTTACCGGGAGACTCTTGGAAACATTTATGCTTATTCCATCATGAGATGGTCACGTGACTCCATTGTTTTCTGAATGAGGTCTGGAAGAATTATAGTTGTGGAAGGAAACAACACACTCAGTTTAAAACTATGAGCAACAGGAGACGTGGGGCATGGGGGTTGACTGCAAGTAAAGAATGTAGAAGCATTCACTGAAAGGATCACACATCCATGCACACATTCTGCTTCAGTACCGTGTAGAGAATCCCCAGGGCACTACAGAAGCCTTTCTCTTGCTTCTCTACCAAGGATTTCATGACCTTCCTTCTAGACTAAATTCAAATCTTACTTGCTTTATGAAACCCTGTCCATCAGCTCTAAGAAAAAAAAAATTAGCTTTTTTCCCTCTTTGCTTCTAGAGCATTCTTTTAAACTTGTGTTATGTTTTTTGTGCTTTATCGTTATTATTTGTTTCTATATTTGTCTTCCTCTGCACAGTATGTATAAGAGAAACACTTTGCGTTGTTTGGATTCGACTCAGTTAGATTCATGATGTTAATTAAAGTGTGCACATTGACTCGTGAGTGGGTTTTGAAAACAGTAGATTGTGAGCAGTATATTTTTAAAATGGAGAAAAGAACAGAAACCATCAAAGTGATCCAGACATTTTAAGGATGAATAATGCCTCATGAAATTTGTTTCTATTATCTATTTGGATGTTTTGAGTCACAATAAAATGTTCTTCTTATTGAGGATAATTTGAAAAAAAATCAAACATTGGAGGCTCAGACATTTTGGGGTAGACCCCAGGAAGAAAGCGATAGCCAGAGATTCTGAATCTTTCAAGCTATGAGGGGATCTACACCACACAGAGAGCAATGGGTCAATTGATACAAGTTCATAGCTTAAGTGAGCAAATAAAATAACTATGGATCATGTTATGGAGGTCAACAAGCTATGTCTGTGAAGACAGTAAATATTTTAGGTTTTGTGGGCTATAAGGTGTCTGTCATAACTACTCAACTCTGCTATGGTAGGGCAAAAAACAGCCACAGGTAATATGTAAATGAATATGACTGGATTCCAATAAAATTTCAATTTCATATATATTCAGGTATCATGAAATATTCTTCTTCTTTTGATTTTTTCAACCGTTTAAGAATGTAAAAGCCATTCTTAGCTAATGGTGATTTAAAAACATACCTTATTAATAGAAAATTTGAGGTCTAATAAGGCCTACACGTCAGGTGATTACCATTAACAAGATAGTTTTTTACGGTTCCCACAGATCCCATGCCATGGGATCACTCTGGAGGAATGGGGGAAATTGCAGGCAAAAAGCCTTTACTGTGGTTTCTGTGGGAAGGAATGAGTAAGTCAAGGTAAGCAGGCTTAGGATTGGCTAGTTTGAATAATTTCAGCAGGCTCGAGGGTGTAGGGTCTGTCCTTGGTTATCTAGTACCCGGCCCTGGGGTGATGAGGGCAGGTGAATTGTGGCCTGGAGTGTGAGAGCCCAGTAAAGGGGGTGTTTGGGGTTGTAGGCTCTGGACTGGTTGGTTTATATTTGAAAAGTGCGCTCATTTGTTTACTGTCTCTAAGAATTGGTTAACTCAGGGAAGGTCAGGCCCCAGGTGTCAGAGCATCAGAATACAGCAAATAAAAGACATGGTTACTACATATGGACCATATAAAAACAGGGAGAAGGCCAGATTTGGCCCAGAGGCTGTGGATTGCCATCCCATGGACTAAGAGCCCAAAGATAATGTTGAATGTCAAACATGCAGGTGTTGTGAAAAATAAATACTTCATGATAAATTAATAAATGTAGTACATCATGAAGCTTCTTGATTCTTGCCAGTGAACATGAAACAAAGAAATTATAATTTATGGTAAGAAACACCTGCATCCATTCAAACTTAAGGAAGACCTTATCCTATTTGGCCTATGTATTCCATTCATTCTGCTCCCGTAGTCCCCAGAACGTGAATATTCCTTGACCTGCTCTTTCTATCTTTACTGAGAAGAGCAATAGGCAGAGAATGGAATTTGGACTTCTCAAAGTAGTTGTCAACACGGTTTTATCTGCACAAGTCCTCTAGTAAAATATTAGTGAGATCTCTGTCATCTCATCATTCTACCCAGACTGAATTAAAGTTTTTGGAGTTCATAATCTAATTTTACCATCATGAATTCCTTGAGGGCAAGGATGCTGTTTTCATCCCCATTACTGTCTTGCTCAAGTCCTTTTGCGGGCTGCTCAAAACAGTTGGGAGAAAATCCCAAGGCCAACCTGTGGGCGCCGCCTTCCCAGATTGGGTGCCTGCCCTAGCCTCTTGCTGCAGATGCGTCTCTTGGCAGGTCCCCCTTGTCAGTAGCCAGGGGGGTGGGGGCGCTAGAGCCCAAAGGTGTCCAGCCTTTTATGTGCTCTTCCTTTCATCTACAGTTGCTCCCACCCCTTTCCCTGGCTCATTCTCTGTTCTGGAAGTCTTACCCTTCTCATCTCCATCGGGTGCCCTGTAAGTCCAAAGGCCTGAGACTGAGAAATCACAGCTGCCTCTTCCCTTCCTTCACGTGGTTGTTCCCACCTGTCTGTCCAATCATCACTCCTCTCACCTTTTGCCGTTGGTCTCTCCTGTTAGGCCTCGGGTCCTTAAGGGCAGAGGGCCTGGTACCCAGGAGCTATGCCATAAACATTCACTGGGTGGATGGATGAAGGAAGGAGCAAAAGTGAATACATGGCAGCTTGAGGAAGAGGGAGTTCTGAGTGCAGGGTTAGGAGTGACCACGGTGTTCCATGTATGGGCCCCGAAGACTCCTAGTGGCTTTGTAAACCTTCATTCATATTTGATAGCATTTGGGAGTGGCAGGAGCTCTGCTGGAAAAGAGTCTCATGCAGAGACTCTGCGCGGGGATTCTCAGCATGCCCAGGGAGAGAGGGAATTAGAGGGGACTTTAGGGCCTTTAAAGGATGATCATAAGCGTGTAAATGGGGGAGGCTGGGAGCCCTCAGTGATGCCCCTGCAGGAGTGGAGAGGGGAGACACGGAATCTTTAGTTAGTGGAGTCTGGCTAGGTTTTTACTACACATTGTGGACATTTTCCTCAACAATAACCTTTTGCCCTATTTACGTCACCACCACCCATACATCAACTGATGGCTTTACCCGTATATGTAATTGCTCTATTATCCTACTGGGAATTGTGAATAAATGAGAGTATTTACACTGGTTGGTGGATCTAGGATTCCCCCTTCTCTCCTTTATTTTCAGTATATTCTATAATATTATGTGTTCATTTCGTAACGGAATAAGAAACGAAGGCCCAGTCCGTACCCGGCTCTTCTCCCCATCACGTGCTCTTTGCGTAGTGTTACTGCATTGCTGTAAGGTAATGTCCAGCATGTGGGCTCTGGAGCCGCAGTGCTAGGGTTTATATGCTGTGCTCTGTGACTTTGGCCACCTCACTTAACCTCTCTGGCCCTCAGTTTCCTCCTATGGCAAGAGCACCCATCTCCCATAACTGTTATGAAGATTCAGTGAGCAAATATATGTACAATATTCAGAATGGTGCCTGCAACACAGTAAGGCCAAAGTCAGTGTTAACTGTCACTACTACTTATATATGACGTTAATACTTAAAAAGAAAAATAGTGAGCCTAACAACCCGAAATGGTTATAAAAACCTGTTTACAGGGGAGCCTGGGTGGTTCAGTCGGTTGAGCGTGTGACTCTTGATTTTAGCTCAGGTCATGATCTCAAGGCTGTGGGATCATCGAGCCCCAAGTTGGGCTCCATGCTCAGCGGGGAGTCTGCTTGTCCCTCTTCCTCTGCAACCCCCCATTCTGTCTCTCTCTCTCTCAAATGAATAAATAAAATCTTTTTTAAAAAGTCTGTTACAGTGTTATGTTGACTTATGACACAGGTTAGAAGACTTTCCATTCAAGATAACAAAAATTATATAGTTGCGTTGCTCTAAAACCCTAGGCTAGCTATGGGAAGAACCCAGTTCTACCACCCATGTCCTTCCCGGCTCTGGAAGGCTGAATTTGGCTCTGTTTAGGCTGCCCTCTGGTGGAGACCTTGCAGGAGGGCTGAAGGCTAAAGGACCACTATATTCTCACTTAACACAACAAAACAAAAACACATGCACACAATTCCCTTCCACTGCTTGGACAAAGTGATTTTCTAATGGAACTCTCTGTCTCATTAGCCAACAGCCTAGAGCATGGGCTGGAAGCAGATGTGCTGTGGTGTGGACTCTGAGTTCTGGTTGTTGAATATGCTCTCCTTGTGAGGTCTACTGATCTCTACCATGCTCTTCAGTGTACAAAGCATTGGTTCAATCCTTACAGCAGCTCTTAGGATGGGCACATTGATCCCCATTTTAACGATGAGGACACTGAGATTTATAGAAAAGCAATGACGTGCCCAACATCACACATCAGTGTATTGGGTCATCCGTTATTCAATATGCCAAGTAGACCCAGGGACCAGGAGCTGAATAATCCCCTCACATGGGCTCTGAGCATGTCATTATGTATAGTGGTGGCTGGGGTGTAGGGGGTGGCCCAGGGGACTGGGGGAATGCTCAGAAATGGTATTTATACAGAGTTGGGCAGGAAGAGTCCCCAGAAGTGGAGCAATTGAGCTCAGTCTTGAAATAGGAGGGGCACCTTCCCAGGTGACAAAAGCTGGGGAATGTAGGCCTCCCGACCTTGTAAAATCTCCCTCGTAATATTATACTTTGTAATATATGTATGACCCAGCATAAAACTAACTCTAATATATATTAGATCTTTTTGCTTTGATCATTAAGTTTAAATTTTTAAAGTTGTTTTGTGTTTTTTTTTGTCAGACAGAGAGACAGAGAGCAAAAGCAGGGGGAGCAACAGAGGGAGAGGGAGAAGCGGACTCCCTGCTGAGCAGGGAGCCCAATGAGGGACAGGATCCCAGGCCCCTGGGATCATGACCTGAGCCGAAGGCAGATGCTTAACCGACTGAGCCACCCAGGCATCCTAAGTTTAAATTTTTAAAATCATCACTCTTCCACAAGCAATTTGAGTTCATTATTAAAGATTCTGAACATTACAGAAACAAAAATAATAAATACCTTGGTTGACAGATTTCAGATCCTTTTTTTCTGCATAAAGAACAGCGTATGTATCAACCTAACAAGACGTCAGGAACACTCTCCTGGGTCAACGAACATGGATGTTCCACACAGTTTGAATGTTTGCAGAGTGTTAAACCCTGTGGTTGCACTACCACATATTTGGTCGATACCCTGCTGGTGGACACCGGGCCCATTTACTGAACAACTCTGAAACTAAGCCAAGCTGAGCTGGAGAATGGGGCCAAGATACAAGCAGCTGGGGACAAACCAGGTAAAAATTACTCAGCGACCCACCCTTGCCTTTCTTGTAAGTTATTTGCCTTAGATGGAGCTGCAATTCTGAAAGCTAGTCTGGGTGTTTTGCAAGAAGAACAAATAAGCAGAAGTACCCTTTGGAGCCTTAAAAGTCGACGTGGGTTGTGTGCAGTAAAGTCTCAGAGCCTGGCTGAAATGGCCTCTGGGTGCAGGTGGACGTGGGGAAGCAGCAGACTTTCCATCTTCCGGAGGATGCGTTCGTTATGGGCGGAGATTCTGAAATGCAATACAACCCTGTAAAAAAACAAACAAACAAAACAAAACAAAACAAAAACCACATATAGAAGATTCCCTTGTCACCTTATCTTGTTTTGAAAATGAAATTTGTGTCCACAAAAGTGAGGTGTGCTTCTCTCCTAATGAGACCTTACAAGATTCTCTGAGTTCCAACACAGACAGGAGTATTTGAAATACTCCCAATGGTGTGTCCTTGAACTCAACACACCTTGGCTACTTCTTCCCTCTCTTCTCCTTCTCTTCACCCTCTCCTAGTTTTTCGCATACCAACTTCATGCCAGGTGTTGCAGGCACTGGGGTTACATACCGGCAATGTGCAGAGCTGACCTGTGGGGACCTTATTCACAGCCCCTGGCGCAGTCGACAAATCTACAAATGCACACGTGAGGGCAACGTGTGTAGGTCCGAGGGAAGCACGTACAATTCTATCTACGGAGGTCAAAGAGGTGCCCAGAGCAGCTGACGTTTGGGCTGCATCTTGCCAGGAAACAAGGGGGAAATGCTTGTGCAAAGGCGCCAAGGGTGAAATCATTAGTCCTACGTGTGCAGAGAGAAGTACAAGGCACCCGGAGTGCTGGGAGCCTGTCGGAGGCTGGAGAGGGACCAGGGCTTTCTGTGGCATGGAGGCAGACAGGTTTTCTGCCACACACGATGAGGAGGCACCAAAGGGCTCTTAGTGAAGAAATTACAATATGTGATCGGTCATGATCTTTCTTGGTTCCTTGCCTTCAAGCATCCTCCACTCTGAAATGGCCTTCCCAACCCCATCTTCCTTTTATCTGGCTAACTCTGATCATCCTACACGTTTCAGCTCAAATGTCCCTTCCTCCGAGAGTCTTTACCAGAGACATCCCTTCTAGTTCTGACAATGCTACTCAGTCTCCACATCATGACCTGTCATGATGGGCCTCTGTCACCTGTGAAATGAGGATCACAACATGGTCTCACTTCTAGGCAGGGGCAGGATGTAAGGAGGGAGGGGACAGAGACTGCAGAGGATGGTCACTGCTGATTAATCTGTCCCTGGAACAGCAGCAGGGAGGTGACTGTGGAGCCAGGTCAGGGTCCTGAGAAGACTGGATGCTGGATGGGGGTGTGGGTGGGGCACTCGTGGGCAGAGGAGGGATGGGAGTTGTCAGGGGAGGAGTTAGTACCTTGCAGATGGGGGGTTTGGGGATGGTGGTGGGGCAGAGAGAGCTGAGAACAGCTGTGACAGGGAGAAGTGGGAAAGTTCAGGCCCAGAACTGCCACTTGCGCCTCCTCCCCTGAAGAGCGTTACTGGGCTTGGGGCAACCCCCGGAGGGGGGTGTCCCCCCGGAGCTGGGCAGAGCCTCATGGGCAGGCCATCAGCATGGTGTCCTCAGTGAAGAGAGGGAGAGAGAGCGGGAGAGCGAGAGAGCCTCAAGGATCTCTGAACTCAAGGGCACCCAGGCTGCAGTGATGCCCAGTCACAGGACTACTTCCTGTTCCCACTAAGTGTCCCAGTGGAGGCACTAGACTCTGACAGGACTGGGGGGCTCTAGAGGGTAGAGGTTCTAGCTCCCCAGCAGGGCGTGGTGCAGAGAGAGTGCCCGGTAAAGATTTGTTTCATATCTTGTAACCTCTATGTTGAACAAACCCAAGTGGGACATCATCAGAATATGTTTTTATTTTTGTTTTTCCATCCTTTTAAAACGTGCCTAGGACCCTTGACTTTTCTGTTCTCACTCAGGTAGTAATTGTCTTGCAGTCACTTGGGTTGTGAATAGTCTCACTCAAATAATTAGAAAGGCTAGTTTGTGTAACCATCATCATCATCATCATCATCATCATCATCATCAGACTGGAATTTAGCATTCAGTCTTGTCCCCTCCTCCTAGCTGTAGAGGATGGTTGGTGAAAACCTGCTGTGTGAGTGGCCAGTGGTCAGCTTCTCACCTTCTCAGCTCCTGTCCCCACTACTTGCTAGTGAAGGCTGGCAATCGGAGGGGGGCGAGATAATTAGGGGTCAAGACAGGGTTTCCTGTGGTGGGACTATGGCTGGGGGGAGCCTCGCCGGGAGCCAGCTTTCTGAAGCTAAGGCTCTCACTTGTCCTGCCTTCATGGACTCTTCAGAGACCCCCTGTGGCCACAGCCCCTGTGACATGGGCGGTGTGTTCTGTCTCTTTGGATGTCATTCCCTTGAGCCTCTGGTCCGCTGGTGGCCCACTGTGCACGGCATCTCACTGTTGGGGTCCCCTCGGCCTTCCAGGCTCTGCTCTCCGGCAGAGCTTAAAACCCTGCTGGCCAGGCTCTTCGGGGCCTGGGAAACACTGGCAGGTCCTCACGGACGAGTCCTGGGAAAGCAGCCCCGTCCTGTGCAGGCTCTCCTTCCCATCCTGCTGCCCAGGCTGCCTCAGCTCTCAGAGCCCTTCTTGCACCCCCAGTCTGTGGGAACACAGCAGGGATGGCCCGCTGCAGCCATGGAGGGCCCCTGGTCAGGCTTGAGGGGAGAAAACCACCCACCCCCAACACTCCTTGAAAATGACGTGGGCTCTTGGCCACAGCGCCCTGCAAAGAAATCTCTTCACAGATCCTCCCCTCCTCTTCTGACATGCACAGACCCTTCTGTCTTCTCAATTAGGGGACAGGGCTCAGGGATCACAGAACCTGCTGGAGGAGGTTTCCTCTGGGAATTCTAGATATGGGGAGCTGGCTCACACCCAACTCCGTGGGGCCCGGTGAGAGGAGACCCATCTGCCAGGTCTGCTACATTAGGCTGAAAACGCGGGCAGGTGGAACGTCAAGTTCAGCCACTCTGAGTTCACTGCTCCTTTGCTCTGGCCCTCCTCCCCCACTAAACGTCTGCTCTGAGAGTCGGAAACCTGCAACCACGGGGGGACTGGACAGCCCTAACATCTAAGCAGTCTTTATTGCATTCAATTTGGATCGCCTTTAAGTCATCAATTTTTAGGTGAGGCTATTGGCTGGGACTAAATTCAGCAGAGGATGGAAGTGGCTAAGATTGCTCCACAAACTTGCTGTGTAAATGTGGGCCTAATGGCAAGTAACCTGCACCTACTTAGCAGAAAATCAGCGTCTCCTTGAGGTTCGCCCGTCTCACCTGTCTCCGCTGGTTGGAGAAGGTCCTGGTGGGCGCGGGACAGCCCTGGGATCCGCCGCAGCCGCTGCCCAGCGCTGCCACACGGTGGCGCCGTCGAGGGACTCTCGGCCTCCACAAAGCGGCTTTTGTCCGCGTCCCCGCGCCGCCGCTCAGCTTCTCCCCGGGGTCGGGGCGGGGGGAGTGACCCCATTCCCTCAACCGCAACCTCAGCCAGGGGTGACCCCCGCTCGAGCTCACGAGGTTGCAGCTCAGCTGAGTTCTGCCTCCAGTGTTTTTTCACAGCCGCCGTCCAGGTGCCCGCTGGGCCCAGGAACCCCAGGGCCGCACAAGCTGCCGAATCCTAGCGAGCCTTTGTTTTCCACTCCCAACACAAAGGGCGCTGTTATCACCTCCCCGTCTGGACAGGGGGCTCCTGGCATCCATCTAGACTTCTGAGAAAAAGACCGTCGGTGACTCCTTAAGGGAGTCCAGCATGCCCTAGCTCTCTCTGCCCCTTCCCTCCACCTCTGCTTAACAGCCCATGAAGGCCAAGTGGGTTTTCTTTCTGAGTCTACAGGCCAAGAAGAAGTTGGCACTTTTCTCAGGAAAGCAAAGGACTACAAGTGTATCTTTTAATCTTTCCCAGGCACCCCTCTTGTAAGTCACTCTGCCTTAAAGTAAAACTGTGTCTAACATGCTTTAAGATCTAGAATGGTCAGCAGCCCTGACCTTCAGAGCAGACCTCTGGGAGCACATGTGAAAATGGTGCAGCAGTCCAACCTTTCGCCCTCAAGGAAGTGACTTTAGATTCCAAGGGCTTGCTCATGCATGGCAATTCGTTTTTAAAGCTTCCAAGAGCAAAGGGTAGACTCTGTGGAGCTGCAGAGTGGGGAATCCAGTGTTTTCGTGGCAGAGATCGAAGTCATGGAGTGCTGGATGTCACACCGGTGACTAAGCCGCCTCTTAACTGAGTAGGAGCCAGGCACTGAGGGAAGCACGGTGGGATGGTACATCCCACAATCCAGGATAACCCCGGCTGCCATCTTTGAACATGGGGATAACTCAAAGCATCTGTGGGGGGTGAGGTACTCTGCATATGTTATTTCTTATCCTCACGACCAGTCTCTTTGGTTGGTATTTATCTCCCCGCCCCCCTTTACAGATGAGGAAAGAATGGCTCAGAGAAGTTAAGTAACCAATCCAGTGTCACACAGCTAGTTATTAGTGGAGTTGGGATTCAAACCCAGATCTCAGGACTCTACAACTCATTCTCATCCCCTCACACTACGCTGCCTCTCGAGAATGGTGTCTACCTTGGAAGAGGATGGCAAGGAGAAGATAGCTGGGAATGGATCTTGCCATGTTTCACGGTTCCTTGCGAAATTCCAAGTTTAGACAAATGATAGCTTGGCCATAAAAATCATTCTGACTTACAGACCCTGGCAGAAAGAGTGGGTGGGAACAAAGGGCACAGAATGAACATGACCACTTCTTTTTCTTGGTGGCATGTGGGCTTCTTGTTAATGTGTATCCTCTTTCACATCTCTGTGTCTTTGCCCCCACTGCTCCTCTGCTTGGAGTTACTTC
Source organism: Mirounga leonina (assembly GCF_011800145.1). Taxonomy (NCBI): domain Eukaryota; kingdom Metazoa; phylum Chordata; class Mammalia; order Carnivora; family Phocidae; genus Mirounga; species Mirounga leonina. Next base: position 40,145,866 of record NW_023270305.1, read on the forward strand.
CGCCCTCTCCCTTGCTCCACCTGGGGAGTCTGTCTCCTCTGCAGAAGAGGGCTTTCTTTCCCCATGGCTCCCCTAACACCCAGGTGGAGTTAAGCACTCCCTCATCTGTGTTCCCATTGTTCTCGCCCAGGCCCCAGGGCAGCAGACACTATTCAAGGCATTATTCATTGTTTGTGTAGGCCTAGGGCTGCCATGGTGGGAGGGGAATTCTCTTTTACTCAAGACAAAAGCAGATACTGGGAATGAGCCCCAACCATTGGAAGAACATGGAGTTCTGAAGGGATCTCCTTCAAAAGAGGGCCATGGTCAAGGGGGGGAAGCTGGGCCAGGAGCCAGCACCTAGAGAGGGTGGTGGGAGTGAGCACAAGTCAGGTCCCAAGATGCTCGTGGTGCGCTGTCTGCACACAGAATGCCAGTCCTCGGTAAGTGGTTGACCAATGGGGGAGGAAAGGCTGAAGTGATGAGCAGCCTTTCTCGGCCAAACCTGAGGCTGTGTTGGTCATGGGCAGTGACCGCAGTCTGGCAGTCTGGGCAGCCCACATGCTCCTGGAACTTCCCCTGGTATTTCCCAACTGGCTTCCCCACCGGTGTGACCAAAGACCTGGACTGCTTGACTTGGCAAACTACACCGACCATCCCAGCCGGCTGTATTCTGAGCCCTGCTTTCCCCTGTTTCCAGCCCTACACGGAGGACTCAACCCCCTCCATTTGGGGGCCAGCCCCTACTCCTGGCTATGAATCTAAATGTGCCCCACACCCCCTTGTTTTTCTAACTGGGTGTGGGGAATTTCCTTGGTTAAGCCTCCAGGTCTTCCTTCCTTCTGGATTTAATGAGCTCATTTATTTTTCTTTTTCACTTAGCAGGTTTTAGGGCTGGTTAATGAGTGGTGGGGTTCTCTTTAAGAGCCAAGTTGGGCCAAGCTCAGGGCACTTTTCTTGCCATTTCCAGTTCTCAAGTCCCCAGTGTCTCTTACAGTCTCTCCCCGGCTCTGGCAGCCACTCTCCTCAGTGCAGTTCCCATCTGTGGAAATTTCTGGAATACAATGACACGTCGGCCTCAGGGTTTTATTTTGTTTTGTTTCTTCACATACTTCCCTGGGACAGTTGTTTCAAGACGGTCTGTGCTTTCTAAAAAGAAGAAGCTGTTGAAGTGCCAGGGAAAGAGATCCATTTTTAAATGCAGGGTTTCCTCTTTAGGTTTTGTCTGAAGCTTTTGGTAGATTTTGGGGTGGGGGTTGGCTGTGAATTCCAGGGAGACTTGCCAGAGGCTATTTAAACCTCCTTTGTGTGAAGTGTTGTACAGAGCTGCCAGGAGGGGAGGGAGCACTAATAGAAGGGAACTTGGAAGCCTTGCTGTGGTGGCTGGCACTTGGGAGACTTTCAGCCCAGAGAGAATGAGAAAGAATGCAGGGTCCATGTGGCAAGGACAGGGATCCACAGGGACTCAATGGCTTACTCGGTTCCCAGAAGCAACTTGAGGTAGTGACTTCACAGCTGCTTTGGTGAATCATGTACCACAGAAAGTTTAGCCCAAGGAATCCCCTTGCCTGTTTGTCCATTCATTTGTACACCCATCCATCTATCCATCCATCCAATAAACAAAGATTAAGTACTTGATGTGAGGCAGACACTGGGTTAGGCCCTGGGGGGGCAGGAGGAATGTTTGGACCCAGTCCTATCCCACAGGTCATCTCCACACATTTCTGAGAGTGAGGATCCTGTGCAGGAGAGTAAGACAGACAGTGGGAAGGCACCAGAGGGTAAGTCCCAGAAACCCCCGCATGCTGTGCTTAGGTAGTTTGCAGAGCTGTTGTCAACTTCTCTTTTCCTGCTGAACTCCTGAAGCTTAGGTACCACATTGCCCTCCTGAGCTCCACTCCCGCCTGTGGAGTCACAGCCCTCAGCCTGCCTCTGCGAAGGGTCTAGGCTGAGGGTGGCAATGGGCGGTCTGAGGTGCTTCCATCCCAGGTGAGAGCAAGGCTCCTGGGGCCAGGGTCACTGTGGCCCCAAACACATTTTTGAAGCTTGTTGTGATGTGCCCCTAGCAAAGATCAGAGAGAGGGGAGGCAGGCTGCCCTCAGCTGTGTCAGCCGGGGTATTAGTTTGCTAGGGCTGCTATAACAAAGCCCCACAGAATGGGTAGCCTGAGGAATAGAAGTTTATTGTCTCACAGTTCTGGAGGCCAGCAATCCAAGATCAAGGTGTCAGCAGGGTTGATTCCTTCTGAGGGCTGTGAGGGAGATTCTGGTCCAAGCCTCTCTCCTTGCTTCTGGTGGCTTGCTGGCAGTCTCTGGCATGCCCTTGGCTTTGAGCAAGACCACCCCAGTCTCTGCCTTCATCTTCACAAGGTGTTCTCCCTGTGCATGTGCCTCTGTGTCTAAAATTTCCCCTTTTATAAGGATACCAGTCCTGTTGGATGAGGGCCCACTCTGATGACTTAGCTAACTACATCTGCAATTACCCTATTTCCAAATAAGGTTACATTCTGAGGTCCTAGGGGTTAGACTTAAAGGTAAGAATTTTCGGGGGACATAATTCCAACCATAACACCATGTTTCTGACTTTATTGCCCTCCTGCTGCCATCAGCAGTGCCTACGAGGAGAGGGCCAGAGTGACTGTACCTCAGAAAGGGCTGGGGGGGCTGCCCCAGGGGGAAATCAAAGGGTGGTCTGGAAGCAGGGACACATCTGCTGGAAGGAGAGTGTTTGTGCTGGAAAGCCGCCTGGCCCAGGGAAGTCTCATGGGCGCCTGCTGGACCGGCAGCTAGCAATGCAGGGATTTGGTCCTCTGTGCCTTTGTGTCTAGAACGGGCAGGAACCCAGATGGAAGGAAAGCCCCCAGCAGGCAGCCCTTTTGCCTGGGACAGAGTTGCCAGAGGAGAGCAGGGGCAGGCTGCCCCTAGGTTCTGGGTGAAGTGACCCCTGGAACCTGAGGGAGAGGGGAGAAAAGCAAGCAAGGTCCAGAGTTCTGAGGTACGTGGGCAAAACTGGCATGTGGGGATGCTCTCAAGGGTGCCCGCGGTGACTGACTGGGCCTTCCTTCGTGCGAACATCCAGGATTTGCCGAGACTCTCGTAACCACATCCTCTTTGAAACACAGAGGAATTGGGTGCCTGGGTGGCTCAGTCGGTTAAGCGACTGCCTTCGGCTCAGGTCATGATCCCGGAGTCCTGGGATCGAGTCCCGCATCGGGCTCCCTGTTCAGCGGGGAGCCTGCTTCTCCCTCTGACCCTATCCCCTCTCATGCTGTTTCTCTCTCTCTCTCTCTCAAATAAATAAATAAATAAATAAATAAATAAATAAAACCTTAAAATAAATAAATAAATAAAAGATTTTTAAAAAAAGAGAAAGAAACACAGAGGAATTTAGTTAAAAAGCATAAATATAGAGTGTCATTTAATAGGGCACTTGTGGACTTTGACAGATAATTCTGAAAAAGAAAATTGGGAACACTTACCTCACCAAATATTGAAATTTAAGATAAAGTGATTGTCATCAAAAGGATGTATTTTGGCACATGAATAAATGGAATAATGGAAGAGGCTAGATGTCAGGAATGGACATAGTATGTTGACATACTTAAAATCTGATAAAGGTGACATTTCAATTCAATGGGAAAATTATGACTGATTCAAGAAATGGTGTTGACCTAATTGGCTCTCCATCTGGGAGAAAAAAGCAAGGCAGACACCACCTCCTACCTATTGCTCCTATATGCAGCAGTGACTCTCAGATGGGTTTGGTTTAAAGATCTAACTGTCAGTAAACAAATAAACACATAATGTATTTGAGGAAAATTTAGTGGAAAATTCACTTTCCAAATTTCCAAATTTGTGTAACTTTGGAGTAGAAGGGATTTTTTTTTTAAAAAAAGATTTTATTTATTTATTTGACAGAGAGAGACACAGCGAGAGAGGGAACACAAGCAGGGGGAGTGGGAGAGGGAGAAGCAGGCTTCCCACCGAGCAGGGAGCCCGAGGTGGGGCTCGATCCCAGGACCCCGAGATCATGACCCGAGCCAAAGGCAGACGCTTAACGACTGAGCCACCTAGGCGCCCCTAGAAGGGATATTTTTAATAATTGCGGAAATCCACAAAACTGAAGGGGGGAAAAAGAAGGACACGTGCCCACATATTTTTTTCAAATTTTAAGAAAAAAGAACCATAAGGAAGGTCAGATGGCAAACTGTAGATCCAGCTAAATGTAGGTAGCATATATGAAAAGACATTATCCTTATTTTACCCAAGGCTCATATAAACTGGTAATAAAATGGCAAAAGGCAATAGGAACATAGGGAAAAACATGAACAGGCAATTCACAGAAGAGAAAAGAAAGATTTAAGTGGAGTTGAAAAAGGATTGGTCAGAGAAAGCCAAATGTGATGATTTATTGATTAGATTGGCAAAAATTAAAAAACACCAATAACATCTTGTGCCTGAGAGAATGTAGGAGGATGAACACTTTTACACCTTGCTGATAGGAGTATGAGCTGCTGAAACCTCCAGGAAAAATAATCTGGCAATGCTTATTAAAGTTCAAAATGCCACCACCGTTGACTCAACAACCCCATTTTGGGCAGTTGTTCCAGTAGATATAAAAACACTGGTACCCAAGAATAGATGGACATGGATGTTTACAGGCCACTCTGTGCGGCAAAATATCGGGCAATACATAGTCATCCATCAATGATAAAGTAACAGAATAAACATGGTGTCTGCATGCTGTGGGATAGTATGTAGCTATTACAAAGAGTTAGATTTGTCAACATATTCATGTGGAGAGATGCTAATACATTAAGAGCAAAAGCAAGTTGTGGAAAGTGTGTATAGTATGATCCCTTTTTGTAAAAAAAAAAAATTGACTAAAAGCACATAAAACTTAACACCCACGCCTGTTGTGTGTTGCATGTGTTTATTCCAGTGTCAAGAAGCATGTCTTCACGGGGCGCCTGGGTGGCTCAGCCGTTAAGATCTGCCTTTGGCTCAGGTCATGGTCCCGGGGTCTTGGGATCGAGCCCCGCATCGGGCTCCCTGCTCTGCGGGAAGCCTGCTTCTCCCTCTCCCACTCCCCCTGCTTGTGTTCCCTTTCTCGCTGTGTCTCTCTCTGTCAAATAAATAAAATCTTAAAAAAAAAAAAAAGTGTCCTTGATGATCAAGAAAAGGAGACATTTAAAAAAAAAAAAAAAAAGAAGAAGAAGCATGTCTTCACAGCATGTGCTACCTCCAGGCATGAGATGGGGTGATTTTTAACTTCTTGTTTCTGTATCTTTGGCATGTATGCTTATTACAAGAATCACGTTTTTGCTTTTTTAATTAAAAGCAATTGGATAAATGCAATTTTAAAGAGGGGGAAGAGACAAAGTGTTCAAAACACTTCTATGATTCATTGGGCCCTCAGGATGAAGTCCGATCTCTTTAATGGACTTACGAGGCCCCTGGGATCTGGTGTCCACAGGCAGCACCATCCTCTTTTCCTTTTGTTCTGCCTTTCCCCCTCTGTTTTCCAGCTGTGCAGACCCAGAAACATTCTGGACAGCACTCTGCTCTCACTACACACCTTGAGCCTCCTTCCATGGGCTCGGCAAAGTACCCACCTACCGCCTCCCTTAGCTCCTTGTACCTCTGTCCCTGGTGGTGTTGTGGGCTTCCCCCTTAATCGCCTGTTCACTTAGTTTTATCCCCAGTGGACGATAATTCGCAAGAGGGCAGGAGTAGCGTTTGTCATGGTGTCCCTAGTGCCTCATCTAGCTCATTGTAGGTACAAAATACAAGAAATGTTTGTTGAACGAATAAAGGAAAGAAGGATGAAACGAATGAACAGACACCAGGCATTAGAAATACAAAGGAAAAAACATAGTCTATGCCCTCAAGATTGTATGGTGCAGAGACAGGCATGTGAACAGCCCAGTTATAATATAAGAAGATAGTTATCGTTAAAGACTGAGGGAACATAAGCTACCCAAAATTGCCCGGGAAAAGTCTGGAAGCTAGAAAACATTTAATCAAAGATTTGAAGAATGAACAGACATTTACCAGGAAATAAGAGGATGGAGTGATGTTTCTGGCACAAGGACAAGCCCCTGCAAAGGCACAGAGGCATCAAAGAACATGACAGAGTCTGAAAACCTCGAGCGATTTAATATTGCGCGAGCATAAAGTTCAAGGTTGGGCAAAGGAGTAAATGAAAGAAGATAAATGGAGGCATTTATCCTGGAACCAGATCATTCACGAAGGTCTCTGCAGGCCAAGCCTGTGAGTTTAGAGTTCAGAGGGGGCAGTACTGTGCAAGGTTTAAGCAGGGGTGTGACATGAGGGGGCTTAGATCACACCAGCAGGATGCGAAGGGGAGGGGGGCGGTGCTCAGATGATGTCAGGTGGAGGGAGACTGGCCAGGGTGCACAGCAGGAAGGAGGTCGCTGCTGTCTTCCCCGGGTGAAGGCACCGGGCTGAGCCAGCACAGGGACTGGTGTAGTAAAAGGGGGGTCAAGCTGACATGACCGGGCGCTTGATGGGCTGGCATGAGGATGGGGAGGGAGTCAAAGTGGCCTCTCAAATTTCTGATTTGGCAGCTTGTCTTCTTTATTACAACACAGATGACCCGGAAGAGAAGCAAGCCTGAGAAAGGCAGAAAGTGGAGAACTGGGTGTGGGCCATGTTGAGATGATCCCTTCCCTAGGGCTGCTGAGGGTCTCAGACTGCAAGGCTTCAAACAACAGACATTGATTTCTCTCACAGTTCTAGACGGTGGAAGCCCAACATCGAGGTGTCGGCAGGGCCGACTCCCTCTGCGACTCTGGGCGGCATCCTTCCTTCCCTCTCTCCAGCTTCTGGTGGTGACCGGCCATCCTCAGTGTCCTTGGCTTGCAGCGGTGTGGCTCCAGTCTCTGCGTCTGTCCTCACCTGGTGTTCTCCCCGTGTGTCTTCCTGGGGCACTTTCCTCTTCTTCTGAGGACACTAGTCATATTGGATTAGGACCCACCCCCATGACCTCATCTTAACTTGATTACATCAGCAAAGACCCTATTTCCCTATAAGGTCACATTCACAGGTACTGGGAGTTAGGACTTCAACACAGCCTTTGGTGGTGGTGGTGCGGAGGGACACGATTCAATGTATAACACTGAGTTTGAAGAGCCGTGGGACCTTGGATGGAGACGTCCAGGAGGCCTCTGGATAAATGGGAGGGAGGGCTCAGGGGAGATGCCTGGGCTGCATCTTTATTGAGAATCTGCCAGCCAAGAGACAACAGCCTGAGGTGATCACAGCGAGCCGGTGAGTGGCCTGAGAAGAGAAACCGTGGGGAAGGTCATGGTCAAGCAGGTGCGAGGGGCAGAGCATCCCATGGGCAGGAGTGTGGTGTATGTGCACGAGGGACTCCGTGGGCGTGGCTGACCCGGAGCTGGTCTGGGTCCTTCCTTTGCCGGGAGCTGACCATCACCCCCTGGAGGGCCAGCCCGTGTTTTCGGCTGCCTGGTTCTTCCATGCCTGGATCTCTCCCCCCGCATTTGACATGGCCTTTTCCCTTACTCAGGAAGCACTGGAGCCCTGCAGCCATCTCCTGTAGGAGTCAGCAGGGATGTTTTGGGATGTTGTTGGGGCAGCCGCCTCCCCCAGCTCAGCACTACAGTTGCAGCATTGATAAAGCAAACAAGGCCGGCTTGTTTGTGTTTTGCATTTCTTCAGAAATGAGCTGGCAGTTTTGTAATAACGCTGAGGAATTACGCTTTATTGCATCACCAAAATATTCCCATATGGCCATAAAAGTGTTGTCCAGAGCATATGCAGTCTTTCCCCTCCCATTGCACACCCACTGAGCTGTGCGAGAGGCTGCAAAGCCAGCTCTGGGGTATCAGAGAAAGCCGCAGATTCTCGAATGTGAGACTGAAAGTCAGGGCAAGAACGGAGTGACTCAGCCAAGGGCTTCTGGAAGGCGTACCTTTCAAATACGGTAAACGGTAGATGGTGTTCTCTGTGAGGGTTGGGTCCCTGGCTGGTTTGTTCCCGCTTGCGGCCCCTGCATCTGATATGATAGGCTTATGCTAGACACTCAGCAAACATCTCCAGGCTCTGGGTGGCCCAGGATGTGAGCTGTGCGTCCACACCGGGATCAGTAAATTTCTGACCAGCCATGCCCAGCCGATGCGGCAACTCTCCACCCACCAATGTGGGGTGCACAGGAGTGGGGTGCTTGTATGTCACCTTTTCTTTTCCCCTGTGGGACTCCGGCCGTCAGTGGCCAGGCCTACAGCAGATCGGCGGTTCTGGCCTAATGCTGCTCTTTCCAGCAAGACCCGTCTCCTCTGGCTCTGCAGAATGCATGACAAACTATGGCGACAGTGACTATTTGCATCATGACTTAATTAAAATAATGGCTAATATTTATCAAGTGCCTGCTATGGATCAGACTCTGTGCTAAGTGTTTAATATGCATTATTTCAAGTAACTCTTGCAATAACTCTAGGAGATAGGTGCTACAATTTTAAATAATGAAGTCGCATTACCCAAGTTCTTGCAGCTAGAATGCAGTCTTGGGGGTGTCTGTACCCAGACCGCCTGGGGCCAGAGCCCACCTACTGAAGCCCTTTGTTGTGCTCATGAGCTTTGCCCATCTCCTGTTGAGATTTCTTGTTCAGTTACTGCATGTTTAACTTAGGGATTATTGCCCAAGAGATGGGGCAGGAATGATGTGCACGGTCGGGAAGCCCTCAGGGCAGCTGCTGAATTAGGACGCAGGAATTAGGACACAAGTTTGGCTCTGGGAAGAAAAACAGCAGTGGGTTTGGCAGGAAGTGCAGAGGAGCCTGAGCGCCCAGGGTCACTGCTGCCCCGTGAGCCCTGCCTGTCTGTCAGGCTCTGTTCGGCTGTCACTGCGCGCCAGCTTACTAAAGGGCACGGACTTGCAGCCTGGGCTTCTTTGTCAGTCAGCAAATTATGCATCAGGTCCGGTGACTCATAGCCTTTGGGGATTAGCAAGGCCCTCAAAGATAATCCAGTCGGACCCTCTGATTTCACAGGCGAGAAGCCTGAGCCCAAAGGGCAGAGCAAGGATGATGGCAGATTAAAGGTGACTGCAAATTCCTTGTCACTTCTCCCATTGAGAGGAGGACTGTATCCCCCCTCGAATCTGGGTAGGCTCTGTGACACTTAGCTCACAGAAAGCTGCCCAAGCGACACTCCACCAGTTTCTGGACTCAGGCATTAAGAGACTGGAAGGTTCTAATTCCTGCTCTGTGCACATAGACTCTTGGGACCCAGATGCCATGCGGTGAGGAAGCCCAAGCAGCACCTTACAGACACACGTGGAGAGGAATTGGGGGCCCCGGTCAACAGCCCCTGCTGACCCTTGGCATTTTGGGGCCAACTTGGAAGTGGGTCCTTCAGCTCCAGTCAGTGGAAGCACATGGAACAGAAACAGCCATCTCGACAGAGCCCTGCCCAAAATGTAGATTTTCAGCCAACAAAATGCTTGTTGCTATTTTTTTTTTTTAAAGATTTTATTTTTATTTATTTGAGAGAGAGAGAATGAGAGACAGAGAGCATGAGAGGGAGGAGGGTCAGAGGGAGAAGCAGACTCCCTGCCGAGCAGGGAGCCCGATGCGGGACTCGATCCCGGGACTCCAGGATCATGACCTGAGCCGAAGGCAGTCGCTTAACCAACTGAGCCACCCAGGCGCCCCTGCTTGTTGCTATTTTAAGTCACTAAGTTTGGGGCTGGTTTGCTGGGCAGCAACAGATAATCAGAACAAGGACCAAGTAGTAGGTGTTATTATGACCCGCCGCTGGTATTCCTTTCACTCTATTGCCGTGGTGCTCATGGCTCGCTTTGGGTCACCCTGGTCACTCACCAGTCTCAATGGTCTGTGAGGTTGGAAAGCCTGGTGCATTACCTTGCATGAGGACCGCTGGACTTGAATGTCTTCAGCAAAAGTTACCAAATCTAATGATCGTGAGAATCCTGGGGCCTGGGGGTTAGGTATATAGATTCTTGGGGCACATTCTAGGATATATTGAATTAGAATCTTTAGGTGTGAGACCCAGACATTGCCATGTTTGTTTGTTTGTTTGTTTCCCAGGTGATCCTGAAGATCAGCCGGCTTTGGAAGTCACTGATCACGAATTGTTTGCAACTGGGAGAAATGTCCCAGCATCACCTATGTGCACAGCTTATCCTAAACCAGATATTACTGGAATGTTTCCATTTATGTTAAAATTTCTGGGTGGGATGCGTTATTTCTATTCTCCAGCTAAGCCAACCTGGGGATTCTAAGTTCTTAAAATACTTACCCTTCATTTAACTTGGTGTTGGCCTGGGTGTCTCTGATGCCCCTGGACCAGGCTAATGTGTGCCAATAAAAGGAATGAATCCATTAATCATTAATGTTGTTCACTAAATATTTATGTCTTTCTCCTCTTGTCATATAGTAAGATTGCTTTTCCTGGATCCCTGTGATAGAGTGGGACCATATAAATAACTCTGGTTAATGACAGAAGTGGTATGTGTCACTTCTGGGCCAGAGCATTTTATTGCAAGTGCAAAACCCTCCAGAATTCTCTCTCTCAAACTGTATTGTGAGTGACAGTGTTCTGGATGGTGGTTGTTACAGGAGCACAGTCCCCTGAGTGAGAACGATGTACAGGGCCCCCCTGCTGACCTACAACGGACATGTGACATTAGCAAGAAAAGAATTCTTATTGTTAGAAGCCACTGAAATTTGGGGGAAGACCATATTATAACATAATCGAGCTAGCCAAATGATATAGCCAGAGATGGTAGGCTTATCATTCCGAAGCTGCTTCTCTCTGTGTCTACTGGGAAGGATCATGCCCCATGGCCAATTTGAATTTTTTTGTTTTTCCTCTTTTTTTTTTTTTTTTTTTAAGATTTTATTTATTTGACAGAGACAGCGAGAGAGGGAACACAAGCAGGGGGAGCGGGAGAGGGAGAAGCAGGCTTCCCGCTGAGCAGGGAGCCCGATGCGGGGCTCGATCCCAGGACCCCAGGATCATGACCTGAGCTGAAGGCAGACGCTTAACGACTGAGCCACCCAGGCGCCCCTGTTTTTTCCTCTTTAAAGACTTGTTAATCACAAAGTTCTACTCCCATTCTTGCATGAATGAACACTTCCCCCCCCCCCCCCCGTAAACTTGTCAGGGACCTGTCAGTATTCTCAGAACAGCCAGTAAGTGTTGAGAACGTGATGTTATCAGTTGAAAGGTAATGGATTTTGTTTGCCTATCACACGGGACTCTGATAATGAGGAATCCTGGGGCATAAACTAATTTAATGAAAAGTCTACTTAAATGTATAATATACATTGTGTAATATTATCTTTTCCAAAGGGCTGTCTTACAAAAAACAAAACAAAACAAAGGCCGGGGCACCTGGGTCGCTCAGCCGTCTGACTCTTGATTTTAGCTCAGGTCATGGTCTCAGGGTGGTGAGATCGAGTCCCGTGTTGGGCTCCGCGCTGGGCATGGAGCCTGCTTGGGATTCTCTCTCCTTCTTCCTCTGCCCCTCCCCGTGCCTCCCTCTCTAAAAAAAAAAATAATAATAATAAATAAAAGGCTGTCTTACAAGGCATGTTTCTTGACTTTTCTGAAAAACCACTGGTGCGAGAGAATCTTTTTGTCAGTGAAATGAATGTGGGTTTCCCACACTCAGCAAAGTTGTGCTCTATGTTAAGACTTTATTTTCAGAGATCATTTTTCTCTTGTTTTGTAGTAGAGAAGCTGAGAAGCCCGGTATTCAAAGAGAGGCAATGCGGCCCTTTCTCCTGAGCCAGCACGTGGTCCCGCGCCTATGCGGCTACAAATGGCCACTGATCCGTATTCCTTTTCTTATGAGGAGAAAGGGAACCTGATAGATGCTTTCTTTCAACCTGTTTGCAAAGAGTCACCAATACCTCTTGGTATCCTAGGTGGTGGGTTTATCTTACCATTTAACAAATAATGAAGTATCTCCTCATTTGATCTATATTTGAATTTGGTTTCTGAATTTAGAAGCTTTAATGTTTTACTCAAGTAATAGGTGTATATATTCTGTTAATAGATAATTCAGTTATTGCAAATAATGCAGAAATCCCTCCTTGCTAACTCCCATTTCCCATTCTCTTTTCCAGGGTGGGTTGCTATTATCAAAATTATATGTGTATCCCTTCAAGTTTTTATACATGTGTTTACATACATATATGTTTCTATAAAATTATGTAGTATTTGTGGATTTTAATTTTTTTACATATATGGAATCTAGTGTACCTACTATCTGCAAATTTCTTTCTTCACTTAATAACATATCTTAGAAAGTTTTCCATGTCAGTAAAAATAGAGAAATCTCATTGTTTTCTATGACATGGATGTGCCATTGTATATTTAATAATTTCTCTATTTAAAGACATTAAGGTCATTTCCAAGATTTTGTATTCCAAATAGCATGGCCACAAGCATCTTTATATGTGATTTGTGCACATACGTGAATGTTTCTTTAGAGTTCATACATAAATATGGAATGGTTTTGTCAAAAATTCTGGAACTTTCAATTTTTTTTGCCTATTTATTTAGTTAGTTAGTTAGTTTCAGAGGTAGAATTTAGTGATTCATCAGTTGCATATAACACACAGTGCTCATTACATCAAGTGCCCTTCGTAATGCCCATCACACAGTTATCCCATCCTCCCACCCACCTCCCCTCCAGCAACCCTCAGTTTGTTTCCTATAGTTAAGGTCTCCTATAGTTTACCTCCCTCTCAATTTTCATCTTATTTTATTTTTCCTTCCCCTCCCCTATGTTCATCTGTTTTGTTTCTTAAATTCCACATGAGTGAAATCATATGATAATTGTCTTTCTCTGTTTGACTTATTTCACTCAACATAATACCCTCCAGTTCCACCCACATCGTTGCAAATGGCAAGATCTCATTCCTTTTGATGGCTGCATAATATTCCATTGTATATATACACCACATCTTCTTTATCCATTCATCTGTTGATGGACATCTGGGCTCTTTCCATAGTTTGGCTATTGTGGACATTGCTGCTATAAACATTGGGGTGCATGTGCCCTTTCGAATCACTGTGCTTGTATCCTTTGGATAAATACCTAGAAGTGCAATTGCTGGGTCGTAGGATAGCTCTATTTTCAACTTTTTGAGGAATCTCCATACTGTTTTCCAGAGTGGCTGCACCAGCTTGCATTCCCACCAACAGTGCAAGAGGTTCCCCTTTCTTCACATCCTCCCCAACATCTTGGATCTTTCATTTTAATAGATACTTTTCAATTTCCCTCCAAGTGACCAGGTCATTACAAGAGAACAGTCATATCCCACTATTTTTGCCATCATTTATATTAAGAAACTTTTATCTCAAAGGTGAAAATGATATTCTATTTGCACTTCTCCAATTAACAGTGAAATTAAACTGTTTTTACATTTTCATTTCTATAAATTACTTCTTTAGAATCTTTTCTCTTTTTCCTATTGGACTGTTTATCTTTTTCTTATTGATTTATTGGCATTCTCTATATTTTCTGCATACTCTTCCCTTATCTGTCATATTCATTGCAATGATTTTCTGAGTATTTCTTTCAACTTTGTTCGTGGTTGTTTTTTTCTGGCTGCCTCATTGCCTCTGTTATCCATTAGTCAAGTTCGTGTATTCCTTGAGTCTGGTGGCTCTTGTTGAAGGTGTAGCTTTCCTCCAATATTTGATGTTTTGTGACTGTGAGCAATTCTGTGTATACGTTCTTGTGTGTTAACTGCGATGCATGTGTTACCTGTTTACTAGTCGTCATAGGACAGGGTAAGAAGTAGAGAGAGCGGCATTGCGTGCTGCTCACTGTGTTTATACTCGAGTGTGCCCATGGTGTGCCTAGGGGGGAGCAAATTGCTGCCAGGCGTGTTACCTTGATAGTTAGACTCTTAGGCAGAAGTGCTTCTAATACTTGCTGGGGGTTGTGAGTTGCCCAAGGCGAAGAGTCTGCTTCTCTGCCCAAGCACACATGCTCATTGCTCATCCGTAAGCACAGATAGTTCTGTTGTTTGCTGTCTGATCCCGTGGATCCATCCAAGTGGGAGGCATGGGCAGGAACAAGGGAAGATGGAAGGAGAGGAAGGAGGAAGGATTCCACATACTTGGTGGCTCTTACTGTGAAAGCTTAAATAAGAATCCTGTTAGTGATTGCGGGACCCTCCTTCTTTACTCTCTTGGTAGGCTGTGCCCTATTTTTGCTTCACCTTTTGTAGGTGCCCTCTCCTGTGTGCATGTTGATTGTGGTTTTCTTCTTCAGTCCAATCCTATCTGTATTCCCTGTTTTAGTGACTTTTTCCCTGATTTCTGGTCCACTAATGGTACATCTTATTTTTCAGAGTGGACAAGACCTTCTAAGAATTTGGGGTGAAAGGTTGCCATGTGAAATCTGTCAGCTGTCTTGAATTAGAAGATCAGAAGTCATCCTCCCTGATTTATATGGCACTATTCCATCAGATCCTTCTGAAATATTAAATGCTTCTCTTGAGCAAGAGGGAACAGGGGAAGATGGGAGGGTTTGTCTCATTAATGTAAATATTCTCATCTAGCCGTAGTTGCACTAGACTATTTACATAAACAAAACAGGATAGATAGAAGGAAGGAACCCAGACAGTGCAAAAAAAAAAAAAAAAATCTATCTTCGGATTTATCTCTGACAGTATTGTCTACTGGAATTTCCCCAAAGGCCCTATCCTGACTTATGAGTTGCCATGTGTCCATTTTTTAAAAAATATTACTTAAATATTCATATCCTAGTCAGTTTTCTTTTCTTTTTTTTTTTTTTTAAAGATTTTATTTATTTCCTTGACAGAGAGAGACACAGCGAGAGAGGGAACACAAGCAGGGGGAGTGGGAGAGGGAGAAGCAGGCTTCCTGCCGAGCAGGGAGCCCGATGCGAGGCTCCATCCCAGCACCCTGGGATCATGACCTGAGCCGAAGGCAGACGCTTAACGACTGAGCCACCCAGGCGCCCCTCCTAGTCAGTTTTCAAGTTGCAACACGTCTACAGCTCTCACAAATAAGTCTCCTGGGAACAAAAGTGTCCTCCAACAAACCTGGCCGAGCAAACTGGAAACAAACAGACCGTAAATCTCCCAAAGCAGCCTTGGCTTTGTGGCTTGTGGCTGGGGGCAATATTTTTGTAAGTTGCTCATGCCCATGACAAATATGTGCCCTGGCAACTTCTCCTTGACTAGGCCTTGCCTCCAGTGAACAGGGAAAATCCTGCTCATGGACGGTGGGCCGCAGCAAGCAGTCCTTCGTTTCTTCTTTCCCTCTTCCTTTCCGGAGCCCAGGCTCTGTGGTCCCTCCTCCCCACTATGAGCAAGGGACAAGATGAAAGAGGACCGACTCTGTATCTCAGTGTCAATGGGTTATTTGATCTTGGGCTGACCAGTGAGTTTTGCCCCTCCTTACCGATATACACAATCCCTTGGAAAAATTTAGTTCACATGTCACAGAGGGGCCACCACAAAGAAGAGTAGAACTGGCATCTACATTTATGTTAACAGAGAAGGTAGGTGCCTGCAAGACAGTTTCCATTAATCTGTCTGGAAATTTTCTCCTGTGAATGTTGGTATGTGTGTTCCTATGTGATGAGAAAGAGAAAGTAAACAAGGCTGACTTTTCTTCAGGACTGCAGTTTGAGAAATATTTGAATAAGTTGAAGCAGAGCATAAAAGTTTATTTTATTTAATGTAGTCAGAAGAGGTTAACTGACTTTGTTCTCAGATCACCAATTTGAGGAAATTGAATCTATCCCGAGAGATCCCATTTATCAGGCTCTCAATGGCTCAGAGAATTTTACATCCTTGGTGAAATGACAAGACAGGAACACACTAACCTTGAAACTGCAGGGGTGGAAAGTCAAGAGGACCTCTAATTTATTGAAGGAGGTAAAGGTATTCAGATTCAAATTGGACATATTTTCCTTTACCAAACTGCGCCGAATTCAGAGGGAATACAGATTTGTGGAAATTGCAGAAATTTGATGGAAATGAATTCACAGTATTAAAAGAAAGTCTCAGATTTCTAAAATGCATATGAATCATCCTTTATGTTTCTGTAGCTGTTCTTGGAATGGAAACTTCAAGATATTCAGAACTGCTGAACATTAGCTCCCAGCAGTCTGACTGCTTGGGTTAAAAGTGTATTGTATCCACTGGGAAGAAGTCATAATCCTGAAGTTTTGGAGACAGGGATATACATACTAGACTAAACTACAAATATATCCCATAGGTTTGATAACTCCGCCTGTTGATACCAGTTCCATAATCAACAGGGATGAAATTGAACTCACACTAGTAACAGGCCTTTAAATGTTTTATGGAAACAGAATTTATTAAAGTATGTTTTGAGGGGCACGTGGGTGGCTCAGTCGGTTGCGCGACTGACTTTTGGTTTCAGCTCAGGTCAGGACTTCAGGGTCCTGGGCTCGCTCCACCCTGCGTTGGTCTCCATGCTCAGCAGGGAGTCTGCTTGTCCCTCTCCCTCTGCCCCTCCCCCCTGCTCGTGCACTCTCTCAAATAAATAAATCTTTAAAAACTGTTTTGATTTGTTTTGGTATTAGAGATAAAAAAGCCCATATTCCTGGCTAACAAGTGGATGATTGGTACAACTTACATGCAGTTCACATCCATCTGTGGCCCATCGCTGGGCAAATAAAGTGCCCAGCTGGATGGGGTCTCTTTGGAGGGATTCTGACTCACGGCTGCTCTCCACAACAATTTCAGGACTACTAAATGCCCGGATGATTGTGCAAGATGGGTGCAGGTGCTGGTATCATTTGGCCAGACTTTTCCCCCACATAAATGGGATGATGCTCTCATCTCTGTGCCTGGGGTTCTGTTTTCATCAGCCTTCAGTACGGCGCCCTCAGCTGCGGGATGACCGGCTCATCCAAGCAAAGGCTGTCCCTGATCCAATACAATCTCTGCACACTCTGTGCTCCGTGTTTTGCCTGTGGCGTTTCTGCTCCCTGACTTGGATTTTCCTTGGGCTTTTTGCGATGGCCGTGTGACGCATTGTTGGTAATGAAACTTAAATCTTTGTTCTGGATAAACGCTATCCTTAAATATATGCTTTTCAGCTTGGATGATTATTATTATTATTATTAAAGATTTTATTTATGTATTTGACAGAGACAGAGATAGCGAGAGCAGAAACACAAGCAGCGGGAGTGGGAGAGGGAGAGAGAAGCAGGCTTCCCGCTGAGCAGGGAGCCTGATTCGGGGCTCGATCCCAGGACCCTGGGATCATGACCTGAGCCGAAGGCAGACGCTTAACGACTGAGCCACCCAGGCGCCCCTCAGCTTGGATTATTGCCACACTTATTTTACAAACCTTTGTCTGTCCTAAAATGTAATTTTAGTTTTTTGTCTAAGATCTGTGACAGATTCTAATCCCCCTCGCCCCCGGCTTTGTTTTCCATCTTTACATATGGGACACTCCTCTCCAGTTGAGATATCTTTGGCATACTTTTCTATCTTGCTGGCCCTCTTGCCTCTAAGCCATTTGTGACTGCTTAGAAGCATGCAGACTTTTTTTTTTTTCCCCCAGCTCTAATGGATTAAGCCATAGTTCAGGTTCTAAAAAAAAAATCCTTGTGAGTGGTTTTATGCTGTGCAATCTTCAGATGTTAATTTGCAGCCCTTCAACATTCTCTAGTCAGGCAAAGCCTGGGGGTGAGAGGGAAGAGGTTGGCTTCTAAACCGTTTACATAATGAAACTAGCTCAAATCTTTTTTTATTATGAAAGTAATACAATATCTATTAGAGGAAAAACTAGAAATAGAGAAAAAGAAAAAGAACCCAGTATCCAGAGAAAATGTGTACTCATTCTGAGTGTCTTTTTTTTTTTTTTTAATGCACATAAATTGCCCAGCTGTTGGGGCTACAACTCAGATTTGTATCCAGCTTTTACATTTCATATCACATCATAAACATTTCCTTATGGTAATGCTAACTTCATAAACATGTGTAATGGCTTCAAGACATGGAATCACAAAGATGGGCCATCATTCAACAGCTCCTATACTGTTTCCAAATTTTCACGGGTGTACGTAATGATGTAATGGACATCTTTGTGCATATGGCTTTTAAAGATTATGTTCCTAAGCTGGTAGTTTGCTGCCTAGAACTAGACTCAAAACTCCAGAAAAAGTCTCCCCAACATGAAATTCAAATATTTGAAAGAGAAAAACAGGGAAATCTGAATAAACCTCTTACAGACCCATGGTACATTTAATGAAAGAAACTGACCTAGGTGCCATACATGGACTAAAGTATATAGACTTTTTCCAAATGTCTTTTTTTCTGTTCTAGGGTGCAATCCAGGATATAGCTTTTAGGATTCAACTTTTAAAACATGGTGATAGTAGTTTATTCAGAAAAAGAGCTGAGTCGTGTATTCTCTGGGTCGTTGCATAGCTAATAATGTCTTCCTGACTCTGACTCATAGACAGCAGCCTTGTGGGTGGGATTCCTGAGTCACAATTCCCTCCCCTCCCCCCTTTTTCCTCCTTTGTTATTATTTTTTAAAGATTTTATTCATTTATTTGAGAGACAGAGAGCAGGAGCAGAGGGAGAGGGACAAGCAGATTTGGTGCTGAGCACAGAGGCCAACACAGGGCTCAATCTCACGACCCCAAGATCATGACCTAAGCTGAAACTGAGAGCCGGACCCTCAACCGACTGAGCCACCTAGGTGCCCCTGTTTTCCTCCTTTAACTATTTGAATATAATTATCATGTTCCTTTTACATTTCTTTTTCTTCAGTCTGATCACTCTGAGTCCCTTGAGTTTTGCTTCTATGATCTGGTTCCTCATTATGTTCTCGCTCTTTGTGTGATCTTTGGCAAGGCTTCACAACTCTGATTGCTTGCAACCTGTCAGAATCTCACTGGTGGTTTGCTGTCTAGCACAGGATCAAAACTCAAGAAGTCTCACCGACACAAAATACAGCAGAATTGCCACCACTTGCATCTTCAACACTTGGCTTTTTGACATAGTCCATGGTCATGATCCCTCCTTTAGCAGCTAAATCACTTTGTTGCTTCACACTGAATGTCTATTCAAATAAAATGTTAATACCAAATAAAAAGTTGTTAATAACATGAGGAAATGCTTATGATATCATATGAGTTTCAATATTGTCTGTTCAAATAAAATAAAATGCATGGGTTATTGATCTGTCTTAACCCAGGCATTCTCTAGTGGAAAATTCTCTACATTACAGTGGTTTGTGGCTCTCCAAAGCTCAGCCTTACCCAACAAAATCTTATACCTTAGTATTTCCTTTAGGGAGGTATTAAATCAAATTAAAATGTTTTTGGGCGCCTGGGTGGCTCAGTTGGTTAAGCGACTGCCTTCGGCTCAGGTCATGATCCTGGAGTCCCGGGATCGAGTCCCGCATCGGGCTCCCTGCTCAGCGAGGAGCCTGCTTCTCCCTCTGACCCTCCCCCCTCTCATGTACTCTCTCTCATTCTCGCTCTCTCAAATAAATAAAATCTTAAAAAAAAAAATTAAAATGTTTTCCTTAGGGAATGTGATAATGAAAGCTGTACAGTTGTTATCTTCAACGAAATACAGATTGCCCCAATCTGGTAAGTTAATTTCAAGTCTAGGGAGGCCTAAATGTATAAATATCTTCACTATGAATTGACCCAAACCATCAATAAGCAATGAGCTATTAAACGAGGCAGCACATTGGTCATAAACAAAATTAGTGACTTGGTACAGTTATTAACAGACTGAAGATTCCTCTTCATAGATAACATGGTATCATTTTGAATACAAACATATAGTATAATGAAAGACTCTGCTCGTATAATGAAAGACTATAAAATGAAGACAGATTAGGGCTAATGGTATTTCCTTGGTTTACCCAATTAATGACCCAAGTTAAATAATAAATGAAATCAGTCTGGAACAGCTATTAATATATCTTTCCCAGTCCTTAATGATCTTTGCATTCTCTCTCAATACTTATAGATCATCACCACCACCACCATCATCATCATCACTAATTTTTATTGAGCAACTGGTATGTGTAGGTTCAATGCTTAATGTCTTGCATTCATTACCACTTATAATCTCCACAAAAAATCCTGTGGAATAAGTATTAATGACCTCATTTTACAGAAAGGGAAATTGAGGCTCAGGGAAGAAAAGCAGATTTTCAACTTTATATTTCTCTTAAAAGGTGAAGCAGACCTTCAAGGCCTGCCTGATTCCTAAACTCATGTGAACATTGCCTTTCATTCATATTGTCATATTTTTATTTTCATAGTCACTAAGAGGTTCTAGACTACATCTAATTGGTATCATTCCTGGGATCCACCTTTCCCCCTTTTTGAAAATTTGGATATTATTTTATCCATCTCCACTTTGATTTCTTGGGAACTATTAACTACTTCCTTGATCATAGTCTGCATGTTCCTTCGGCAAACTGGCATGGTAGAGATTTGGGCCTGAGGAATTAACTTTACTTAATGGGAACCAGTTTACCATCGCTAGTAAAATTAGGATTAGAGTTTAGTATAGAAAGAGTTTGGGAACCATCCAGATTAGGTAATGAAATTCCTTGGGTCTGAGCCTTTGCTGAAGAAAAAAAGCCCCCCTTACTAATCCTGGCCCTGAGGGAATTCTGCCGGGTGAATTCATATTCTAAGTTTCAGAGTTAGTCAGGCTGCAAATTTTATGAATCACTTGGCTCTCTCCTGTCTGAAGCCCTGGTCAGGTTTTCCTAAATTTTGCCCAGGTATTGACCTGGCTGTGGTCAACATTTGAGGTAGATAGATTCTGGGGACAAGAAGACTCCGTTAAGGCAGCCAAAGTTGACAGGTTGGTGGCATTTAGCATGGCTCTTGCAGAATATGGAGCCTTCTGACCACCTCTGGGTCACCAACTCCATTATGGTGGTCTTCTCTTACAAACTCTGGGGCTTCTAGTTTAGCCCAGCTTCAGTGCTATTCTGTTTGACTCTCAGTGCACCTTCAACATAGGAACACAGGAAAACATCAAAACATCTTGATGGATTCACATGTTCTGATAGATAGGGTAATAGATCTTTGATTTCTTAATTGGGGAAAAAATACAAAAGAACTACAGATGATGAACATTAATGTGCTGAACTCAAAAACAAATAAATGGAAACTTTTCGTCCTACTTGCTTTTGTTTCTTTTTCTTTGTAAAGAAATAAAATATTACAATCAAGTTGAACTGTCTTTTGCTCTCATCTCCATTCACCTCCTTTCCTCCCCAGAAGCAAGGACTACCACAAATCTGTCATGTGTAAATGTACATAGATATCAACAGACAATATATAACTGTTTTTCATGAATGTACAGAAATGGTCTCATATGACACAGTGTTATGCAACTCTCCCCACTCGACATTATGTTGTTAAAATTTATTTTTGCTGATATATAAAATATATAATTCAGTCACAAATTGTCTTGATATTTTATTCTTTATATCAGTACTTGTCTATTTTCCTTCTGATGAAGGATGTTTCCAATACTTTATGACTGCAAAGAGAGCTCTTTTCTAGAGCATAGGGGCAGGACTTCACTTGAGGTATTAACCTACAGTTAACATGACTGGGTGGTCAACTTCCAGGTTCCAATTCTTATGGAACAATTCTCCAAAGTGTTTGAATCAAATAGTACTTGCATTTGCAGTTTTGACAATTCCTGTTTTTCTTCACCCTGGCCAACAGGAATATGTCAGACTTTCAGCTTTTGTCCTGTTGAGAAATGTTAAATGGAAGCTCAGTGTTATTTTGTTTCATTTTCCCTGTACTAGTATTTCATATGCTAATCATCCATTCCTGTTATTCTGTGAATACAAGGAAGGAACACTCGTCTATCACTCTCAATAAAGTGGATTTATTATACTAAAGTTTTAGTGTTGATTTAATCAAATTAATCAGTCTTTTATAATTTTTGCTTTTTGTATTCTGTTTAGGAGTTCCTTCCCTTTCCAAGGTCATACAGATGCTTTGATTTTACAATCAATCTGGAATTTATTTTTTGAATGGTGTTAATGGAGATTCAGTGGTATTGTTTTAGCTATGAAAATGTCCATATGGAAATTAAGTTGTCTCAGTTCCATTTATTAAATAGTATTTCCCCCAATGATTTATAATGTCTCATCTACTTTATAGCAAGGATTTTATACATCTGCTTTATACTGGGTCTATTTTGGGGCTTTTTTTTTTTTTTTGAAGATTTTATTTATTTATTCGACAGAGAGATAGCACAAGTAGGCAGAGCGGCAGGCAGAGGGAGAGGGAGAAGCAGGCTCCCTGCTGAGCAGGGAGCCCGATGTGGGACTCGATCCTAGGACCCTCGGATCATGACCTGAGCTGAAAGCAGACACTTAACTGACTGCGCCACCCAGATGCCCCTATTTCTGGGCTCTTTATTCTATTCCATTGATCTGCTTGTCCATCTCTGGGCTGTTATTCTTGCTGTCTTACTTTACAGTGTGCCTATATAGCTTCTAAGGTAAGTTCTTTGTTCCAGAATTATTTTGGCTACATCTTGGCTTTTTGTTTTTCCATATGCAGTTTAGAAATGGACAAATTTCAATGAAAATGCCTAGTGAGATTTTTTTTTAAGATTTTATTTATTTGTTTGTTTGTTTATTTTTTTATTTATTTGACAGAGAGAGAGACAGTGAGAGAGGGAACACAAGCAGGGGGAGCGGGAGAGGGAGAAGCAGACTCCCCGCCGAGCAGGGAGCCCGATGCGGGGCTTGATCCCAGGACCCTGGGATCATGACCTGAGCCAAAGGCAGCCACTTAATGACTGAGCCACCCAAGTGCCCCTACCTAGTGAGATTTTGATCAGAGTTGCATAGAATTTATAAGTTAGGTTGATAAGAATATTGTACCAGATATCTTCTACTTCTTCCTTCAAATTCACTCTTTTAAAATAACTAAAACATTACAATAAATTTGAATTCCTTTCTCTCTTACTGTCTTACTTTGGAAGACTGAATTTTACTCAATTACCTCTCCAGGTATATATTATATATATACATATATATATACCTTATAATAATATATACTAGCCCTATATATAGGTTATTAAATAAATGAATACAATATCCAAAGAGTTAAGGAACAGAATAATATCCATAAAGAAGAACAAGTATTGTGAAACAGAAACAATTTAGATGTGAATCCTGAACATAAGTAAATCTTGACATAGAAAAAAAAGAATCAAAAATCCTGGAAATGTCAGTATATTCTCTGAAATTTAAAATACAAATCCATACATAGAATAAGCTCTAGATTGGGAACTCTTTAGAGATAATTGATGAATTGGGATATAGTATGGTAGAAATCACATGGAAAGCTATAGAGCTAAAGAGATAAAAAATATGAATATGATGATGTGGAGGGCAGGCAAAAAGGTTCCAACACAAATGAAATAGGATATAAAGAAGTACAAAATAAAGGGAATGGCATACGGCAGAAAATCAATATTAGAAGCAGTAGTAACAGAATGTTAGAACTATAGAAAAATATGAGTATTAAGATTGTAAAGCAGACAGTGTTCTGAGCAGGATGAAATAAACTCACATCTAGACATATTAATGGAAACTCTAGAACATGAAGGATATAAAGAGAAATTGTTACCAATTAATAGAAAGGAAAAAAACCAGTTAGACTGACAAAAGACATTTCATTGGTAGCTGTAGATGCTAGAAGACAGTAACACCTTTAAAGTTATGAGGAAATATTTCTGCCAACCTAGAATTCTGTACCCAATCAAGCTATCATACAAGGGGAGAGAAAATAAAGGTATTTTCAGAAAACAAAAAAGCATGAGCACTTACCTTTTCATAGACCTTGGAGAAAGTTACTAAAGGATGTACTTCAGCAAAAAGACATGCAAATTCGCACTGAAGACTTGGGTTGTAAGAAATGAGGCAAAGCTAGTAAAATTTATTGGTAAATCTAATAACATAATTTGCAGGAGTTAAGAAGATGGAACTAATATAAGAAAGCTGTGGATTTCAGTGAGGACATAATACATGGAAGGCCTTTCTCTTCTTCAAGATGTGGATGGGTGACAATCACTTGAAACAAGGCCATAGATACTCCACTTTAACAAGCCACAGTCCAGTGTGGTTCTCAGCTTCCAGTAGCCTTCGTTCATGAGGTGAGCCCAGCTCTGGCCTCTTATCAGGCATGGTGTGCTTTTAAGTCCCATCACCCTTTAGGAGTTGAAATTCCTTGTCTTAGTTCAGACTGCCAAGTTAAAACACAGTAGGTTGGGGGCTTAAAAACAGACATTTATTTCTCAGAGTTCTGGAGTCCAAGATCAAGGTGCTGGCAGATTTCATTCCTGGTGAAGCCTGGCTTTCCGGCTTCAGATGGGGGCCATCTCATTGGATGCTCACGTGACCTCTTTGTGTGCTCCTGGAGAGACTGAGCTCTGGTTTTTCTTCTTGTAAGGGCACTAATCCCATTATGGGGACTCTGCCTTCAGGGTCTCAGCTAAACTTAATCACCTCTCAAAGATTCCATGCCTAATCCTATCACATGAGGATTAGGGTTTTAACATATGTATTTTGAGGGGATACAAACATTCAATCCATAACATCCCTAAAGGGGTAGATACTTTTTTTTTTCTTTTTTAAGATTTTATTATTTATTTGACAGAGAGAGACACAGCAAGAGGGAACATAAGCAGGGGGAGTGGGAGAGGGAGAAGCAGGATTCCCGCCGAGCAGGGAGCCCAATGTGGGACTCGATCCCAGGACCCTGGGGTCATGACCTGAGTCGAAGGCAGATGCTTAATGACTGAGCCACCCAGGTGCCCCAAGGGGTAGAATTCTAACCCTCTCTGTCCATTTCTGAATCCAGAGGTTTAGGGCTTCACCCCTGTTCATTGCTCTCTCATTCATGGAAATGTTTACCTTGTTTGTGAGCATAACTTGTCTTACTTAAAAAAATTTTTTTAAACTGTTTTTACTGTCTTTGGAGTAGAAGGGAGAATCTCAAGCCAAAATGCATACTATTATACATGTTTCATTGACAGGAAACCCCCCAAAGTTCTGTCAGGACTATCTGTGGGCAGCTCAGCATCACTACCACCTGCTTTCACCCACGAATTGCCTGCAGCACAAAGGAGAGGCCAGAAATGACATTTCCCAGAGTTTCCTTCTCTCTATGATCCCGGGTAGTGTCAGTCAGTGAAAGGCATGAGACTGGAAGGCAGAGGAGTGGGGGAGGCCACACTCACCGGAAGCAGACCGAGGTTCTCAGCAGCTGCAGGGTATTGTCCAGTGAATGAACCTTTTGGAGACAGTAGTCAGCCTAGATGGCCAACAGTAACCTCTAGAGAATCTCTTGCTTCAGAGTTGCTGGCCAAGGTGGATGGTAGGAATTTCTCAAAGGTTTCTGATATTTGAAGTGGCTTCCAAGTAAGCTCTTTAGACCCTCTCGTGGTGGTGATGCAGGCTGAGATCATCACAAAGAGCCTCCTTGACCTTTGCTTCGTTGTCCTGCAAACAGATGCGAAAGCCTCAGATGTCCTGTTTTAAAGTCTTTAGTACTTAGATTAGATCAAGGAATGTGGTAGCCAGCCGCGGAGAGAGCCCCAGTGATTGCTTTCTCCTGGTACTCATGACTGGGCAGAGCCCTGGCCACCTGAATCAGGGAGGGCTCTGTGTAACCCGTGGAGTCAGATGGGAGGGATGGTGTGTGACTTCTGAGACTAGGTCATAAAAGGCGTTGTGGCTTCTGCCTTGGCCTTCTGGAAGACTTGCTCTGGGGAAAGCCAGTTTTCAAGTTATAAGGACACTCAAACAGCCCTCTGGAAAGGCCTGTCTGATGAGGTGCCGAGACGCCCCACCCACAACCAGCAGCAATCTGCCAGCCGTGGGAGCGAGCTGCCGTGGAGTGGGTCCTCTAGTTTCGGGCGTGTCCTCAGATGACTTAAACCCCAGTCAGCCTCCCCAGAGATCCCAAGCTCGGCTTTCCCAGTTTGAGCCACTTCCAAATTCCTGGCCCTTAGTGACAAATAATAAATGGTTATTGTTATTATAAGCCACTAAGGTTTTTTTGGGGGGGGGGGTGATTATGCAGAAAGAGATAACCAATACAAGTAGCTTCTGTTTTCCTGACCAACCCCTTATTTAAAAATTTTTCATGCTTATGCCTCCTAAATCGTCTTATGCAGTCACTGAATATGGAGGTAGACTCATGGCCATTTTTTGGCCTGGATTTTGACAAGCCCAGGCAGCTTGTGTGTATGCGTGTGCGTGTTTTGTAAGTAGGCTCCATGCCCAACGTGGGGCTTGGACTCAAGACCCTGAGGTCAAGAGCTGCATACTCTACTGACTGAGCCAGTGAGGCACCTCAGCTTGTGTTTTTCAAACCGGTTGCCAATTTCCAGCTGGAAGTGTTGTTTGTATCTCCCCAGATTATCAGTGTGCCCATTGCCTGTTCTTCCTGCAGCAAGAAGACGGCAGGTTTGAGGGTGGTCAGATGTGACCGGCTGAATCCCATCTTTACTATTTCATGGCTGTATAATCTTGAGCAAATTTCTAAAGCTTTTTAAATTTTCATTTGCTTGGCTATTAAATATGAATAATAGTACCTACCACACAAATTTAAAAACAGGTTACATTTTAAGAATATATGAAGAATTTATAACATAGCATCTGGCACATAGTGATCATTTACTAGTAGTTTGGTGATGATGATGATGATGATGATGAAGTATACACTTTGGTGTTTGGCAGTCAAGGCCTCTCATAAGTACTTTCCTCTTTCAATGATCTATCGTTATATAACATACCAGTCCCAAATTTTTATCTAAAGGCATGGACCATTTTATTGTCTCTCACTATTCTGTGGGTTGACTGGGATCACTTGGGGGGAACTTCTGCTCCATGTGGTATCAACTGCAGTCATCTGGGGGCTCGACTGGGTTGGAATATGCAAGATGGCTTGCTCACATGGCTAGTCTTCATACTGTCTGTTGGCTGGGAGCTCTGTTGGGGCTTTGATCAAAGAGCCTACACATGGCTTGGGCTTCTCACAGCATGGTGTCTGAGTTCTGAGAGACAGTGTCTCAAGAGCAAAAGTTCCAAGAAGCAGGAAGCGAAAGCTACTGATTCTCTCAAAGGCTAAGTCCCCAACTGCACCCCAGGTTTCTGCTACATTCTATTTGTTAATCAGTCATGGGACCAGCCCAGATTCAAGAAAAGGAGAAGTAAAGTCTACCTCTCCATAGGAATAGTGACAATGAATTTGCCATCATCATATTCCTCAATTTCCTTTCCAAATATCTCCCAAAATTCCCCTTAGGGGATCCTAAGGAGCATAAGTCTATATAAGCGTTTCCAAATATATCTGGTTGTTCTTTGCCTCTCTGTTCAGAGCAAGCCCGTTCCTCTCCATAAAGCTTTCCCTCGGATACCTCTGCCCTCTAGGGGACCCTTAGAACTGACTGGCAAGATCAGCCAGTGATTAGGGCCTCCTGCACATGTGACAATGCATGTACCTGTTACTTGACACTTCCAGACTTGAATACTAATGTTGTTTGTAGCTTCCCAGTGAGTGGGTTTTTCTACTTCGTGGCTTTTTGCATCAACCTGGTATGGGTCTTACCATTAATCGGTGCTTCGTAAGTATTGTCTTATTTGAATGATATACTGTGTGGAGACAGTGGTGGGAGGGAACTGACATTTATTGACCCCTTAGAGTCAAGCATACTAAGTGTACATGCATCCTCACTTTATCCGTGTTCCCTGACTGTCCCATAAGATGAGCATTATCACTCCCATCCGACAGACAGACGAGGAAACCGAGTACTGGCCTCACTTCACACCCAGCAGGTGGGAGAACCACAACTGAATGCAGGTCTGTTTGACACCAAGGCCTGTCTTTATCTTTCATTGCTATTGGCCTGCCTACAACTCCCTTGAAATGAAGCTATCTGGGAAAAGAACTATGTAACTACGGACTGTGGTTTTTAGAGCATTTGAACCATAAACTCCCCACGGCGAGGGCATGTTCTCATCAGCCTCTCTGCGTGCAGGCATTTACCAAAGCTAAACATTAACCCACACCAGCTCTGCATTGTCTCCCCGTTTGCAAACCCTCGTGGCTCCCAGTGGCTTTGGTCCTAGACCGTCTCCGTTATTAGTCCCTTTTAAACAGCTTCTGGGCAGCACGATGACATGTTTGGAAACACGGTGGCCTATTTGTGGTGATTCCACCTGGCCGAAACGCCTGGGTCCTCAGCTTCCGCAGGCCTCCTGGCTCCAGAAGTACCTGGGAGCCCCTACTTAGGCCTCTGTTGAAGAGTCTCAAGAGGCTGCTTGTGGCTCCTTCTCTGCCTCGGAGGGGAGGAAAAATGCGGGCCGCGCATTTCCAGAGGGCTTCAGGGGATCAAAGAGAGAAAAGCAAACACTGAGGGAAAATGTGCTATTTATTCTTGGAACAAAGTTACATTGGCAGCTTTGTCCTCACTAGTAATGCTTGTTTTCCTGAAAGGATTTCCTCCCATGGGATTTAACCACCACTCGGCTCCTGACTGGCAACTTCTATCTCCCGCCCCTTCCCAGCCGCGCTTTCAGTTTTCTCACAGGCTGGGCAAAAATTAAAGAGATTAAAATCATCCAGGAGAGAAAGTGGGTTAGTGCAGCTGCCGCTGTAAATGCCCGCGTCAGCAATCCAAGTCGGCAGCTCCAGTAAGCTTGGCCATGTGAGTGGTGTCCTGGGCCACAGAGGGGCGGATCCCAGAGACTCCAGGCCTCCCTCCCTGGGGGGAGGGGTAAGGAGGCTTCTTCGGAACGAGGAGGGCTGCCCGGTGGAGGTGTCTTTCTTTGGAAGAGCAAGTTCATTCTTGTTGTTTTTCACGGACATTTCTGCTTTTAATTAAGTGAGGAAACAAATTCATTGAAGGTTACGTGGCAGAATAATTTATTGAGATGTTCTTTTATGTCTCATTCTCTTTGCTGTACTCTTCTCTCCTCTGCCTCAGGAAGGTGGGAAGACCCTGGTGAGCCCTTGTTTTGGGGGGCCCTTGTCTTTGAAAACAGGCTTTCCAATAGAAGAAGACATCCTTATTCCTGTTTTTGTTTTAGCTGCCTACATTCACTGAGGGGAATCGCAGTGTTGTTCTGTGCTGGGGGTGGGGGTGAGAGTGGGGGGCGGGAGGATGGGGGGTGTGGTTGGGGGAGGGGTGGCTGTGAGTTTCGGAGGGTGTGCATCCTGACTGGAAGCTAGGGAGTCCCTGAACAGGAAACTAAGGACGGGATCACTGGGGTGTTCATGACTTCTGAACACCTGGACCCTGCTTTCCCACAGCACCCACGATGGGTGCTGCTTGGGGCAGGAGGGGTGATGGGGGTGTAGAAATAACTAGACATTCAGGGCTGTGGCCTTGAGAACATCTGTGGGGAAAAAACTCCAAGGCCCAGGCCTCAGCAGACAGAACCTGCCTCCTGGTTCCATGCAGGCTTGGACAATAAACCTAGATGTGGTGACTAGTATAGACCGAGTCTGGAGGACCTCTTTGCATCTTCTTAATGGTCTAAGTCACCAGGGACCTTCTCCTGACCCTGAGAAGCTGGCATGCCCCCAATAATGATTGAGATTACATTTCCCCATGGAGAGAGTAGGAAGCTCAGGGCAAATCAAATGCAATGTAAAGAAATAAAAGAAGTGTGGGATGTCTCTTGCACCCTCATCATGTAGCAGCCCCTACTAGGTGCTAGGCACTGTGCCAAATTCTGGAGCCAGATGGACAAGCACCTACTGTGCTGGTGAGACTGGGATCCCGGTGAGACAACGGTGCAGAGCTCATGAGGGAGACGTGTCCCCAAGGCTGTAGATTCTCGGGAGGGAGCGCTGCCTCTCTTCGGGGGCAGGGAAGCCTACTCAGAATGGCTCACCTTTGTTCTGAGTCTTAAAAGATGAACTGGAATTCCTTAGGGGAGGATGGGGGTGGAGTCGAGAACATTTTGTACAAAGGTAGAGAAGCGTGAAACAGCAATGACATGTTTGGGAGACTGTGAAGAGGCTGATCTGGTGAAAGCATGACAGGTTGTTACTGGATGAGTGGGAGAGGCAGGTAGGGGCCGCCCCAAAGGGCTTTGCATCCCAGGCTAAGGAATCTAGACTTCATCCGGGAAGAGGTGGGAGACCCCAGAAGGATTTTAGTGACGAGGATAGATGTGTTCGTTACGAAGCAAAGCCAGCTAAGGAAGGTCACGAGGAAGGAAGGATCACAAAGGTAGGAGGGGTCGTAGGAGATGGACAAGCTCGGAAGTGAGGGGGGAAGGGTGTGGAGACAGAAGGGGCCAAGAGTGGGCAGTCCTGCAGGGAGATCAGCAACACCAGCTTAGGGACGGCCCCTGGAGTTTGACATTTGCGGGCTATTGGTGATGTGGGCGAGTGCAGTTTCAGTGGAGGGCTGGGGACAGACCAGACGACAGTGAGTTGAGGATTGAGTGGAGGTTAAGAAAGTAATGGTAGTAAACACACCCATTTGTCTGAGACATTTGGTTATGAAAAGAAATATATGGAAAAGTATCAATACATGGGTACATAATGTAGAAAACTTATCTAATAATAATTTATTAATGTGCTTTAAATGATGGAGCAGGTTCAGGCACGGTCAGGCTTGAGGGGAAGGAGGCAATTGGGAGGATCAAAGACAAGGGACGAGGTAGTAGCGTGAGGAAGAAAGTTCTGGCAAGCAGGGGCTTGAGGCACAGCCAAGACCCCTGACCGGACCAAACTTCTCATGTGCCCGGGGGGGGGGGTTCAGGTCACACATCTGCGTGGAAGCTCTGTCGTTCTGCACATCTCATCACAAGCAAACCCTATGCTTCTGATGGGTTTTCTGCAGTTTTCTGCAGAACTCCCTAGCTTCCAGTCAGGATGCACACCCTCCGAAACTCACAGCCACCCCTCCCCCAACCACACCCCCCATCCTCCCGCCCCCCACTCTCACCCCCACCCCCAGCACAGAACAACACTGCGATTCCCCTCAGTGAATGTAGGCAGCTAAAACAAAAACAGGAATAAGGATGTCTTCTTCTATTGGAAAGCCTGTTTTCTGCAGTAAACCGTTAAAAATAAAGCCAATGGATTGTATGGTAAATACATTAATCAAACCCGCTAATTTGAAGAATGCCAGGTGTGGACATTTAAGGGAAGCAAACGAACCAAGCCTTTCATTTTCATTTATTATCTCTTCTTCTGTTAGGATCCTAATCTTAGACTCCTTGTTCACATCCAAAGTAGATCCCAAACTCCATCCACTGTGCCCAGACACAGAGGGCTGACGGGTCGCCGGTGGCAAGTATCAGTTTAATGATGGAAATCACTCCGATTTAAGCACCGGGTTAATGAACAGACTGCCATCCATTTGGTTCGATTACATCTAGCACACCTGTGCATAAGGACACCATGTTCCAGAACTTGCTACCATGAAATTTATGAACCAGAGAACAGGGTAAATGATGTGCTGCGGGGTGGGCACAAGTTCGGGGCCCCCTCAACCATCTGGCGGGTGCACTCTCTTCAGGGAAATGAAGAGTTGGGTACGTTTTGTCGTCTGTCCTACGTTTGCCCACTTATCTTTCAGACCAACTCACTCTAATTTGCTTATGACTTTCTCAAGCTCACACCTTTCGGTCACAGGAAACAAGTCTTGGAGGAATTTAGAACCACTGCAGGTAGTCTTGTAAGGGAGTGCTGAAAGAGGACTCAATGTCCAGTTCAATTATGCCGGTAGGTTGAGCTACTTTAATTTAAATTTTTAAAAAATTTGCTTATTTATTTGAGAGAGAGAGCGAGAGCACACATGAGCAGGAGAGACAGAGGGAGAGGGAGAGAGAAATTGAAGCTGACTCCGGGCTGAGTGTGGAGCCTGATGCCAGGCTCCATCTCACGACCCTGAGACCGTGACCTGAGCCGAAACCAACAGTTGGTCGCTTAACCGACTGAGCCACCCAGGTGCCCCTTTAATTTAAATTTTATACTTTGTTTGGAACTCTAGTGTTTCTTATTTCTCTAAAAATGTGACTTTTTATTTGCCACATCTGAAGTGTAATTTTTTAACAGATCATGAGACTAAAATTATAGTACAATGTCTCCATTTTATAATGAGTCTATGATATTTTCAATAGAAAAGTAGAAAGATATTTATCTTCTAGATACTTTTTAGGGTCATATATATTGTGGCCAGAAGGTCTAACTTGCCTTGTCTTAGAGATTAACTATTAGCTATTTCATTAGGCATGCTTCACAGTTCCATCTTTTCATGTTTTTATAATTGAAAACTCTCACTTTTACAGTGGCTTCCTATTGGTTAGAGAGAGTGTTTATATGGATGATTTATTGAAGTTCCGTTCATGTTTATTTAACCCTGTTGGCCGAAATGAAGGAAGGAAAGGCGGTGTCAGCCCGCACGTGAGAATCTCCCTATGGAAAATGGAGGGGGGGGAAGACACAAAATTTATACTAAGCTATGTTTATGGTTTAACTGGTGGATATGTGTTGATTCAAGACCCATCATTAATCAGAGGTAAGGTTGTATTGGGCAACAGCCACTGGCTAGAGAAATATTTTGATTTCTACTCCAGTACTCCAAGTAAGACACAGTGGTTGAGCCAAGAGTATTTAGACTTCAGCTCTTCTGACTGGGGCCCGGGAGGAAATAATTCAATGAGAGATAAGCCTCCACTTTGAAACAGAGGAGAGACCATGCTTCACTGATGCTTTCTTCTCATTCTCTCATCCCTTTTGAGCACAAAGCATTTTAAGAAAGCGGGGGAGGTGATTAGCACTCTTATTAGCAGGCGGCACGGGGGGACCCATCTGTTTGGTTTATATTTCTTGGGTTTTTATATTCTATTAAAATTTCTTTGAAAACCCTGACTGGTGTGCCCAGCATCCCCTCATATTCCTGTGTACAGGTAAAACTTCACTTGGGGAAAAGGCAGAGAAAGCCTGGGAACGTGGATATTATAATTTGGTTGTACACATCTGGGAACTAGAACTTCAGAGAGGACATAACCCTCAATATTGATTGATTTGGTGATTAAACGCATCCATTAGACCTTGTACAAAGCTGGTGAAAGTTTGTCCTGGATGTGTTCCGTGCTTCCGTGTCTGGGAGGTGTCTGGGAGGCATTAGTAGCTGATACTATCGAAGGAGTGGTTTCATCTCGGCAGGCTGTCATGGAATGAATGAGCTGAAATGCCATCTGGTTAAATGACTATCCGTGGGCCTTCACAGAAATCCCATTGCTTTGCCAGGGAATGTGATGGCAAAAGTGAGACAGTGCGTTCAGAAAAAGAAAGAAAAAGAAATCGTCCTGCTTCTCCAAACTCACATTTTATACAAGTACCCATTTTCTTTTCAAGCTCACTTTTGTAAGATGAGTAAATGTGAAATGACCATAGGGCAAAGCATTAAAAAAAAAAAAAAAAAACTCATCCTCCCGATTTTCCCGAAGTGACATCATTAATGGTGACACATTGGTGTCTCCGTCTGCACATCCATTAGCCTCTCACTGGGCCATGAGGCAATTTCCTTTGTCTTTCATTGTTCGGTTTACATGACTGCCTTGCTCTGACGCTCCTGGAGATCATTTACTACTTCTGGAATTCATAAGCACTGGACTTTTGAAGGCTTCTTGTAAATAGCAGTGCCATAGGAGAAGGGGCAAGGATTCTGGTTTCAATCATTTGTACTTTCTTGGGATGGAACCAGATTTCCTACCCTTGACCATGTGGGGATGACCTCACTCACTCAAGGCTGAGATCAATCTAGGGATTTTTGTCAGTTTGGCATTGTCTTAACGTGCTTCGGACAAGGGAGTGATTTCAATATTTTCCTTTTCCTGATGACTTTTGGAAACCATCCTCTACTTGACTGAGCTTCTTACTGTTTTGTAAATTTCTCATCTGTTAGGACCTAGATTTTGTCTCCGCATTTCCTACAGAAGTGGTTCTTAAAACTGACTGCATATTTTAATTACCTGTAGAAGTTAAAAAGAAAAAAAAAAAAAAAAGTCCCACCTCTAGAGATTCTGATTCAGTTGGTCTGGTCTGAAGCTCAGCCTGTTACTTTAAAACGCTCCCCGAGTGAGGACTGAGTGTCAAGTGTAGGTTGTCTACAGTGTTTGGACAATTTCCTGTGAAGGGCAGGTGGTCTCCAGGAAATGACAGTTAACTGAACTGCATTGATAGATAAATGGGTCACACGGGGACACACGGGTTTGGGGTGAGGACATATCTAGACATACCTCATTGCAGCTTATTTTCGGGTGGAACCATAGGGGCATGAAGGTCTCACCTTAGGTCAGCTGGTAGCTTGGCTTTTTTTTTGGTGTCTGCCTTTGGGTGTTGGGCCTTAATTTCCTTAACAATAAAATGGGGATAATCAAAGTCTGAGGTCATATTTTTGTTTGAGGCAACAGCAGTAGTAAAAATCTGCCACAGTGAACTTTGGGTAAAATGGTCATATTGCTGTCATAGCAACACGGATGGGAGTTTGGGAACTGGCACCAGCAGGAACGCGTCTGGGGGCCTGGGCAAACAGAAGCAAATCCATGGGCTCAGCGAGGGATCACATAGGGATGCTCCTACACAATCCTGGCATCAGGATGTTGCCAAAGGAATGCCACAGCACCCCCGCCCCCGACCCGCCACACTGATGGTTAAAATGACCACATGTCCTCTGGGCTAACTGAAGGGACCTTGTCCTGAGTTGGCTGTGCTGTAGCCCACGACACCAGCGTGTGGGGTGGTGGAGCCCCGCTCTGAGCACCAGCGCCTTGAGGTTCCTGCATCCTCTACAGGGAGGATCAGGCCTGCTGGCGGCCACACCAGCGAGGCTGCTCACACTAGAGCCCAACCCACAGCCCCGGGCCTGGACCATGCCGTGGTTACTTCAGGCCCCGGTTTCCTGGGATGAACCTTTTTCTAACTCCCCACCCCGGGCTGGAACTAGAGCTGCAAGCCGAACCTGTGCAGACAGACTCCCTCCTGCCCAGCTAGTCCTCTGGATCTCACCCCTGCCTTGTGTTCTCACCCACCTCCGCCCTTCAGGTCAGTCCAGCGGACCCTCGGGGACGCAGGGAGTCCGACGCCGGGCTCGACCCCGGGACCCTGGATCATGACCCGAGCTGAAGGCAGACGCTTAACTGGCTGAGCCGCCCATTACACCGCCCCGGTGTCACGCTATTCTTTCATTATGTCCTCCTAGAGATGGAAAATAGATCTCATCTTGGGATAAGTAGCCCCACTTACTTTCAATTTCTCTCAGTCTGCAGGTTACATCCCCTTACTTCCTCTCAAGCTATGGGGTGTCAAGCCACACACACAGGACCTTAATAAAAAGGCAATCACGGACAACTATTTTTCAGGTGGGAAAATGAGGCATAGAGAGTTTTGATGATGTGTAACCATACAAATGAATGGGACTTGAAGGAAGGACTCTCTTTTCCCTGGAAGGGGCAGGGTCGGGGGACAGGGGTGGCGGGGGATGGGGTACTAGAAGAGCCGCAGGCACAAAAAAGAGCTTCCCTTCATGATGCCTCAGTAGTCTCGTTTATAAAATAAGAAAACAGGAGCGCTTCATCTGTCAAGACGCCGCGAGGATGGAAAGAAATACAGGTGAAAAGGCCGGGCGCAGGGTCTGGCCACTGAGAGGCTAGTCCACGTAAAAGGCACGCACATGCACGCGCGTGCGCGGCCACGAAGCCAGTAGCTTGCAGGAGTCTCAGCCGTAGCTGCCCATGGGCTGCCTGGGGTAGCTTCTGGACACATCTGTTTCTGTAGGACCCTGGGGCAGTCACTCCAGAGCCACCCCTTCAAAGCTGGTCTCTACGCAAGGACGTATGTTCTGGAGAATGACCCACAGAAGACCCCCAAGAGGGCTCAGGAGTCTATGTTGAGCTGCACAACCAGAGGCAGGGGGTGCCTCTATATCTGTGGTTCCTACAACCAGCTGGGGTGCAGGGGCCCCACAGTACCTTCTTCATTATAATGAAATGAGCTGATCCTAAGCAGGGTATTTAGCCCAAGGCCTGTGTGCACTAAGTATTCAACAAATGTTAGCAGTTCTTAACAGCAGTTGTTTTAAATCCAAAGCTAGGTTCATGGGTCAGAGTATTTCCAGATGTCCTTCCTCCAGTTTAGGGGGACAAATGAAGAGGCCCCGGATTAGGGCCAGACTATGGTAAGTCTATGCCATCTCTTGGCATCAGTGTATTTAATTATTTATTCGTACATTTGGCATACGTTTATTGAACACCAATTATGTGTGTGGCCCTGTGCTCAGCACACAATCCTTGGCTTCCTCTTGTTCATGCATGGCTGTGCATGGGGCCGGTGCACATAAGACTAAAACCAGGAAAACCCACTTGTCAACACCGCCTTCCATGCCTGCTGATAAAGCTGGAGAGTTAGAAGCTCTGATCGTGGCACGTTGCAAGTTAGTCAGGTGTGTATTTTACAGATAAGGAGCCTAAGGCCTGAGAGGGGAGTACGTGCCCAAGTCCGGAGAGTAATTTAGGGGCCATCTGAGGCTAGAATCTGCTTTCCTGATTAAGTTTAGGAAACAAGGGCCCTTTCCAGCAGACCAGTCGACTCTGTGTGAGAGCGAGATAACTAGTCTTTAAGTTTTCATTTACACATGGGTGTTCTTTCCCTTTCTGAAGAGGTACATTTCAAGGTTAAATGAAGTAGTTCTCGAACAAGTCTAGAACAGTGGTTCTCAACTCTGACTGTATTAGATCATCTGGAAAGCATTTCAAAGGAGATCACCTCAAACCAGGTAAATAAGTATTTGTGGGGGTGCGGCAGGGGCCTCATACTAGTTTTTAAAGCTCCCCAGGTGTGTCTAATATACAGGAGGGGCTTCACAGTCTAATATACAGTCATTCCAGTACACGGTCAGTGGTCTAGAGAGCAGTGCTCCCAAAATTCTCGTGCATATCTGAATCTCTGGAGATCTTGTGAAAATGTAGATTCTGATTCGGTAGGTCAAGTGGGACTGGCAAGTCCCGATTTCTAATAAGCTACCAGTTGATGTCAATACTGCCGATCTCAGGAACACCCACCCTTGGGTGGCAGAGCCAAAAGGCATGTGGATTCTGTTCATCCACTGGTCACTGGTTACTCCAGCCTGAGGTGTGGAAGTTACCTCTTCCCCTCATCCTCTCCTTATCTGCCCCCAGCAGCTCTTGTCACCAGGTCCTGTCAATTCCACCCCACTGCTCCCTGCGGCTCCTATCCTTTCTTGATGGACTGATTCGACATTCTCTTCCCTGTTTCCCCACCACCGGTCCCCGCTCTGGCCACGTTCTCTGCCAGACGGCCTCCTCATGGGGCTTTCTCATTCCTTCTTGCCTCTGCCCATGCTGTCTTTACTCCACAGAAGGCTCTTCCAGTCCCTGACCTCTCTCTTAAGAGACCACCGCATCCCTGGACCTCCTCTGTGCTTGTACCTGTCGCCGACGACGACTGTCAAGGAACAACATGCCCTTCTGGTTCATCTCTGCGTTTCCAGCGCCCAGCTCAACGCAGATCGGGCTCTCAATAAATAGTTGCTGAATTTAACAAACAAAACCTCAACTCTGAACGAGCAAGGCCAAAAAACAAAGACCTCGGCTACTCTCCTTCTGATCAAAATGAACATTCCTTCGAGATTATGCATCAGGCTTTAAACACCCCACTGGAAAAAAAAAAAAAAAGTCGATCAAATTTAACAAAGTAAGTACTAATATCCTGTCTGGGTTGGGTGGTTTAATCGGGGCTCAAAGCAGGCGACGGGACAGGAATGAGAGGATGGATGCTGGCAAGAGCTTGGAGATCTGCTTTCAGATCTGGACTCGTCCCAGCAGGGGGAAAAGGCTAGAGCTCCGGGACAGGGTGGAGACTGCCGATGGGGAACCTTGCGGGGCCCTGGAAAGGGTCGGAAGCGCGCGCAGGCAGGCAGGAGTTGGGGAGCGGGAACTAACTTGGCGTGGAAGGAGGCGCCGCACGCCGCAGCCGTTCAGGTTTCGCGTCTTTCCTTCGCCCACATGGGCCGCGGGCTTGGGGAAGGGGGCGGGGGAGAGGGAGGGCAGGTCCGGAGCCGAGGGGGTGGAGGAGGGGGGAGACCGAAGGAAATGAGACAACCTTTTCCTCCCACTGACTCGGGCTCCTCCAGCGTCTGCGGGGCTCGGTGCGACAGCCCGTGAGCGCCGAGGCCAGGACCCCGCGCCCCGCGCCGGCCCCGGCGGCTCCTCCACTGGGATTTCTCTCCAAGGCGTCAGCGCCCGCCCAAGTCCCGGGCGCCGCTTTGCCGCTTCCTCCCCGCGGCGATCGGCTCCGGGTCCCCCGGCTCGGCCCGGCGCGCCCCGAGCGCAGCCCCCGGAAGTGCGCGCCGGCGGCCCCGGCGAAGGTAAGCGGCGCCCGAGAGCGCGCCCAGGGCGCAGGGGCGCCAGGCATCCCCAGCCAGCCTGGGCCTCCCCGGAGCGCCTCTCTTCGGAAACACCCAGAGCACTTCTGACCTGAAGCCGCTGCTTTGTTCCTGACCCCCAGCCCAGGTGTTGCAGGCTGGGTCCCCCAGAGAACTCGGCTTCCCAGCCCTTTCTTTTTTTTGCCTCCTCTTCCTCTTCTTCTCCCTTTGCTTCCCCCGCCCCCAGCTTCTTTTTCTCGATCCGCAAACTCTGCTCTCTGCCTCTGCAGCCTGGCTTCGGAGAGCGGGTCCTGCCCAAATCTCGGCGCTTCGCTCCTCCTCCGCCTCGGGAGCCTGGGCTGAGCGGGCCGGCCCGCGGCAGTGACTGCCTTTGACCCCGGGCCTGCCGGGTGCGAACCTGCCCGAAATTTCTGGGGCTCGCGTTGAAACTCACGGATCTCGCTCCCTTTGGAGGCACCCAGCTCGCCGTGCGCTTTTGGCGACCCCCCAGGACCCTGAAATCAGAGCGCACTGGGGAGTCGAAAGACTGTTGGCGCCCCCTAAAGCCTCAGTGGGACGCTCTGCTGGTGGAGAGGGGCACAGTCCGCTCCTTGCCGCTCTGGCCCGGTTCCCCAGGATTGGAAGGAGTGGGGGGAGCACTGAATCCCGGGCGCGAGGGAGGCGGGGAGGTAATGAGGATGGCTCTCTGAGGGAGAGGAGGGCCAACGGCATCGTGCCCGCTTGCCGTTTTGCTCTTATTAACTGCCTGAATTCTCACATCATCAAGCCTCTGAGTAGGGAGTCCTCCCCCTGTTTTACAGACGGGCAAAATGAGACGCAGAGAGGTTAAGTAATGTGTCCCAGGGCCACACAGCTGGGAAGGGGCCCAGCTAGGATCTGGGTACCAGCTGATTTATACCACACATCCCATGTCCAGCCCTACAGAGAGTTTCCTCTATCCAGAGTGAGCAGGAACCTGTCATCTACCGCTGGCTCATACCATGGAGAATCAGGCTTTTTCTTTTTTGAGCAAATGCATCTTGATTCTAGTCAAATCCAAACGATTTATTTAGTACCTACTGTCTTCACAGTTCAGTGGCAAGCACTGACGTTTCACCTTTGAACCTAACTCTTTCATCCTCTTCTCATCATCCAGTCTCTCAAGAAATACATAATTGTGCCCCAGAAGGCTGGCCTGAATCTCTTTCTGGACAGGCAGTTCAGCTCAGTGGCTAAGAGCCCAGGCCCTGGAGACGGACCACCAGCGTGTGAGTCTGGCTGAGGCCCTCCTGTACCTTTCTTTCTGCAGCTGGACTTCCTCATCTGTAAAGTAGGGATGGGAGGATTTAAAGCAGTTGTTCTCAACCGGGGTTTCCATTTTAGCCTCCCAAGTGACATCTGGCAACGTCTGGAAACATTTTTGGCTGTCAACATGTAAGTGGGGGAGGATGCTGTTCGTCTGGTGGGCAGGGGCCAGGGATGCTGCTGAGTAGCCTATAATGTTCAGGACAGCCTCCCACAGCAAAGAATTAGCCAGCCCCAAATGTCAGTGGTGCTGAGTGGAGAAACCCTGGTGTAATGTATCAGTCCATGAAGGGTGCTATTATTCCCAGCTCTCATCTTCTTATCTGCTCCAGTTTGGCCGATTATACCAGCTTCTGTCCCCAGATCTCCTCTCAGTCCAGCACCAGAATTCTGTTGTTCAAACCACAGCAGACCTTGCGACTGCATTGTCTTAATACGGTCATTGGCTCCCCAGGGCTAACAGAAGGGATGGGAAGCTGTGGGTGGTTTACAAGCAACCAAGCTAGATCCCGTACAGACTCAAGTTTGCGAATCGCTGTCCTGCAGGGTCCCATCTTACCTCCGACGTTGGCTCACATGGCTGTTCATGGTAAGGCCTCACCTCACCTTCCCAGCCTCGCCTTAGTTCCCATCTTGAGGTGCCTGCCATACCACCACCCGACTTACTGTCTTGGTATTCTAGGTGCCGACTTGTTGGAATGCCCTTCCTCCTCCTTGGCAAATTCCTCATCATTCTCTGAGACTTGAGCTCCAGTCCACTGCCAGCATAGCAGCCCTCACTTCCCGAAGCAACCCGGTCACTCCCTGCTGCCCCAGCTCGGGCCCTCCACTGCCTTTTTCTTTCAGTGTCCCTTCCCCATAGGGATCCCTTGCTCATGCCCACACTGGTCTCTGGCTACCTCGTAGCTAACACAGTGCTGGACTCGTGGTGGTGGTTAGGCTTGCGGGCTTTGGAGTCAGGCTGCGTGCGTTCAAATCCCAGCTTTG
This sequence comes from Mirounga leonina, assembly GCF_011800145.1. Classification (NCBI taxonomy): domain Eukaryota; kingdom Metazoa; phylum Chordata; class Mammalia; order Carnivora; family Phocidae; genus Mirounga; species Mirounga leonina. Next base: position 40,186,616 of record NW_023270305.1, read on the forward strand.
CCACTTATCCACTCTGTGACCTTGGGCAAGCTGACTCAGTCTCTCAAAGCCTTATTGGTCAAATGGGAAGAAATGATCTGTCTTCACTGCAGCCCGGCATAACGAACGGATGGGATAATACTGACTGCCACTCCATGCCAGGACAGGGTTCAAGTTTGGCATTTTATGTTTTTACTCACTTAATCCTCACAACGAACCTTTAAAGTTCGAGCTGGTGTTGCCCTGTTTTCCCGACAAAGAAACGGAGGCAGAGAGAGGCTAAGCAGTTTGCACCAAGTCGCACAGGGGAGGAGCGGTAGGGCCAGGATTCACAGGGACGTCTGGCCTGTGGCTCACGCGCTTCACGCTCTGCAGGTGGAGGGTTTAGCTCGGTCCTCCCCACAGAGTAAGCGCTCAGTAAACACGAGCTGCGGTTTGTGGTGTGCGTCGATAGGAGCCGAAGTCCACCGGATTTCCCACCCCTGCCACACCTGTGATCCATGACTGGGCCATGATTTTCACGGCTCCTGTTCTTTTCCTCTCCTCCTTGCCTGGAGCCTAGCCTCAGAGAGACAGCACATTGGGGTCAGTCCTCTGTCGCAGTGCTGGGTCAGCACCAGCGAACTGGATGCTAAATGGAGCCTTAAGTGTGCCGTGGGTTAGGGTCAGAACAGCACTAAGTCTTTGGGGAGGAGGGCGTGGGGTCAGCACACCTGCCCGGGGGAGAGAGGCGCAGACGGGGTGAGGAGCTGTCTGACTCCAGCTTGTCCTTTCCAAGCCCGTGCCCCTTGCAGTGCGCAGCCAGCACGTAAGTGTCGGTGAAATCCGTCAACGAACGTGTGATGGGTGGGTCTCCCACCTTACCTTGATCAGATTCAGAATACATTTACTCTCCGAGTGTTAAACGGACCATTTATATAGTCAAGGGAAAACCTGCTAAGAGAATTTAATGACCCACAGGGGGCTTTGGAGAACCAGGTCTGGAACTGGTCACTGACCTCCCATTTGAGTTGCGTGTGATACTGGATACCAGGTTTACAGGTGATCGCTTCACCAACTTGGAATCTTTGATTTCCCTGAATCCAGCACTGCCTTTGAAAGCTGAGCCCCTTCCTCGCTATTCCCTTGGACACTTGCTCTGTAGGCCAGATGGCCTTGCACAAATACCTGCACGTTTGTGTATTCTGGCTTCTTCCACAGCTGACCCACACAGCTATGGTCCCCCTGAGTTTGCCTCGTTTTGGCAGGTTGTCCCCCAAACTTCAGTGGGATGAGGTTACCCAGTATGTGCAAGGCCTTGCGTTTTGTTAGGGGTCACAGAAATACTCTAATAAGTTGCCTTTGAGGATGGAGCAAGGTGAGAAGCTCCCTATCCATCAACATGTTAGAGACCCCTCAGGTCCCCTGTAGCACTGCCTTCTCCCTTCCAGACACCACACTCTTACTGCTTCCTGGCATCAGCCCCTCTCTTGGGTCACCAGCTGGCTGATCTGAGAAACAGATTCCCCTGGGTGCTAATGACTGCAGTAAGGTCAGACCCAAGATCTTTGGGGCATCACCTGCATTTTCACTGAGGCCCAGAACATTACACCTTGGCTGCCATCTTGAGTAGCACCTCTTCACCTACCAGCAGGCAGATTCTTCATGAAGCTTGGGTGTCTGGTTCTAGGGAAAGCTACCTCCTGCTGTTCAGGTCTTAGGCTGTGTTCCCTGTGAAATCTACCTCCACTGTTTGCCTCTAGGTGAAAATCTTTTTGGTGCTGTAAGGAGCATTTGGTTTAGACTACATGATCTTAAGTGTCAGGGTGGGTTTGGACTATGCATGGGGTGGGTGGCTGGTGTTGGGTGCCAGAGACACAAACATGAAGAGGACATGGTCCTTATCATCATGGTCATAGTCCATGATGTGTGAGGGACACATGAACAGGTCATCAGACTGTCAAGTGGAGAAGAGATAAGAGCAGAGAATTGGGGGCCAAAAGGCACCAGCCACGAGGGAGTCAGGAGAGGTTTCAGAGAGAAGAGGATATTGGAGTTGGGTCTTAATGGAGAAGTAGGAGCTTGCTGGGTTTGGGGGTGGTGGGGGACTAGTGAGCATGGGTGCAACAGACAGGAAACTGCATGTATGTGGTACAAATCCTAGGAAGGGCCTGACAGAGGCCAAGGTGTGTGAAGATGGGGGCTGGTGATGGGGCCTTGGGTGGGGGTGTGACTAAATTTTCAGCCATCAGGAGTCCATTCCTGTTTGTTGGGAGACAATGGAGGGGGCATTTTAAGCTCAGGTGTACTGAGCTCTTTGAATGATGGCTCTCCTGTCTCTACTGGCCTGTTTCCTCCAGGGCAATGGGACCAGAACCCAGGGGCTGTGGGAGGGACATCCAGTAAGCAAAGAAACCCGTCTCACAAACAAAGCTGCAATGGTGGTTGTGGGTTGTTTTGTTCTTTTCAAGCCCTGGCTGATGAACTATGTGGATGGCCCCTCCTGAGTCTGGGCTTTTGAATGTTACCTTTAGAGCATCCAAAAGTCTGAAACAATTGCTAGGTTTCTCTGGACTTAGAGAGGGAGGGAGGAGGAAAGGAGAGAGAGGGGTGGGGTGGGGTTGTTGATCAGCTCTGCTTTACAGGAAATCCAGCACGTGGCCTCGTAGATCAACTGCCAGGGCTGCCACGTTCCCTGGGTGCGAGCTGTCTTCCCCTTTGCAGTGCTCTTTGACCCCAAAGCGGTTTGCAAAGGGCTTACCACGGGTGATGGGTACATATGCTTGCTGATTGGACCATGGATATAGATGTTTCTGTAGGTCATCCCAAGACTTCCCTCATTTACTCACCACTCAGTGACCCCTGGCACGTGGGAGGCACTCAGTAAGTGAGAAATGAGTGGATGAATGTCCTAGCATGTAAGTCCCATCCTGACCGCCAAGATGCTCATGCCTAAATGGAGAGACAGACAAGAAACCCGACCAACACGGCACAGAGTGCTAGTGCCGCTACAGAGAAGACGTGGGGGCAGAGGCAGGCTCCCTCATGGGGTCAGGGAACAGAGCCTGAGGGAGGGGTGGTCCCTTCTGAGGAGCAACATCCCTCCGGGGCAAGTGGCTAGTAGGCGATAATTAATAGTAGCCCCCGGGGTGGGTGCCAGCACCCGTGTTAAGGACTTGACTTGCTTTCATGGCATTGCTCCTCACAACCACCTTTTTTTTTTTTTTAAAGATTTTATTTATCTATTTGACAGAGAGAGACACAGCGAGAGAGGGAACACAAGCAGGGGGAGTGGGAGGGGGAGAAGCAGGCTTCCCGCAGAGCAGGGAGCCCGATGCGGGGCTCGATCCCAGGACCCTGGGATCATGACCTGAGCCGAAGGCAGATGCTTAACGACTGAGCCGCCCAGGCGCCCCTCACAACCACCTTCTGAGGTGGGTGTTGGAGGAGGAATCAGGATCCCACCCACAGCTGACAGGCAGACCTGGGATCCGATCAGGCCCCTGGACTCCAAGCCCTTCACCACTGCTGCAGTCAGTCTCGGGATGGTCATGTGATCATCGAAGATGCTTTTAGAAAATCTGGTTTGCAAGAAGGCAAGTCCAGGTGTGTGGGTTGTGGGGGTGAGTTGGGAGTGGGAATGACCACGTCCTCCTCCTTTTTCCCCCTTTCCTCTCCCCTGCCTGGTGTCTGCAGCCTTGCCTTGCTGGGAGTTTGAAGCAGTTGTCAGCTCTCTGCTCTGGGGATCAGCGCCTCTGTCCCCCTCTCGCCTCATCTTTGATCATCCGGGCAGCTTGCACTTTGTCCTCTAAGGCGAGAGGAGGCGGAAATGCTGCTCAGCGGAGAAGTAACTGTAAACTTGTGTGGGGAAGGAAGGCTTTTTACAAAACACCTGCTGTAACGTAAGCCTCTCCCCTTTGCCCTGTGCCCTCCTGCCGTGTCATTCCTACGCTCAGTAGCCACCGGGAACAGATGTCAGGGGATCTTGTTTCTGCACAGAGACCCCGATCAAAAGGGCTGCCTAAGCTGTCTTCCTCCACAAACACAGCTGACGCGTCCTTTTACTCGCTCACCTTGTCGGGACAAGACAGGCCACGGCAGCCCATGGGAAGGGGCAGGAAGGGTCTCTTACTGGAAGACACGTGCATTATTTTCCGGAAGCTCCTGTCCTTTGTGCCACTTGGGTGAGCGCGCCCTGACAGCAGCTCCCTTCCGTGCTCCAGTGAGATGTGCCGGCGAGACTGTGGGTGGGCAGAATGAGCACTGGAAGGGGAGTCGGCACTGACACTTTTCTGCTGTGTGGACCTGGTCCCTTTGGGTCGACTACATGGGGCAGGGATGGTCGGCCTGGAGATTCTCCAGCAGTAGACCCTGCCGCGTGTCAAAGCAGGGTGCACTGTGCGGATGTTGCAGAAATATGGAAAACACTGACCTGGACAGTTAGACACCCGTGACAGTGGAGGGCGTCCCTGGGGATGTAGGCTTGCGCTCGCAGAGACAGCTTTGTGGCTTTGCTGTGTCTGCTCAGCTGAAGCTGTCAGTGTTTGCCACACCCTGTGTGCCAGGCACAGTTCTAGGCCCTGGGGACACGGGGAAGAACCAGATACTCTTTTTGCTCAAGAGCCTCAGCAGTCCAGCGTGGACATGGGACGCGCAGAGATAGGAATTCAGCATTTTGCTATCCAGTCTCTCTCATTAAAGTAGGTTGTCTGAATGCAAGACATATGTATGTCTTGATTTCCGAATCCCTGGAGGCTACCATGAGCTCTGGCATAGAGTAGGCGCTCGATCAATGACTGTGGTGCCACTGGAAAATTCTGTGCTAGACACACTCACTGAGTGTGGTAGGCATCCAGGGGAGGGGCACCGACACTCAGCTTGGATAGCAGGTGAGTCCAAGAGGCTGAGATGGAGGGATCCAGGCGGAGGAGAAGGACATCATAGGCAGAGAGACCAGGAAGAGGTACTGCCCGGCCAGATGAGCAGGCGGCTGTGTTCCAAGAAAGCAAGGGAGTGAGTGTGGACGGAGAGAAGGGAGGCAGATCTGTAAAGGAGCAAAGGGGCCACTTCAGGAAGAGTCTTGCTGAAGAATTTGGATTTTATTCTGTATGCACTGGGGAGGTACTACAGGATTTCACACAGAGGAGAGCCTGGGTCAGAGTTTCATTGTAAAAATAGACCCCTCTGGCGATAGAGCCGATATAGGAGAGGAATGAGATAGGGGCAGGAAGATGGGTTAGGACGCCATTGTAGTTTCAAGAGTGGGAAAAGCCTGGGGTTTGGAGTCAGACAGACCCCTGTCTATGTCCCCGCCCCACAATGTCTTCGCGTCTTTGTGTAACAGGCTATTTATTAAACCTCTCTGAGCTTCCGTCTTCTCATCTGAAGACAGGGACTCCCAATTTCTCTGTCATGGATGGGTGGTGTTCAGGATTATGTAGATGAAGGGCGCCTGGGTGGCTCAGTTGGTTAAGCGACAGCCTTCGGCTCAGGTCATGATCCTGGAGTCCTGGGATCGAGTCCCGCATCGGGCTCCCTGCTTGGCAGGGAGACTGCTTCTCCCTCTGACCCTCCTCCCTCTCATGCTCTCTGTCTCTCATTCTCTCTCTCTCAAATAAATAAATAAAATCTTTAAAAAAAAAAAAAGAATTATGTAGATGAAGTATGTGAGGTGTCTGCTACTGTGACCGATTCATAATCTGTATGTGATAATAGTGGTGAGAATTATTTTTAGTAGTATGGTTATTTATTGTTATCCAGTGAGAAATAATGAGGCTCTAGAGACATTGGCCATAAGGGTGGGGATTTGGGCACAGGCTCAAGAAATACTTCGGCAATAAAGTTGACGGAGTTTGGTGACTGCGCGGGGGAGTAAGGGAAGGGCAGGAGTCTAGGATGGCTCTGGGATTTTGGCCTGGACAACCAAGAGGAAAGATAGTGGGGCTATGCATTAGGAGACTTGATGGTGAGGAGGAGGAGGGAAGAGGAGGAGGGAGGTGGGCGGTGGACGGAGGGAGCAGCATTTGCAGGAAAAGATGATGAGCTCAGTTTCAGACAAACTGAACTTGAAGCATCGTAGGGATGGCCAGGGAGACAAGTCTAGTGGGCACATGGTTTGTAGGTTTGACATTCAGGAGAGAAGTCTTAAAGAAGGTTCAAGGGCAAACTTTTAACAAGAGGTAATGAAATCATGGTATGGCTCAGTTGCCCAAGGAGAGAGAGAGCATGGGAAGAGAATTAGGATGGCTAATGCTTTTTGAGTCTATACTGTGTGTTCTAAGTACTTGATGTGCCTTAATCCTCTCAACAACCATTGTCAGGGAAGACGATTGTTGTACCTGCTTTATAAATGAATAAATGGAGGCATAGGGACAGTAGGTCACTTGCCCGAGGTCATACAGCAATAAGTAATAGACCTGGGATATTAGCCCAGGCAGTCAGATCCGGGCTTGTGCTCTCCATTTGTAGGCAGCGGGGAGGGGCCAGGCAGAGAGGCAGGGAGGAGATGGGAGACTGCTGTGTGGAAGAGGAGAGTGTCCAGGAGGGAGGAATCAATTACATCAAGTGATGTGGAAATCCACTAAGAAAAGAAGTGGAATATCCATGGATTTTTGAATCGGGGAGCTATTGGTGACTTGGTGAGGGGAGTTTGAAAGATGAAGTGGCTTAAGGAACAAATGTGAGGTAAGGAGGTGGTGATACCAAGTGTAGGCAATTCTTTCTAGAAGCTTGGCTTTGGAAGTAACAGGAAAGAGGTTTTGGGTAGAGGGAGTGTTTCAGAGATGGAAAGACCTGTTATTATATACAAGGGGAGGGACGGAGCCAGAGTGGGCCCCACAGAGTGGCCGTAAATGCAGTATACACACTGGGAGAATCTCTGTGTTATTCTTTTTCACACAGATTTTTAATATTTCTCCCCATGTTCCAGACAGCTTCCATGTGGTTGTTTGGAGATCACTAAAGAAGCTCCTGATAGGTGTTTCTGATCTTTAGCTTTTGTTAGGGGGAGTAGAGAAAATGTTTTTCACAGTGCCCAGTGTGAGTCATCATGTGTGCTTAAATCCAGATCATATCAGATTCATGTATAATACATCATCTACTGAATTCGTCTTTGAAATATTCTCTGAGAGAGCACAGTGTGCTAGGGCTCCACATCACGTGTCTCTTGTCCATTTCAAAGCCGGTGCCCCTCCCCATCCCCACACTGCTGGGAAAGGAGATCAGGGTGAAGGTGAATCTGCAGGAGACAGAGTTGCTTGGATCTTATAGGAATTGGAAGACTATTATAAGGTGGTTTGCTGGGGTGACAACCCTACACTTAGAATGACCCTAGATGATTTGGCTACTGCCATTGAATTTCTTAATAATGGACAAGACGGACATTTTCTTATAAATGCTTTATTACCAGGCTTAAAGGACACAGGTCCAACAGGCCCTGAGAAGATATATTTATCTAGAGCCAAAGACAATCTCCGTGTTTTAATACATAGGATTCTTTTGTTGTTCAGACCAGAGGTAGATGCCACAGAGGGTTAAGAGCCTGACTTAAACAAGAAATTCAGATCTGCCTTAGTTCACAGTGCTGACATCCCAGAGGCTCAAGGCTAGAATGAGGGTTTGGCTGCCAACTTCATGAATGTGCCTTGGTTGAAATGGCATCTTTGCTCTTCCTGGATACATCTCAGAGAAATGCACTTACCTCCACAGAGGGCCTTTATGGATGGGGCTTTCAGAGAGACACTGTCCAGAATCAGAAAGGCCACACAGGAAATGGCCTTGGCATATTTTTTTCTCTACATGAAGCAGCAACTTAGCTGAATTATTTGCTTGATCTTGACCTCTGGATTTCAAGAAAAGTGAACAGTACGTCTTTCAAGAGTCACATTTCAACCTTGAAGGTTCCCTTAGTACTAGAGGACATGGTGTGAGTGATCCAGGGAAGGATCATTCCAGCCTAACCTCCTCCCCATCCTGTCCCACCCAGGTCTCTCACCCTTTGGCTGGGTATGGGTGTGATGGACAGACAGGACACTCTCCCTAGAGACAGAGGGGAAAAAGCTCCCGGGAGTCTTGCCCATCTTTCCTCAATAGACAAGGAGTAGAGGATGTCCTTCAGGAGGATATGGCCAGGATAGCACATAGTTCAGTGCAAACGTGGACTCAATGATATAATCCTACATATGGCTTTCTTCCAATTGCACATAATCCGAATTTACCGATATGGGAAGGGGCCATGTACATGTTGCCACTGATTCCAAGAATGAGGGTTTGTATTCATGCTCCAAATATCCACAGAGCTACTGGTGCTACTGTCTGGCTGTGGGAGTACCTGAAGGGTCTGAGAGGCAGGGTCTGGTGTGGTCAGAAAGTAACAGCTTTGATGCCTTCGGTTCTTTCATTTGTATTTGATTTATTAGCAAAATAATTTTTTTTTCATTCGTCCAATCATTTGCTCATTCAACAAACTGAACAACTACTGTGTAGCTGGCTCCAGGCTACATGATAGTAATGTGGTGAATCCAACAAGTCTTAGTGGCCGCCTTCTTAGAGCTCACAATTGTTAGGGGACAGACATTAAAGAGATCAAGACACAAAGAAATGTATGATTACAAACTTTGGTAAATGCTGTGCTGGGAAAGAACAGGGTACTCCAAGAGGGAGAGAGAGAGAAGACAGTTTAGCGTGGGGGTGTCTAGTGAGGAAGACAGATATGAAGACCCATAGTGTATACAACATGCCATTTATTGGTGGGATATCATTTCCAAGGAAGGAGTGCCTTTGGATAGGGCTGAGGGGGCAGTGCTGGAAGGTTTCATAAAGGAAGGAATATCAAAGAATAGGTCGAAATCTTCTATATGGAAAGGGAATAGAGGTGTTCTGGGGGAAGGGAACCTGGTGTGTTTGGAGGATGCTCATTCAGCGAGGATGGAGATTAGGTTGCAGGGGGGAGTAGGGGGAGGGGAGCGAGGAAAATAGGGAAGGGCCAACTCACACAACATAGATTTTCTCTTGGAGGCAATTCACTGGAGGGAGTGGTGAGTTGCCGAGGAGGGTGTTCTAGAACAAGTTACTAAGGGTCCAGCAAAGTTTTTCTGTAAAAGACCAGAGAATAAATATTGTAAGCTTTGCAGGTCATACAGTCTGTGCTGCAACTACTCAGCTCTGCCGGTAGAGTGAGTGCAAAACAGCCATAGACAGGACATAAACAAGTGAACATGGCTCCGTTCCAATAAAACTTTATACACAAAAACAGGCAGTGGGCTGGATTTGCTGTGAGCTGTAGTTTACCAATCCCTGCTCTGGAATGATCATTCTGGTGGCTCACTGGCGGTTGGACTGGAGGATGGGGGAGAGAATGGAGGTAGGGAGGCCAGTTAGGAACCATTGCTTTAATTTAACTAGATGAAAGATCCTGGGGAGAAATGGTTTGTGACATGCTTCCAGGTAAAAGTGACAGGACTACATGACCCATTTGATGGGAATATGTCTCGTTGTTTCTTTAATGTTCAGTGGACTAGTTCTTCTAGTGAAGGAAAAAAAAAATCTCAGATATTCTGTGTGTGTGACTCAGAACCATGCACATGTCCTGGGAGGTCACCCGCTGGTCACAAGACACCATGCTGGGTGCATTACATAGATGACCTCATTGTTAAGCATAATTCTTAAGAATACTAAGCTGTATTTCCTATTTTCCAAACCAAAGCTTAGAAATCCGAAGTCGTTTGCCCAGAGTCACAGAGCTGATACATGGTGGAGCTGATATTGAGCCCAGATCTAGTGTGCCCTTCCTAAATGTAGTCTTCTCCCCTCCTTGCGGGGTGTGGCATGAAGCCCTACTCCCTAAGTCTCCCAGCCCCCTCCTCTCCCTTCTTTCTGTCCCTGTGAAGACCCATTCCGCCCTTTAAGGTTCTCAATTAGCCTCCGGCGCAGCAAGGACTGGATGTGTGTTTTAGCTGCAGAAACTGTTAGCCTATTCTTCTGTGTTTGACAAAGGACGTGCAGCAAAATTCAAACCCAGACGTACGGTTCTAGCCTGATGATTTGTGCATGTTACTGTATGGAGGAGACGGTGTGGCATTAAGTTATGGATGAAGAAATTCCTGAATTTAAGTGCCTAGATTAGAATATTGTCTGATTCACTGGCTGATATAGATACCCAGGAGACATTTGTCACATTGAGGTAATAGTATCAGATAAGGGAAAACTTGTAGGTTTAAACCCGAGAGGTCAGCGTTAGCCTCTGAAAGGACAAACCTGACAAGGTGTGGTCAAGGAAATCAATTCAGTTACCAGCTCCATCGGGTTGTCTAGAAACCCCACTGATCATTAATTTAGTATCTGCCAGATTCAGCTAGAGATAGTCTCTGCCTTTCATTTTTTAAACAAGACTGTGGAGACAGAGAGGTAGCCAAGAACAATTGAATTATGTTGTGGATACAGCAGTCCTTTTAGTGAGACCTAGTGACCAGAATTGGGTCGCATGGTAAGTGGAATGGCAAGAGACCACCATGATTGACGTGGATCAATCGCATGACCCGGGCGTTGGGCCCCGGCGGATGGACACAAACAAAAGTGGGGCTCCTGCAGCAAGGAGGAGAGGCAAATGCCTTGTGGGGAGATAAACACACGTGTCTGCCGCAAGTGTTGATCTGTTTTGACTACCAGCCTGTATTATTTTGCTAGGGCTGCCATAATCAAGTACCACAAACTGAATGGCTTACTTAGAACAACAGAAATGTATTGTCTCACAGTTCTGGAGACCAGAAAAGGTATCAGCAGGGACATGCTCCTTCTGAAACCACCAGAGAAGCATTTGTTCCAGGTTTCTCCCTGGCTTCCGGTAACCAGGTAACTTCCGGTAGCATTTTTGTCTTCTACCTGTGTCTTCACATTGTCTTCCCTCTGTGTGTGTCTGTGTCCAAATTTCCCCTTTTTATGAGGACACCAGTCATATCGGATGAGGGCCCACCCTAAGGGCTTCATCTTAACCTGGTTAACCTGCAAAGACCCTATTTCCAAGGTCAAATTCTGAGGTACTGAGGTTAAGACTTCACCATATCTTTTTTTTTTTTTTTTGATGGACACAATTCAACCCATAACACAGCCCAGGAGTTCAGGACTGCTTCCTGAGGCCAAGGTGACCGATCCCACTCCAAGGTATCTTCACCTGTGGTCATCTTTCTGTCTACTTCCTCTACATGCTACTGGGAACATATGGATTCTGTCTCTACTCCACATTTATCACATTTCAGATGGTTTCCCATCCTGACTTCTCAGCCTCTGCACTTGGCAGTGTTCTCTAGGCCATACTCAACTGCATTTGTCCTCCTAGGCTCTGCTTTCCCTACATTGCCCTTTGCTCATTCGTTTACTAGTTCATATGACGTACATGTTGAGCTCCTGTTGCATTCCAGGCACGACACTAGGCTCTAAGGATGTAAAGATGAAAAAGGTGACAAAGACAGTTTCTTTCTCAGGGAGTTCTCGTGGGAGGCCACACAAGCAGATGGAGTAAAACAATTGCAAAGGGAAGTGTGCATGCAGATTCTGAATACTGTGCTGTCCCCAGCATAACATCTTCTTTGGCTCCCTAGTGCTGACAGGAAGAGTTCAAGCTCCCTAACAGAGCACGCCAGGCCCCTTCAATAGCATCATCTCCTGCTGTTCCTTTCCTTTCACTTTGTGCTTCATTCCTTTTGCTCCTCCTGCTGTTTGCCAACTATATAGATTTCCATCTCAAATCTCATCTTTCTATGTGAATGCTGTCTCTGTTGGAATGTGCTCCCCCTTTCCCATCCTCAGTTATTATTCCTCAGAGCCCCAGGTACAAACTTGGGGCTCAATAAGATGATTTGAATTAATCAATGTAGCAGAAATGGCATGTCCCTCACAGCTATTATCCACTTGATTAACTCCTGTTTCTTCTTTGAGACTCACGTCTGGGGCTGCCTCTTCTTCGTGCCCCCCATCCTTTCTTTGCTCCCTGTGCTCCCCTTTGGGAACAATATTCCTCTCTACCAGAGAGACACTGATTGAGGCTTGTTTATCTCTGTAACCCCAGCCTCTAGTAGTATGCTTGTGTTACTAGGTGCTTAATCAATGAATGAGTGAGTGAATGAATCAATGAATGATTCCTAGTCTGTGCTTTGCTTCTGCTCACTTCCAGCTGCACTTTTCCTTTGGACTCCTCCCCCGCTGCCCCCCCGCCAAGTCATATGTCTGACCACCTCTTACCACAAGTCCAGAGACCTCACTCCTCCTGACGTTCATTCCGTTATGCCGACACCTCAGCTCTGCTGGCCCTGATGGTCATTGGCCACAGGTGGGCTACCCATTCACTGTCATCTCTCTGGTCTGCCCTGCTTCCCACAAAAAAAAGGTCTGTTTCCTTGCCCGTGGGAAGATTGTTCTTCTGGGACAAGCAAAACTGTCTCCATGGCCTTTTCTGTGTCTCCATTTCCAAAACGTCTCCCTCTCCCAATATTAGGAGTGAGGGACATGCCATTTCTGCTACACTGATTAATTCAACAATCATCTTCTTGAGCCCCAAGAAGTGCACTGACTCTTATCTAGTTTCTGCCCTTCTAATGACGAGGATCTATTTCTTTAACCCCTTCCCGCTGAATATATTGGGTTTCTCCTATGTATGGACTGACATAGTGATTTAAAAAGTTTTTTTAGCATTAAAACTCTTTAAATGAAATCTTACATGGCATATCAATGAGTGAAACAGAAAAAAACCAATATTTTGTTGTATATGTTATTTTATGTGATAATTCTAGCTTATAATGTACAGTTAATTAATGAAAACAGTGAGACTGTTATGATAAATGAACATGAAAATTTGAAATGGAAGGTTTGGAATGACAGTTGAAGCCTCAAAGCATCCTCACTATTAATGCATCCCTGTATTTTGTATTACCTGTACGGCCTTGAGAAAATTGTGACTGCCAGCCATTGGAAGTAATAACACTTTTAAACAGGATACCTTGCAGAGATTCAGGTTATTCTGATTCAGATGACCCAGAACCTTGAAAGAGGAATGTAGGAAAAACTGGTTTTAATGTTGACATAGTGACAAACACTATGTGACAACTGTTTGAATTCCTTAATAATAAAGGATCTAATTGAAAGGAATAGATAAACAGGTTCTTCAACCAATTTATATCTTTGTTTGACAGAAAATACTTCCCCAAAACATATTGTATCATTATGAAATATTATGTTATTAAAATTTTTTTCAGAAGCTTCAGTGCCTGTTTCTCTCTACTATCACTTAAAGCCTTTAACACAGCAAAAAAAAAAAAAAAAAGAAAGAAAGAAAAAGAAAAAAGAAAGGAAGAAGAAAAAGCAAAAGATTAATTTGCCATTAATTTGCCAGTTATCACTTTCACTTTGTCAGCTATAGGAGGAATGGTAACAGCGTGGCCCTGCATTGCTGAGTTGGAATTTTATTTTCTTTTTATTTTTAAGATTTTATTTATTTATTTGAGATAGAGCAAGAGAGAGAGAGCATGAGCAGGCAGGGTGGAGGGGCAGAGGGAGAGGGAGAAGCAGACACCCCGCTGAGCAGGGAGCCCGATGCGGGGCTCGATCCCAGGACCCTGGGATCATGACCTGAACTGAGGGCAGACACTTCACCGACTGAGCCATCCAGGCACCCCTGAGTTGGAATTTTAAAAGCCTGCCGAACACTCTAAGAATAAAACAAGCACTAAAGCTACCAACGACACCCGGTGCAGCATGTTGTGTGATCACTCATTACTGCACGGTGTACAATTATATCTTGATAGGAGCATGCACTCAATGGGTATCCCTGAGGCTTGCCTGGCATTTAATTGAGTACGGCCCACGTGAGCCAGGGGGGTGGTAGAGCCCTTGCACGCATGATTTTACAGCATGAGAAGACTTGCTTGGGTCTGAATTGTTAAAAGATATTTTTGGAACTGTGGCTTTCCTAATTAATTACATGTGTTCAAACGTATGCACTGTTTTGGCAGGAGAACCTTTATTCTGAAGTGGGCATATTAACCTGCAGCTCATGGGGTCTGTGATTGTTCACATTTGGCATATCACACATTTGACTATATCTGCTTATATCTCCATTTGGTCCTGGGATCGAGCCCCGCGTCGGGCTCCCTGCTCTGCGGGAAGCCTGCTTCTCCCTCTCTCACTCCCCCTGCTTGTGTTCCCTCTCTCGCTGTGTCTCTCTCTGTCAAATAAATAAATAAAATCATTAAAAAAATAAAAAACATTTAAAAAAATGTAACTGGACTCAAACATTTGTGGACCCTTTGAAACATATCGGTTGAGCTCTAGTGTATTGGAGTGAGGCGGGAGACCGTTGGGGTTTCAGGGAGGCTGCGGAGCTGGCTGGGGCAGGCCTCCTTGTTGCAGTCAGATAGATGTCTGCCCAGCTCAGGAATTTTCACCTTCCAGATGCTCAGCATATTTCTGCATGGATTGAATTGGCACACAGCAGGGCACGTGTGGCTGTGGGACTAGCTCCCCCTGGCGAAGAGCCATCAGGAAGGTCTTGGGTGGAAGCTGCCGGTGTCCCCAGGGATCGACACAGTTCCTGCCAAGGAAGGCTGGCATTCCCCCTGCCTCGAATTTCTCTTTCCCACAGCTCCCTGAGGGACTACACTGGACTTCCAGACTCCCTGCCGTCAGGGTGTTGGCTTCACCCTTCTAACTTAGGCTCTGGTTTTAATAATTGCAGTGGACCGAGAAGTCAGCTTGGGGCCAGGAGGCCCACACAGACCAGAGTCAGATGACTAGCAATGCTTCTTGTGCCCATCTGGGTGCTTCTCGGTGGGGCATTATTTCTGTGAGTCCCCACATTTGCAGATGCCTCAGAGAGACCAGACTTGGGGGACCCACCGGTGGTGGACTGAAGTCTCTGCTTGAGGAATACTGGTTAGGAATACAATGGCAAGTAGATCGCCTTTCTTAATGGCCTTCATTAAGGAGCCACAATCTGCCAGCCTGTCTGGCCCCACTTGCCATTCTGAAGAGAAAGCCACACAGGATTTGGTCAGAATTACTCAAGCACATGCTTGTGTGGCTGACCCACAGGGCTGGAATTCTTTTCATGCCCAGTGTGGTACGCATGTTGTGATTCTGACCACTTCCTTCCAGTCCCCATGACCATTTCTTCTTTCTCCAGCGGACACTGGCAGGCTGGTTTCCTCCAGGGTTCAGTCATGGGCCTTCTCCTCTCCATTTGGTAAGCTCAGTCAGGGCACACATCAGCTGAGGACTCCCACACACCTGCAGTTAGCGTTCCAGGGCCACAGTGAGCCTCCAGCCTTCCTTTCCAATAGGATTCCCCCAGACTTCTTTGCATTTCCTACATTTTGGCCAAACTCAATGTTCCTGGATCTTCTTCTGCCTCCTCCATGAAGGAGAATATGATGTAAGGCCCCTCTTTTCAAAGAGCTTATAGCTTAGTGCAAAATATAAAAAGCTCACACTTTTGCTATATGCTAAAGATTGGCACACAGGTTTACAGGAGTCCAAAAGAGGGAGCAATTGTATATGCCGGGGCGGATCAAAGAATGTTCTCGCAGGAGGTGATGTGACATTGATCTGCAAGGATGGGTAGGACTCAGAAATACAATAAGTGGAGAAGTACATTCAGCAGAGTGAAACCCAGAGGTAGAACTGGTTGGGAAGTACATGAGGTAGGGAGTGATTCCATTTGCTTGGATGTTGGGCTGTGTTGGAAAGAATGTGACTCTGTAGGTGGTGATTTTAGGACAGAGGAGTGGCATTATTAGAACATTGTTTCCTAGTGCTCAGCCTGGCACCAATATATGATGTTGGGGTGGGGGGTGGAGAAAAGGGAGGCTTTTCTGAGTCAGGCAAGTGGCAGAGGGCATGGAGAGTCAGAAGGGATAGGGGGTAGAATTTTCAGGGCAAGGGAGAGGAAGGGCCCATGATAACCCCCAAGTCTGACCCTGAGTAATTGGGAGGCTCAGAGGATTATGCACACTGTAGAGAAAGAGGAAACAGGTGGGCGGGGGAATGGATTTAGGACATGCTGGGCTGGAGAGATCTCTGGCGAATCCAAGTGGAGACTCCCATTTCCCCTCCTCCAACCTCAGCGTTCTGGACTCTCTTTGAGGTCAGGCTCCCGGCCCCACTCCTCCTGGCGTGGACCAGCCCCGCTTTGGCACCCAGGCTTATCTGACCTGAGGCACTAAATACTGACCCCCTGATGGGCTGACCTAGGGCTAATGATGAGAACCTTGGTGTCCATCTCTAGCCCCTCACAGGACCAGCCTTTGCTTGTCTTCTCAAATGCCTGTCCTCTTTCTTATGTTCTTATCCACATCGGCCCTCCTGGGACAGAAACCCCTGCCCCCAGGCTGGTGCCAGGGCCCTAGTATCCATGGTCAGAACCCAGAGGCGGAAAGCCAGTCTCCAAAGATAACTTCTGGGTTTTCTTTGTCCCACCAGCCTACGGGACACCTTGCAGCTTCCGGTCGGTGACCATTTTTAAGGCCCATAGGACTGGCTCCACTCTGCTCTCTGGAAGGCCCAGTCCTTCAGGCTGGATCCCGGCCTTCTCTCCACTCCTAGGTGCTACTTCAAGTCCAACACCACACCTCACCAAGTGACTTCCAGGAAATGGGAGGTGTCCAGCAGGTGCATAGCACACTCTGCACCTTGTATCCACCTGGGACCTTTGATGAAAGCATCTTGCACACTGCCTCCCAGGGTTTGAAAATTCCTTCTGGATTCTCACCCCTCCCTGTGTTCTACCCTGGTTATCCTCCCACAACCAGACACCTGGCTTTCATGCTACAGGGAGGTCTCCGCGCTACAGGTGCTGATGCTTCCTGTCTTGGTGGTTTTTGCCGCTGGTTGCATCCGGGTTCTGGCAGTGCCATCATCCAGTTTCATGGGAGCTTCCTCTGTGTGTATGGTTTGGGGCCTGCAGAAATAAACTGAGACTGGGGAGGGAGCTGGGAGCCTCCAGAGCCTCTGTGACTGATTTAGTCAAACATCTTCAGTCACTTTCTTCTCATTCTGAAGACCTCACATAATTAAAACCATTCCTGGCCAACACTAAATAAATTTTGCACATGCTGCTTGAATTACTGTGCAGTCTTACCCCAGTGTGGCTTTCTTAGAGATTAATATTTCACTGAAACTATTCCTCTGGGTAGGCTGAGGCCAACAGCTGTGGAAATTCAACATTTGCTTTATACGATGAAACTTTAGGACAGGGCTGATTTTCACATTTCTCAGATATGTAGCTCATTTGGAGGGGAAAAAAAAAAGCATTCTTGGCAGAGTCCATGTGGCATGAGCCAGATATCCCAGCTTTTGTTGCTGTATATTTAGATAGAAGTGATGAGAAAATGTGCCTTTAAATGCTTATCATATAACATCGGTGCATAAAAGTTAGAATTACCATTTATTGAGCACCTACTATGTGTCAGGCATTGACATGCTCTGTATTCTCACAAACACCCCAGGGTGGACCAGACCTGGGCCTATTTGCCCTCTGATCCCTGTTCTGCCCTGGATAGTAGGGGCTGACCTGGAGGCTGCCTTTCTCAGACTTCAAGGTGCTCTGGCTTCCTGCTGGGTTTGGCCAGTGGAGGCACCAGTGTGAGGTTAGAGGGTAGAGGAAAGGAGGAGGCCAGAGTATTTCCTCCTTCTCTCTCTTCTTCAAGCATCTCTTCTAATAGTGCCCACATTTCTGTGGTTCCAGATTCTTCCTTGTGACCCTGGCTCCTGGTTCCCTTTTGTCCCTTCAACCATCTGCTGCCCATTGTTGCTGATCTCTTGATTGCCTCATGGCCCCATCCTTATTCCAGTTAATTTCTTCTTTTTAAAATTATGTCAATTTGAGAAGTTCTTTAAACTCTTGACTTTGTCATCTATCATGTCAGGCTTCATCCCTCAGCTTCTCTGTCACCTTCCACCTGTTCTTCTATCTTTATCATTGCAATCCATTCCCTGCATTCAATTCCTTCTGTTGCAAATACTTGAAACAGTTTCTATTTCTCTGCTTAGATGCTGATTGATGGAATGAGGTAGGAATCAGCCTCATTTTAATGATGAGGAAACAGAGGGTCAGGGAGGTCAGCTAACTTGTCCAGTCTTAAAGATAGGGGATAATGGAGCTTGGGTTTAAATTTAGGTCTGATCAGTCCTGAAGCTTGTGTGCTTTCTCTGACATTAGCCTGTGTTCTGTTTCCTGGTGCCATGTGAACCAAATCGAATTTCTCCTGCATAATTCCTTCATATTCTAGAAGAAGAAAACTCTCACCATCTTCTTCTCCTTCCCTTTAACTGTTGCTCATGAGAAAGAATTTTGAATTTCCCGTGATGTCCTGGTTGAGTCTTTTAGATTAGTGCTTCTTAAACTTTAATGTGAAGATTATGATTCAGGATGACCCTGGAGACAATTTCAAATTTATATGCCATTGTTAGAGGGGCGCCTGGGTGGCTCAGATGGTTGGGCGTCTGCCTTCAGCTCAGGTCATGATCCCAGGGTCCTGGGATCGAGTCCCACATCGGGCTCCCAGCTCAGTGGGGAGTCTGCTTCTCCCTCTGACCCTCTCATGCTGTTTCTCTCTCGCTCGCTCTCTAAAAAAATAAAAAATAAATAAAATCTATATGCCATTGTTAGAAATAATACAGAGATCCTATGTTCCATTTAACCAGTTTCCCTAATGATAACATTTTGCAGGACTGTAGTACAATATCACAACCAGGATGCTGACAGTGGTAGAGTCAAGATGCAGAATATTCCCATCATCACCAGGATCCCTCTGTTGCCCTTTTACAGTTGTCTCTCTCCTTCTGACTCCACCCCCTCCTTAACCCCTGAAACCACCAATTTGCTCCCCATTTCTATAATTTGACATTTCAAGAATGTTATATATATGAAATCATACAATATGCAACCCTTCTGAAATTGAATTTTTTTCACTCGGCATAATTTTTTGAAGATTCATCCAGGTTGTTGCATGAGTTAAAAGTTGGGGGTTTTTTGTTGTTGTTGTTCTGATTAGTATTCCATGTCATGGATATACCACAGTTTGTTTAAGCTTTCACCCATTGAAGGAAATTTCGTTTGTTTCCAATTTGGGGCTATTACAAATAAAGCTTATAAATATCTATGTGGGTTTTATGTGAACCTAACTCTTCATGTCTCTGAGATAAATGCCCAGGAGCAATGCAACTGCTGGGTTGTATGATAATTGCATGTCTACTTTTTGAAGAAACTGCCAATTTTTTTCCCATAGTGGCTGTTTCATTTTACATTCCCATGAGCAATGTATGAGTGATTCATTTTTCCACACCCTTTTTTTTTTTTAAAGATTTTATTTATTTATCTGACAGAGAGAGACACAGCGAGAGAGGGAACACAAGCAGGGGGAATGGGAGAGGGAGAAGCAGGCTTCCCACAGAGCAGGGAGCCTGATGCGGGGCTCGATCCCAGGACCCTGAGATCATGACCTGAGCTGAAGGCAGATGCTTAAAGACTGAGCCACCCAGGCTCCCCCATTTTCCCACACCCTTGTCAACATTTGGTGTTGTCACTATTTTTGGAGGTTCTTTATATATTCTAGATACTACTCCTTTTGGCAGATAAATGATTTGCAGATATTCTCCCTACCCCCGCCTCTATAGTTTGTCTTTTCATCCTCTTAACACAAAAGAAATGTTTTTAATTTCGATGATGTCCAAATTATCAATTTTCCCTGTTTTGGAATGTGATTTTGGTGTCAAGCCTAAGAATTCTTTGCCTAGTTCTTGATCCCAAAGATTTTCTTTATAAGAAGTCTGAGGTCTCAGGGAAATTCCTTTGATTCCAGGCGTGAGAAAAGTAGAAGATAGAATGTTCTGGTTGGAAGTGGGATTTCTGAGTGTGAGTCAGTCACCCACAGTCACTCAACATTGGCTCTGTGCTTTTAACTGTGGGAGGCCCTGGGAACAGAGAGCAGAAGGAAGACATGGTCCCTGCCCTTAAGGAGCTCGCAGCCCAGATTTCAGAGGTGGCACCTTTCCAGGTGAAAACAAGGTCCAGGTTGTGTGCCGGGAAATGGTTTGCTACAGTGGGCTGGAGGGAAAGTTTGGTGGAGCAAAGGAAGCCAAGTGGCTGGCAGGCTAGCATGTTGGATGTGTCACTCACCGGTGTGTATCAGTCCTGTGGAGAAAAGCAGGTTTCTTTCTACTCAGTGATTTCTCCAGGACCATGTATGTCCTCTTCCCATCCTGTGGTCTGGGAGCTCTTTTTCCATTCAAGCCTTTGCCTCTCAGATGCCATGTGGCCACACTGGGGTCAGTTCTTGCGTGGTTTTCACTAGTGTAGAGGGGAGGGTGAGTGGGTCTCAAAGACCTGCTTCCACGCTTTGGTGCCCGAGTCTCTAAAGAACTACCGATCCTGTCCTTTAAGTTTCTTTTTCGTTCTTGCCCTTAATTTCTTCACCAGGAAAATGGAGATAGCAAGGTGCCACAAATCCTTTGTGAGGCTGAGGCAGCCGGGATACATTATCTATAAGACTAGAGGAACAAGCAGAAGTCAGATGCTGCGGGAGTCAGCAGGAAGTGTGTGCGGACAAATGACTGCGTGTGTATGCCTGGAGCAGGGGCACCGCTCGGCACCCCGGGAGCTCTGGGACGGATTTCATTCCTTCTACGCACTTTTCAACGAAGCCGGCAACATAAAGAAGCTGTGCGGATCTAGTCTTTCAGAGGCCCCTGCTGGCCTCCCTAGCTGGCTTGAACATAGCTTGAGGCCTTGTGACTCTGGCTGTGGGAATCCACGCATCAGCACTTCCAGGTTTTTTGTGCCTACACAGAGCTGTGTGAGACTCCATTTCATGGCCCATCGGGGCACTGCTATCTGGGAGCCAAATTCCCTCCCTTCCTGTTCAGAGAGACTGGCCTGAAAATTTCACTGATGAGGGGCCTCGTGGCCACATCCCACTCTGGCTGTTTTGTGGGCTTTGGCTGCAGGAGGGAAGAGGAAGCATGCATCTCTGATCTTTTACCCCTAGCTTCCTTTTCTGCTATGAACTTGGGAGTTTGGTTTCTCTGGCTGTCTGGTTCAAATTCCATATGAAACTCTGCCAGTGGGTTTTATCCTCTCAGGAGATGCCACTGCATCTTTTCAGAGGTCCAGGGAAACCTTGCCTGGGCTTCTCAGCTAGGTATGACGTGATCTCCTGAGCATGTGATGGCTTTCTGATGCTTTTTTTGTGCCATTTCTCTTCTTTCAGAGCCTGAGAAGCCAACTGGGGCCAACCAAGTTTCAGAACCTCTCCTGTTTGGCACCAACATCACCAGGGATGAACTGTTTTTGCCAGATAATCCTCTGTTCCTGACAGCACATCCCTCCCCAGGTAGCTAAGGGGATAATAGGTTTTCACCCCACCCCCACCCCCGCACACTGTGTAATGAGATAGTCACCTGCACAGCGGCTTACGTACCAGGGCCTACTCACTGCTGCTACTGAAGTATAAGATGAAATCTGTCATCCTCAGGCACATTTCATTTTATACAATTCAGTGATTACACTCAATATAAATGAGTGGACTCAGGGTTCCAGAGAATATGATTTTGCAGCACTGGGAATGAGATTACATCTAAAATGGAAGCCAGTGAAAATAATGTCCAATGCATATGATTAGCCATTCCGTCTAAGAGATGGTGCTCATAGACAGGCTGTCATCTTCATCAGGAGACCAGCATGTGTTTAGGGAGACAGAATTATGGGAAGTAAGTGATGGACAGAAGCTGTGTTTTTTCAATTGTGTTGCAGTTTGTCAGTAATTAGTTGAAGGAGCTTTGAGTCAGGGGTGAGAGAAAGCTGTCAGAGAGTAAGATTTATAAGAATTGGTGGGTTCTGTCCAAAGAGAGTATGCTGTGATGCTGGTTGACTGGCCCTGGAGTGTCCTCTAAACACGACTTCCCCTAGAGTAGTGAGGGGTTAATCCAATGGGTTATCACCAGGAGAAAGCCCTAGCTTTGCAGGTAGGCAGCTCCATAGTTGTAATTTTGTCCTTGCCAGGATAATCCCCAGGATCCAGTTGTCTAGAAGAGGACCTGATTTAGCTCATGTACCAGCTGACTCCCAGTTATGAATTAATAAACTGCTATTGGTTGATGTGTTCTCTTGAGCACTTGGTTAATGTGAGCTCTTCTCCTGGACACTGGCAATATTGAGTTACTGGCCCAGAGCTTGGACTCGTGTCCTGACCAACGCCTGCCAACCCTCTCCTGACACCGTCCTAACGGTACTGGTGATGCATACGAGCTTCACAAACACTGAGAATCACTTAGACCAGTAAATGAAGTAATGATGTTTGTTTTAGAATAGGGTTTCTCAACCTTGATACATTCACATTTGGACCAGATAGTTCTTTGTTGTGAGGGGCTATCCTGTGTGCTGTAGGACGTTTAACATATCCTTCCCGCCTACCCACTAGATGCCAGTATTAACCTCCACTGCAATTTTGACAACCAAAAATGTTACCACACATAGCCAAATGTCCCCCGTGGGAGGCAAACTGCCCAAAGTTGAGAATCACTGATTCTAGGAGCTAGCCAGTGGTAAGGGACTTCCTTGAGGAACAGACTACAAAATTGTACTTGGGGCTGGATGAATGCTTCATGCCCCTTACCTTTATATTGGTAGGTGTATTGATCAGGGTTCTCCAGAGAAACAGAAGCAGTAGGATATATATATCCTATCACTAGGATATATATATGTGATTGTGGAGGCTGAGAAGTCCCAGGATCTGCCATCTGCAAGCTGAAGACCCAGGAGAGCCTGTGGTATCATTCAGTTCGAGTCTGAAGGCCCGAGAATGAGGGGAGCCAATGGTGACAGTCCAAATTGAGGCTAGAGAAGATGAGATGAGATGTCTCAACTCAAGCAGTAAGACAAGAACAAGGGGGGCAGAATCCTCATCCCTCCACCTCATCTGGAAACACCCTCACAGACACACCCAGAAATAATGTTTAATCTGGGCACCCCATGGCCTGTCAGATTGATTCATAAAATTAATCATCACAGTAGGAGTTGCAGAAAGGTTTTAATGATAGGGCAAATCACCAGTGGGAGGTGTCCAGAGCTACTTGGACTGTTCCATCCCCATTAAGGGAGAGTCAGGGAGAAGGGTTTGGTTTAGAGTTTGGCTCTGGGGTTCATCACTTTTCTAACTTCTGCAGACCATGTCTCATTGGCAGCTGTCCTGAGCAGAATCTCCTCTGCCTAGCCCTGCCCTCTGTTTTGGTGTCCTCACTAAGGTGCCCCATAACCACCCGGAGAACTTCCTGTGGCAGGGCCGGTGAGGACTCGCCCTCACACCCTAGGTTAGATTTATAAAGGAGGCACTAAGTGCCTCCTGGGCTTGTGCTGTTAAAGTATCTTAGTGCTCAGGCTGAAGGGGATCACAGAGGTCAGGTAGAGCACTTTGTTAACTCTACCGGGCATTTTATAAAATGGGAATTAGATTCCAAAGGTCTTGGATGGTGTCCAAGATTATGTAGATCCAACAAGCTCCCAAGTGATGTCAATGCTGCTGGTCCTCGAACCATAATTTAAGTAGTAAGACTTTAGACCAGAGGTCTGCAAACTATGGCTCATGGACCAAATTGGATCTACCATCTATGTAGCAAATAAAGTTCTGTTGGAACACAGCTACACTTGTTCATTTACATATTGTCTGTGGTGGCTTTCGTATCACAGTGGCCAAGTTGAGTAGTTGAAACAGAGACTCCATGGCCCCTGAAGCCTGAAATAGTTACTCCTTGACCCCTGCTAGAGGCTGACTTGTGCCACGTGGACGGACCATGGAGGATCTTCCTGGTCACTCCTTTGGGTGGGCCATCCAGAGGTTGTCTTTCCTTACCTTTGGCCTGTCTTTTTCATCCCTCTTCTTACTTCTAGCTCCTGCAACCCTCTCCATTAGTGCCTGGGGCATGGGGAGACTCGTAGGAAGAATTTCTGTGCCACAGTAAAGCTTCCATCTTGAATGTGAACCTCTCATTGTCCTGACAAAGTGTTCTGCCTGGCACCCACTCAGAGCCAGTCAGCCCTGGTATCCTTTGGTCTTCTAGGTGGCTCACCTTCAGACCTGTTTAGAAACACCCTCAGAGACTTATGCATAAAAACTCATGCCTGAATGCTCTATTTGTTTCTCAGCCAGCCAGCATTTACTAAGAACCTTCTTTCATCAGGTACCATGCTAGATTTTTAGAACAAGGATACATCAGATGCCTTTTCAGTCTAGAAGAAAACCTGTAAACTGACCATTCCAATTACAATATCGTGGGTGCAATATTAGAAGAATATCTGGATACTTTGATAGCCAAAGAAAAGGGTCTGAGTGATGTGGAGCTTTGCTGCAGTGGACCTTTCCTTTTTTTCCCCCTCAATCATGAATTTTTATCAAATTTTACACAAACACATTTTTGTATCTAATGGTGTGATATGCTTTTCCTCTTAGGTTCTAAATGTGATAGATTACAATTATTTACTATCCAATTTTAAAAGTGAAATAACATTTTTTACTTAAAATTAAGCTACATTTATAGTGTGATATAAATTGGAATTTTATTGACTTCAATTTTAATATCAGTATAAAATAATTCTACTGCCATTCCTGTTAACTTAAAACCAAAATTTGTTTGCAGGATTCTCTAAAAGGAGTAACACTTTCAAAATTCACTGTTGTACCTCATTAGCACCTTATTTTTATTATTATTTTAAAATTGTGCTAAAATACATATAACACAAATTTACCAGCTTAACCATTTTAAACTTACAGTTCAGTGGCATTAAGTGAATTTACACTGTTGTGCAACCATCTATTTCCAGAATACTTTTCATCTTGCAAAACTGAAACTTTGTACCCTGTACCCACTAAACAATAACTTCCAATTCCTCCCTTCCCCAGCCACTGACAACCGCCATTCTACTCTGTCTCTATGAATATGACTACTCTAGGTATTTCATATACGTGGAATATACAGTGTGTCGATTCATTACAGTTCTTTTGTGACTGGCTTATTTCATTTAGCATAATATCCTTAAGGTTCGTCTATGTTGTAGCATGTGTCACAGATTCCTTCCTTTTAAGTCTGTGAGTAATACTCCATTGTGTGTGTGTGTGTGTGTGTGTGTATCACGTTTTGTTTATCCATTCATCTGTGGATGGATACGTCAATTGCTTCTACCATTAGGCTACTGTGAATAATGCTTCATAATAATTGGTGTACAAATATCTGTTTGAGTCCCTGCTTTCCATTCTTTTGAATAGGTACCCAGATATAGAATTGCTTAATCTTACAGTAATTCAAGTTTTTATTTTTTGAGGAACTGCCACCCTGTTTTCCATAGTGCCTCGACAATACTACTCTCCCATCAACAATATGAGGGTTTTAATTTCTCTCAATCCTCTCTGAAACTTGTTATTTTCTTTCTCTTTCTCTTTCTTTCTTTTTTTCTCTTTCTTCTTTCTCTCTCTTTCTTTTCTTTTCTTTTCTTTCTTTCTTTCTTTCTTTCTTTCTTTCTTTCTTTTTCTTTCTTTCTTTCTTCTTTCCCTCTCTCTCCCTCCCTCCCTTCCTTCCCCTTCCTTCCTTCCTTCCGTTTTTTTATACTAGCCATCTGAATGGGTGTGAGGAGGTATCTCGTTGTGGTTTTGATTTGCAGTTCCTTAGTGATTGATAATGTTGAACATCTTTTCATAAGCTTATTGATCATTTGCATATCATCTTTGGAGAAAGGTCTGTTCAGGTCCATTGCCTATTTTTTTTAATCAGGTTGTTTGTTTTTGTTGTTGCTGAGTTTCTAGGAGCTCTTTATATAATCTGGATATTAACCCCCAATCAGATAATATGATTTGCAAATATTTTCTTCCATTTTTTGGGTTGCCTTTTCACTTTGTTGATTGTGTCCTTTGATGAACAGAAGTTTTAAGTTTTGATGTTTATTTTAACTTTTGTCCAGTTTATTTTAACTTTTGCCACCTGTTCTTTTAGTGTCATATTTAAGAAATCATTGTCAAATCCAATGTCATAAAGCTTTTCTCCTGTGTTTTCTTCTAAGAGTTTTATAATTTTAGCTCTTGCATTTAGGTCTTTGACCCATTTCTAGTTAAATTTTAATATGGTATAAGGTAAGGGTTCAACTTCATTCTTTTGCATGTGGATACTCAGTTTTCTCAACACCATTTGTTGAAAAGACTGTTCTTTCCTCATTGAATGGTCTTGGCACCCTTGTTGAAAATCATTTGACAAGGGATAAGGGCTTATTTCTAAGCTCTCTGGTCTATTCCATTGGTCCATATGCCTGTCTTTATGCCAGTGCCACACTGTTTTGCTTACAAATTTATTGCTTTGTAATAAATTGTAATAAATTTTGAAATCAGAAAGTGTGAGACTTCCAACTTAGTTCTTTTTCAAGATTCTTTTGGATATTTGAGATTCCTTGAGATTCGGTATGAACTTTAGTATGGATTTTTCTATTTCTGAAAAAAAATGTCATTGGGATTTTGAGATTGCTATAGGACTTTTGAATCTCTTTTAAAGGAAATATTTGCCAGACTGATAAGGGGAGGAGGGGGCATTTTAGGCAAAAGGAAAAGTATGATCGAATATATGAAAAGATAAAAGAGGGCGCCTGGGTGGCTCAGCCGGTTAAGCGTCTGCCTTCAGCTTAGGTCATGATCCCAGGGTCCTGGGATCGAGCCCCGCATCAGGCTCCCTGCTCCGCAGGAAGCCTGCTTCTCCCTCTCCCACTCCCCCTGCTCGTGTTCCCTCTCTCGCTGTGTCTCTCTCTGTCAAATAAATAAATAAATAAATCTTAAAAAAAAAAAAGATAAAAGAACTTGGTGTGTTTGGGTAACTAAAAGTAAGCTGGTAATGTTGGAGCATTAGGCATGCCTACATTTCTGTGTGTACGTGTATGGGTATAGACTCAAGTAGGAGATGAATTAGGAGCTAAGGTAGGGGTCAGATATTATGGAAGTGGCTGTGTATTGTGTTAAGAAGTGTAATGGGGATACCTCTTCGTCTAGCTTGAAACACGGGCGCCACCAAGATGCCGGCTTACCACTCTTCTCTCATGGACCCTGACACCAAACACATTGGAAACATGGCACTGTTGCCTATCAGAAGTCAATTCAAAGGACCTGCCCCTAGGGACTTGGGATCTCAGTGTTAAGCAGCTCAGCCTCTGGGTTGGGCTTTCTTTCCTTGCTGTGGTTTTCCCTGAGCCCATTGGAATCTACCAGAAAATGAGCTGTCTTCTCTGTTGTGACCCAGTCTCTCCACCTGCAGAATTGCAGCTCCCCAGGCCCTTTTGTGTGGTCCATGTTATTGAGACCATGACCCCCCTGAGGACCTGTTTCTTCTCCAAGGACTGGAGGCTTCTGCTTCTTTAGCATTCCCCAACCTGACATCCCTCCATTCACTGTGACTCAGTTCTCCATCCTCAGCTTAGGGCAGCATTGAATAGGAGTTGTCAGGGTCTTTGCCACTTTTTCATCCCTTCATCTCAGCGAGAGCATCTCTGAGTGAACTGGGTAATGATAATGCCAGGTCTGAGCCGCCGCAGCAGCAGCTGGGGAGAGGATGTGCTCCATCAGCCAGAGGCTGAGCTGCTTAACACTGAGATCCCAAGTCCCTATTCTGAACCCCAGTGGGACGGTTCTGCTGGTGGACAGGCTGTGGCAGTGTGTGTGTGTGTCTGTGTGTGTGTGTACGTATATGTGTGTATGTGGTTGGCCCATTATGGTCACAGGTAAAGTCATGAAACTGGGGGCAGAAAGTGGGCTCAAGCTCCC
Source organism: Mirounga leonina (assembly GCF_011800145.1). Lineage (NCBI taxonomy): Eukaryota > Metazoa > Chordata > Mammalia > Carnivora > Phocidae > Mirounga > Mirounga leonina. The sequence continues at coordinate 40,214,398 of NW_023270305.1, forward strand.
AAGTTCTTGTGGGCATTTAAGAACTGGAACCACTTCGGTATATCTGGGACAGCCAGCTCTGACCCTTTACCAAAGACACACAATTGGTGACCTGTAGGATGAGGCAAACTGATCAAAGTACAGCAATACTGTCAATGCTGGAGAAAGCAGAGCCAGGCAAAGAGGAGAGGTTACAGTGAGTGACCGAAGTGCTGATGGGCTGTGCCTCCAAGGTGAGCCAGACAGACTGCAATAAAAAGTTCCAAGGAAGGTGAGGGGAAAGTGTTAAAAGGGAACTGGGGAGGAGATGGGGAAGAGAAAGGAGAAAGTCCAGGAAAAACAGAAATGGAAGGAGTTGCTGCTTCCTTGAAAGTCAAGAAGCTAGCTAGAACAAAGGGCACAAGACCCCAGATCCCTGGCTGGGAAGGCTGGCTGGTATTTAGGAGACTGGTTCTTTGTTCTTCAGTCCAGTCTACCTGGAACACGGCCTCAGGAAAGCAGAATGTGTTCTCATCACTCACTTTGTGTTCACAGACAGAAGAGAAGAGAGGGAGGTGCCGCCTTGGTCCAGCTCAAGCATTTCCAAGAGGCTTCCTCTGGATGCGACGTCGAGGCTGCCCTTCTGCCGTAGCACAGACCTGGTGATTACCGAGTGCGTGAACATGGCTTTGCTCAGCAACATCCTAGCGGCCTATTCCTTTGTCTCAGGTAGTTGTCCAGTCTTGGCTGGGCCAGGGCTGAGGGCTGAGGCTATCCCCTGGGTGGCCATCAGTGGCCTTATTCTCAGGAGAGAAATGCTACATAGTTGTAGCAGAGGGATTCTGCTGCACTGAATTTTGAGATGAAAGATCTTCTGGTTTGAAAGTTAAGCTTGGCATTCTCTAATTTGGTAATCAGTGGTGGTGGTGGGGGGGACTCTAAAAGCTTTATCTTGCTAAAAATGTTTGGTTTCCTTTGGGCTCCAGCAAGTGAATGAAGTAGGCTGGGGCTACTGTCTTCCCGTCATTATGCATTTGACTCCCTGTGGGAGAAGCTCTTGGAGTATCCTCAGCCTGCTCATTTCTATGCAGCGGTTCTCAGTCCCACCCAGGTGTGTATGTATGTGTGTGTGTGTGTGGTCTGTGTTTGTGGGGCTGTATGAGGTGTGTGATAACCTCCTGGGAGACATGAAGACACAAAGCATGTGAGTCTGAGAGAGCCTGATATTTGTCCCTACCTTAATTCAAAGTTATACTCTTAGGAAGATGGCTTACTGTTCCTCAAGATCCTTTCTTGAGAATAGATGCTGTTCTTGTAAGAGGAGCCATTTAAAAATACATGAAAATATACCTCAATCAAGCTGAAATTAAAAAAATACATGAAAATGCTCAATGGTTTCAATGACCAAACCAATTTTCTGCTGCTTGAATGAGTTTTACATTTTTTTTTTTTGATAGTTTGCTTTCACTATGTTTTGTTTTGCCTGTTGTCTCAGGATGTTGTATAAAAAGGAAGGGGCTGAGGTTCTGATTAGAATTCCTCTAATCAGAGGACTGATTTTGCTTTCTGGTTCTCTAGCCAGGGTTGATATGTGGTGACCTCAGAGTTCAGATATAAACCCGATATTTCTATTTACAATGGCAAATCTGAGCCAGGGTTGAGGATAAAGGAAGCCCCTGGCTTCTCTTTGAGAGAGGATCTCAGATGACATGCAACCCGATTTTAGAAAGGAGGACTTCTCAGGGGCGGCAAGATGCAGCATGTAGTCTACACAGGCCTCAAGGCCAGGGTTCTCCCTTTCTGGGTCAGCAAAGGCCTGGGTCATCGGTCAGCTCCTCACCACCCTAGGAAGTCTGGTGCCTGGGGCCTCCTTCCCCCTGACACCACACATCAGAGGAATCTCAGCTTTGCTCTTTCTTCAAGGCCATACTGGTATTATGTTTCATAAGCAATTGAATGATGATGCTCTCAACTCTCTAGTGAAGACATCCCCAAAATGAAGTGGGTGGTGGCAGGGAGGGCCTGGAGTTTCCAAGGCCTCCAAGGACACTTGCAAATCAACTGTTGCAAGAACATATCTTGGGTGAGAGCATACAGGCTCCTGGGCTTTGGAGTTCTGCTTGGCACAGGAAGTACCTGGCAGTTTTCCATTTCAGCCAGCATGACCCTGAGTTGTGACCATTGAACGTGGTAATTCATTGAATGGTCTGGTGTTTACCGTGTGTCTTGTGATCTTGCTAGGGCTGATAGATTGCATCCCCCCTCCAACCTTTCTCCTCCTCACCCCATATTCTGGAATTAAATATTGGTTGGGACACAGGAAGATAATGCTCCTTTTGAATAAATATGGGCTGAAATAAAGAGAATGCAAGGAAATGGAAAGTAAAGTGGCTTAAATAAAATGGGTCAGATCCAGTAAATAGACTTGCTGGCTGAAAATGAATTCTGAGTGTGATGGGCAACAATCCCTGGCTGTAAAGAAAATGAGTTAAGAGAATTTAAAATATGAAAGTGAATATAACAGATACAAAATAATTGTTTTAAAAGAAGAAAATAGAACAAATGGGTTGAAGGCAATAATAAAAAGTATGTTCAAAGAAAATTGTAAACAATGTCCTAATCTTGTAGCTCACTTAGGTTCTCACTCAGCTGTATGTGGTCTTCAGCTACACAGGGGCCCCTGATCCCTCCTAATTTCTTCCAGAGCATCAGTTGCCTCTTATTTCGTCCATGTGGTCCATCATTGCAGCAACATATTTGCTAATGCACACAACTCCCTTCTTCTTTGTCTAGCTCCTGATTAAAACAACAGGCAAAACACTAACTCTAAGTAAATCCCTCTTTCTCCCCTTTTGCCCTCTGCCTGAAATAACCAAATGCTGCTACAGCTTTGCAGATTGAAACCATTAGAAATTCATGGTATCAAACCTCAGCTGAGCCTTTCAAGTAGTACTTCAGTCTCTATTTGCTTTTGGAAACATCTTGTTTTCATTCTTCACAATAGCCATTTCAAACCTTGACAATTCGAATAATTTTATTTTTTAAAGATTTTATTTATTTATTTGACAGAGAGAGACACAGCGAGAGAGGGAACACAAGCAGGGGGAGTGGGAGAGGGAGAAGCAGGCTTCCCACTGAGCAGGGAGCCCGATGCAGGGCTCAATCCCAGGACCCTGGGATCATGACCTAAGCCGAAGGCAGAAGCTTAACGATTGAGCCACCCAGGTGCCCCGACAATTTGAATAATTTTAAATGCCTGTTTATCTAAATGTACCCTAAAATTAAATGGCAAATGCAAACTAAGAGAAAAATGCAGCATTAATGAAGAAGGGTTAAAATTTATAACATATAAAGAGCTTTTACCAATCAATAAAAGATCAGATTTCCCAAAGAATAGTAGACAAAAAACAAGAATCAGCAGTTTGCCAAGGAAAAATTACAAATCACTGATAAAACATACATGGCCTGAGTTCTAGCAATTAAACAAATGCCAAATAAAAACAACAATGAGGTTAACATTTTTATTTTATAAAATTCTCAAAGATTTGAGTGATTATGTATATAATTTCAGTTTTGGAGAAAGTGTGGAGAAATGAGTACTCACACACAGTGTTATGGGATTGTAAATTGCTACAACCTCTCTAGAGAGTGATATGGGAATATCTGTCAAAAGCCTTAAAAACAGGGCGCCTGGGTGGCTCAGTCGGTTAAGCGACTGCCTTCGGCTCAGGTCATGATCCTGGAGTCCCGGGATCGAGTCCCACGTCGGGCTCCCTGCTCAGCGGGGAGTCTGCCTCTCTCTCTGACCCTCCCCCCTCTCATGCTCTCTATCTCACTCTCTCTCTCAAATAAATAAATAAAATCTTAAAAAAAAAAAAAAAGCCTTAAAAACATGTATACCATTTAGCCGTAAGTTCCACATTTAGGAATGTATCCTAAGGAAATAACTAGGGATATGGGCAAAAATTTTACTATGAGGACTATTGATCTCAGAACTGTTTATATAGTAAAAAATCAGAAAAATGGGTGAATATTAATTGAAATAGAAAAATGTTTATGATGTGTTTTTAAGCGAATAAAGCCTGTTACCATATAGCCTATGCAGTATGGGGCCATTTATGTTTGTATATTCACATGTATATGTAAGTACATTTTATTGCAAATTATATCTGGATGCTGGGATTTTATGAGTGTGTGTATTTTTAAATTTCTTTTGCTTAGCTGTATGTTTAAGTATTCTATACTTCATTGATACCACTTTTGTAATAAGTAATGTTATTTTATTGGAATTTAAAATTTAGAATTAGGGCACCTAGATGCCTCAGTTGGTTAAGCATCTGCCTTCGGTTCACGCCATGATCTCAGGGTCCTGGATCATTGGGAATCCCTGCTCAGCAGGGAGTCTGCTTCTCCCTCTCCTCTCTGCCCCTCCCCCCTGCTTGTGCTCACTCACTCTCTCAAATAAATAAATACAATCTTAAAAAAAATTTAGAATTATATCATCCATATATTTTAAAAATTACCACTTCCTTATTCTTTTCTGACTTCTAGACCTGTGTATCTAAGTGCCCTGAACATTACAACTTGGTGTGCCATAAACATTTCAAATTCAACCTGGCTTGCATGGAATATTGTCCTTCTCTGTCAGTTGTTCTTTCTTTTATGTACCATGTAGGGCATCACCTACGCCAGAAGATGTATCTTACTCACTGCACATATCCAGTTGCTTAGGGTCAGTCCATTTTGCCTCTCAGTGTTTCTCAGATGTGTCCCCTCCATTTTATTCCCACCATCAATGAATTAATTGATCCAAGCCCCATTCTGTTTTTGCTTATCTTGCATAACAGCATTTTCCATGGTCTATCTGCCTCCCATCTTGCTTCATAGCAAAGATTGTATTTTGTAGCAAAATGATCTTTCCAAACTAGGTTTGATGATGTAATTCTTTTTTATTTTTTAGAATACTTTAGTGGATCCTCATTATCTCTGGGATGAAATCCAAACACTTTTGTATGGTTTATAGTTAGGATTGCTTTCAGCTGCAAATAATAGAAAGCCTCAACTTGGTGGCCTAAACACATAGGAGGTATCTTACCTTCATAACAAGAAGTCTGGAGGAAGGTGCTGCATTGGCTCAAAGATGTAGGGACCACCATCTCTGTGATTCTCATGTCCTTTCTTTTATGCTTGTCATCTCATGGCTGCAAAGTGGTTGCTGTTGCTCTTGCCTTCATTCAAGATGGTTGAAAAAGGAAGGACGATCCAGTAGATGTCATGTTTCATTGGCCAGAACTGTGTTACCTGACCATCTAGCTGAAAAAAATGACACAGCTTTTTCAACCTTTAGACTAGTGGTTCATAACCAGGGATGATTTTGCCCTATGGGGGACTGCAGGAGATATCTAGAAACACTTTTGGTTGTCACAACTGGGGTTGGGGGTGCTGCTATTGGCATCTAACAGTGGAGAAACATCCTACAATGCACAAGACAACCCCCTACAACAAAGAATTAACTGGTCCAAGAGGTCAATAGTGCTGAGTTTGGAAAACATGCTGTAGAGGCAAGCAAGGGAGAAGAGATTTGGGGATAGTGTGAGTTCTCCAATCCGCAGTTTCTTATGTGGTTTCTCAGGGCTTTTAGTGTCTGAACTTGACTTCTCGGTGCTCTTGTTTAGTTGTAGAGCTCCCTGATCAAGATCTCATTCCAATTATTCTAAACCACTTCCTGCACCTTTTCTCAGGTTCTACCATCCTCTCTCGTCACTCTCCCACCCTGGCTTAGGTGCCTGCCCATCCATGTACTCCTCCACACACGTTTTGTTTCCCTATATCTCAGTACTGGGATTGGAGCAGTTAATATTTCTTGTTTCAACTCTGTGCAAGCAACCCCTTGGGATCATAATATAATAATTTATGATGAGGGTAATCATCTCATTAATAGTAATAACCTCATAAGTAACTTCTAATAGGGTTGTTAGAAAGATTAAATGGAATGATTGCTCTTTAATTGAATGTTTTGATTTGATAATACATTCTTCTGATCACTCTTCCATTTCCTTTCATTTCTTCCTTAAAAGTCACCTTCTCGGTTAGATTCCCTCTGGTCACTCCACCTGCCTGCTCCCCTCCAGCACACATCTGACACTTCATATCCTCCTTCCTATTTTTACTGTTTTCCTCTCCTTATCACCTTATTGCCATCTAACATACAACCTGTTTTATTTGTTTATCTTGTTTATTTACTATCTCTCCCAGTAGGATATAAGCTCCCAGGAACACTGAGATTTTTGTTTCTTTCCTCAGCCTCTAGAATAGTGTCTGGCCCTAGGTGGTCAACTAATCAGTGAATAAACATGGCTAAATGATCAAATGATGTAAAAAGATATATAGTGAGAAGTCTTAGCTCAGAGCTGCCCCCTCCATCCAGTCCCTACGTTTGAGCCATCATCAGTCCTTTCTGCATCCTTCCAGAGTTCTTTGTGCACAGGTAAGAAAAGATGAACATCCAGTCTCATCCTCGCCCCTTTTAAACACAGGTAGCATATCATACATACTCTTGTGTATTTTGCTTTCTTCACCAAAAACGTTATCATGAAGATATGTTATATCAGCGTATAGAGAGCTTCCTCCTTTTAGATGACTATATACTGTTCCGTTGTACAGATGAACCATAATTTCACCAGTCCTCTCTTGGTCAGTGGGAGTAGTTCAAATCTTTTCAAACAGGGCAACAGGGTTGCAATAAAAAGAACTGTGGGCACACATACATGTTCAAGTGCATTTGTAGAATAAGTTCCCAAAAGTGGAACTGTTGGATCAAAAGGTGTATAAATTATTAGTTAAGGTCAATATCACCAAAGTGCCACTTAAGGAGTTTTACCCATTTACTCTTTTTAAGATGCATAAGAAGGTCCTGCAATGCTATTTTTAAACTGTTGAGATTTGAGAATCTGATAAATGAAAAATATCTAAATGTCATTTAATTTCTGTTTCTGTAGGTCACAGGTCAGCAAACGTTTTTTGTAAAGGGTCAGATAATAAATATTTTTGGTTTTGTGGGCCATACAGTCTCTGTTCTAACTACCGAACTCCTGTGCTGTTGGCCTAAAGCAGACATAGAGCATAGATGAATGTTGTGCTGACAACAAAACACACGGTGGTCAGGTTTGGCTTAGGAGCCATAGTGTGCCAAGTCCTGCTTTGGGTGAGCAGCTTTTCATACACTGAATGGCCATTTGTCTTTCTTTTCCTGAGAACTGTCCATAATCTTTTGTCCATTTTCTGTATTGGTTGTTGGTCTTTTTTCTTAATGCTCTTTCTAGGTGTTCTTTATATACTAGCCCCTTGTCTCTGTGGCATATTTCAAGTATTTTTCATAATTTTGGCATTTGTCTTTTAGCTTTATTTACAGTAATTTTTTCCAATGCAGATGTACTGGGGGGTCATTTTTTTTCTTATTTAAACAATATTCCTTGTTTTTTTTTAATTAATTTATTTTTTTTAAAGATTATTTATTTATTTATTTGAGAGAGAGAGAGAATGAGAGAGAGAAAGCACATGAGAGGGGGGAGGGTCAGAGGGAGAAGCAGACTCCCTGCCGAGCAGGGAGCCCGATGCGGGACTCGATCCAGGGACTCCAGGATCATGACCTGAGCCGAAGGCAGTCGCTTAACCAACTGAGCCACCCAGGCGCCCTGTTTTTTTTTAATTTAAATTCAATTAGCCAACATAGAGTACACCATGAGTTTCAGATGTAGTGTTCAATAATTCATCAGTTGCGTTTAACACCCAGTGCTCATCACATGACATGCTCTCCTTAATGTCCATCACCTAATATTCTTTGAATGTGTAACTGTAAGTACAGCGGTGTGAACTATGTAGTAGCCAGCCAGAATTTGAATCACTTTTCCCATGAGATTGGCTTGAGAGAGGTGGTCTCTTAGCAGTGAGGGAGTCTAATCCAGCATAACTCAATTGATAGTCACAAATTTGGGGTTTGAAGAAAGTACTGTAGTTTCTGTTTCATGTTATTCCCTTTTATACTGGAAATCCTGTGAGAGTTGAGAACCTTTGTGTCTTTAGCCCCAAAGACACTACAGACTAACAGTAAATTTCTGTGGAATAAAGAAACCATTTATTGACCTATCATATTAGAACAAATTTTAACAGTTGGACTATACTCTCCTGGAGAGAGTTTGGTAAAAGTAGTATTTTCATACACAGCTGATGGCAAGAAAATTTAATGTGTTACTTTTGAAAAGCCACTGGCAATATGTATCAAGAGGTATAAAAATACGTATCCTCTAACACAAATATTCCTTTTCTGAGAATGCATTATAAGGCAACACATGAAACAAGGAGAAAAGGAAGTAGCATTATACACAAAAGTACTCTGACTATCCATTTGTCCAAACCCATACAATGTACAACACCTAGAGTGAACCCTAATGTAAAATATGGACCTTGTGTGATTATGATGTGTCAGTGTAGGTTCCTGAGTTATAACAAATGTATCACTCTGGTGGGGGATGTTAATAATGGGAGAGGCTATGGGTATGTGGGGGTGAGGGTTATGGGGAATCTCTGTACTTCCCTCTTAATTTTGCTGTGAACCTAAAACTGCTTTTAAACATAGTCTTACAAGCAAACAAAAAAAGTATGCAGACAAAAATATAAATTATATAAATACAACCAAGTAAATATAAATAAATATGTACATATTTATATGATAGGAAGAAAGAACAGAAGACAATTCACTTCACTACACTACACAGTGTGTAGTTATATTCAGGTTGTGGGCTTATGGTGATTTTATAAATTTTTTTCATCCCTTACTCTTTTAATGTTGTACCATTATACACACACACACATTTATATGTATACACACATATATACACATATGTACATCTATTATACATATTTATCCGTATATAATAAATTTATTACCTGGACTTTTAGAAATTATGTATTCATGATTTAATTCAGTAAATATTTGTGAGATACACACAATGAGCAAGGCAATGTGCTGCATGTTCTGTAAATCCAAAGTGAAACAGGTGGATTCTGCCCACAAATTTCTACTGTTGTATGGGAAATATAGTCATTACATAACTAACTATAATACAACTACATAAAGTGCTGCCTAGATCAGAGGGGCTAATTAATCACATTCTCCCCCCCTTCCAGACTCAAGGAGTCAGCAAATAATCAGAATAGGGTATCAACTGCAGCATTGGTTATGCCAGAGCAGAGAATGTTCAGGGCCTTCTACCTAGCTCCCCTTAGTCCTAGGGCCATAGGACCATAGATCTTTCCAGCTGTAGATGAAGGAAGGTGAGCAGGGTGCATTAGGATGATGGGTATGGTCAAAGGAAGGCCTCTTTTAGGGATGCTTATGGCCTGGATAGGTGGTAAGGGAAGATGAAAGAGGCGAAAGCGAGGGAGTATATATACTCCAGAGCCAGCCTAGTGGGGCAGTGATTCTCCCACACCTCCTCTTCCCAAGGAAGAACAAGTCAGGGATGGAAGAAAGAGGGCAGCTTTCTCCAGCATTTCAGAGAGGGCAGAAGTGTTAGTGGGAGTTCTTGCTTCTCTATGGGGAGGGGCAGAATCTCATAAAGAGGAATCCTTGCAATGCTTTAAGAGTTCAGAGAAGAGATTATGCTGAATACCCCCTGATTCTACAAAAGCCCCATTACTTTTCTTTAAAACCTATTTGTAAACATTTTTCTTTCCAATCAAGGGATTGCAAGCTTGGGGTGCCTGGGTGGCTCAGCTGGTTAAGCGTCTGCCTTCAGCTCAGGTCATGATCCCAGGGTCCTGGGATTGAGTCCCCAGCTGGGCTCCCTGCTCGGTGGGGAGTCTGCTTCTCCCTCTCCTTCTGCCTCTGCCTCGTCCCCTGTTCATGCTCTCTCTCTCAAAATAAAATAAGATAAAATAAAATAATAAATAAATAAATAAATAAATAAATAAATAAATAAATAAATAAATAAAATAAAATCTTAAAAAAAGGGGGGTTGCAAACTTTGAGGCCAAAAGTCTAGGCAGGGGAACCAGTTACACTTGCACGGAGACCAGCTGATCTGGCCTAGACTGATGCTGCTCTTCTCCTATAGAGTCTGCTGGGCATGATCTGACCTCCGAGGTTACAAATGAAATTAGCCCAGGACCTCCACATAGAGCCTCTTCCTGCCCATGAAAACAATGACCCTACAGGAAGCAAGATACAGCAATACATTTATTTTTATTTACTGAGGGAAAACAACCGACAATAGCCCTCCCCACTCTACTTCCTGGGCAATTAACAGCTGTCTGGATCTGGCCAAGACCAGGGTGGATCATTGGCCAGGAGGAAGTGACCTGGAGCACAGACTAGAGAAAACAACCACAATAGAGCTACAGTTTTGATTTTTGCAGAAGCATGATGAAGAAAAACAAAACAAATTATATCAGCTGTGAAAATCAGCCCTGAGTCACCTCCTCAGGAACCAGTGAGGCCCAGTCAACTCTTTGCCCTCTCTCATTGCTTTTACTGGGCTTTTCTGGGAATCCATGTCTAAGAAAGCTGTAGGCAAAAGAGTATGTTTTCTGGTTGGAGTAGCAGGATAGGATGCACTAGTTAAGCTAGAGGGAGAAGAGGGGTTCCCAAGATAAAGTTCAGTAACCATCTTCAAAGTTAACCTCTGAAATGGGGGCATGGTGAGGGCAGGGTTTGAAAAACATGGAGACACACTCCAGGGAAGAAAGGGTGGGATGAGAAGGGAAGGAAGGGAGGAGGAGGAAAAAAGATTAGATGGATGGAGGGATGGATGGAAGGGAGGTAGAGAACGTGGAAAGAAGGAAGAAAGGGAGAGAGGGAGGAAGGAAGAAAATAAATGAATAGAGTTATCATTTATTGAATGCCTCTCCTTGCCAAGATCTTGGATAATCCCTTTATGCTGGTCATCTGTAATACCTTTAACCTTTACCACAACTCAGCAGGGTAGGTAAGTAGTGTTTAAAAGATGACTGAGATGAGGTTTCAAACTGATGCTGGTCTGTCCAGTGGTTTTCCATCCTGGTAAAAGCATGGATTTGGGTATCTTTCCTAGAAAGCCTTCTCAGATCCCCATATCTGAACGTTAGCTTTTCCACTCACCTTTGTGTTTCTGGAGATCCCTCTTCATGCTTCTATAGAAACTCTTCCCTTTAGTATGGGAATGGGTGGGTCTGCTTCCCTGCTGGGCTGTTAAGCTCCTCAAGGCCAAGAGCTCCCTCAATCCTCTCAGTGTTTCCTGGATATCAACTAGACAGGGTTCAGTTTCATCCTCCCTCACTGAATATTTATTTATTTATTTAAATCAAGCAATCAATTAATTTTTATTGAGATATAACTGACATATGACATTATGTAGATTTAAGGTTACAAGGTGTTGACTTGATACATTTATATATTGCAGTATGATTACCATCATAATATTAACTACCATGTCTTTCACATCACCTAATTATCTTTCTTTCCATGGTGAAAACAATTAAGATCTAGTGTCTTAGCAACTTTGAAGTCTATAATACAATATTGTTTTCTATATTCACTAGGCTGTGCTTTAAATCTCCAGGACTTAAATTTATCTACTGGTTGCAAATTTGTAGCCTTAAACAACACATACCCAATTCTCTTACTCTCCAGCGTTTATTAACCATTACTATACCCTGTTTTTATGAGGTCTTTTTTAGATTCCATATATTAGTGATATCATACAGTATTTGTCTTACTTTTTTTGACTTAATCTCAATTAGAATAATGTACTTAAGGTCACAACACATTTTCTTTATCCATTCATCTCTTGATGGACACTTAGGTTGTTTCCATGTCTTGGTTATTGTGAATAATGCTGCTGCGAATATGGGAGTGCAGATATCTCTTAAAGACAGTGATTTCATCTCCCTATGTTTCCTTGATCATCTTAATAGATGCAGGAAAAGCATTTGACAAAATACAACATCCTTTCATGATAAAATCCTCAACAAATTAGGTATAAAAGGAGCATACCTCATTATAATAAAGGCCATATATGACAAACCCACAGCTAACATCGTGTTCATTGGTAAAACATTGAAAACTTCTCAACTGCATACAAAAGCTCCACCCTTTTATTCCCCTCTTTATAGTTTTGATGTTACCATTTACCTCTTTTTATATATTGTGTTCATTAACAGATTATAATAGTTACAGTTATTTTTAGTACTATTTTCCTTTAATTATACCATAGTTTAGTGGTTAACACACTATTCTATTACAGATTTAGAGTTTTCTAAATCTGATTGCATACTTACCTTTACCAGTTTGTTGTACACTTTCAGATGTTTTTGTGCCACTAATTAGCATCTTTTCACTTCAGCTTGATGGACTCCTTTCAGCATTTCTTGTAAGGCAGGATACCTTCAGCTTTTGTTTCACTGAGAAAGTCTTTATTTCTCCTTCATATCTGAAGAATAACTGTCATATAGAGTATTCTTGGCTGGTAATTTTTTCTTCAGCATTTTGACTATGTCAGTCCACTCTCTCTCTCCTGGCCAGTGGGGTTTCTGCTGAGAAATCCACTGATAGCCTAATCCTTTATAAGTTATACTTTTTTTTTTTTTCCCTCTAGATACATTTAGGTTTCTTTTTCTTTGATTTTTGACAGTTCCATTATAATGTGGCTTGGAGGTCTTTTTGCATTGAGATATTAGGGTGATCTATTAGCTTTGTGAACTTGGATGTCAAAGTGTCACCTCAGTTTTGGGATGTTCTCAGCTATTATATTTTAAAACAAACTTTCTGGCCCCTTCCTCCTCTCTTCTCCTTCTGGAACCCGGATTATGCTAGTATTTGTACATTTGACCGAATCCCATAGATCACATAGGCTTTCTTTGCCATTCTTTTTTCTCTGTTTGCCTTGCACTGGGTTGTTTGAAAAGCACTGTCTTCTAGGTCACTTATTTTGTCTTCCATTTGATCTACTCTGCCACAGATTCTCTCTATTGCATTTTTCATTTCAATCATTGAATTCTTCAGCTCCAGAATTCTGTCTGGTTCTTTCTTATGGTTTCTATCTCGTTACTAAATTTCTCATTTTGTTCATGTATTTTTTCCTGATTTCACTGAATTATCTTCTGTGTTTCTTTGTAGCTCATTGTTTCCTCAAAACAGTTATTTTGAATTCTTTATCTGCTAGATCACAAGATTTCATGTCTTTGAAGTCTTTATTGAAGGATTATCTTTTGATGATGACATGTTTTCTTGATTCTTCATGTTCCTTGTAATTTTGTGTTGCTGCTTTGCCTCTGAAGTAAAAGACACCTCCTCAACTCTTCACTAGTTGCTTTCAGATGGGGTATATTGTTTGTTGGTCCTGTTGTATATGGGGTTCTCTCAGACCTTGTATTTATACACCTGCTCCACACTTCTTGCTCCCTCTTGTGGCAGAATTCTTAAGCTTTTATGTCTTCTCTGGATCTTACAGCTCACCTGGTTGGCTCCTGGAAACCTCTCTTTTGTTTTTCCAGAAGGTGGTGCTACAGCTCAAGATTGTGGTTTCTCTCTTGCCCACAGTTCCAGGTCTGTGTTTCTGATAGCATTCCGGTTTACCCAACTTTTGCTGCCAATCTTGGAGCCCAAGTAAAGAACCACCTTAGAGTGAGGGAAGGTATGGGTTTAGCACTTGGGGTATTAGGGATGTCTGCCAGGTGGTAGGAAGATCCTTGGCTGAGGTTCTCCCAGAGGCTTGTGGGTGGACTTTCTCCAGACATGCTGAGCTCAGTCAGCATGAACTGTGTCCCTTTATAATGCCCTTTGATATTCTTACTTGCCTCTTTCCCAATTTCTTCCCTCCTCTCAGTCATGGAGGTCCCACTTTAGTACTCTGGATGTTGCTGGAGGGAAATGGGTTTCCTGTGCAGCATCTGGCAAAGCTAGGGTAGCCAGGCACTCACACACTGCTCCCCTTTCCCCCACAGAGTGGTGCCACGGGATAGTTCAATTCTGTGCTGTGTCAACTCGGGGGGCGGGGAGGGGCACTACTGGAAAAGTTCCTTCAAACTTGTTTTGTTTGTTTGTTTCCTTCATTGATGTGCTGGAATTCTGTTTCATCCATGGGTATTTGCCCAGGTCAACACTTCAAGATTTTCCCCAAACACAGCTGGGAAGGGTCAGGGTTGGGGTTGCTCGTTCCACAGTCCAAACCAAAGTCTGTCTGCAGTCTGTCTGTTACTGGATGATCTGATGGGCGGGTGGGAGAGACTCCTCCTGGCTTTCTTGGCCTATGCTGTTGGATCAGAGGGTCCCCACAGAGACACTTTTGTTTGTGGATGGATGCTTAATTAGCTGTTTAAAAAAAAGGGGACACAAAAATTGGGATATCTTACACCACCATGATATTGGTCACCCCCTTTCAGCACATTTATGTTGTTTGTTGACTACCCTTGTATCTGCTACTAGTGTCTTCTATTTTCTTCTCTCCTCTCCTCTTTGTACCTATAATTTATATCTATTGTATTCACATCACTGTCATTTTGGTAGAAGTTTCAAAGGGAAGGAGGCATCATAAACACATGCATTCAATATGCTGTATTTAGACTGATAGAACCTTTTTTGGGTACAATTAAGAATGCATAAAACTTCAAAATGCCTATGCCCTTTGATGCAGTTGTCCTATTTCTAGATAACTAACCTGTAGAAATAATTCTACATGTATATAAAGAGATGTGTACAAGGATACAAGCATGTTGACATTAGTATTGCTCATAATAGTGAAAAATTGTAAACCATTTATGTGATAGTAATAAGGAAATAGTTAAACTTTGATATGTCTATACTACAGAAGACTAGGCAGCAGTCAAAAAGAATGCTATTGGCATATCTGGAAATCTCTCTAAGAAACATTCTTAAATTAAAAAAAAACAGATATGTATTATATATGATCCCACTTATATTCTTTAAAAACCCACAAAAAAATATATGTTTTGATTCATACTAACCAGTGAATAGAGATTATGGAAAACTAATTTGCTGATGGGCCCCTGTGTAGAGCAGCTCACAACATGGTAGCTGGCCTCATCAGAGCAAGTGAGTGAGAAAAGCCAGACAAAACGCATAAGCAAGTTGGAAGTTAGTCTTTTGTAACTTAATCTTAGACTCATCCATCTCTTTTGCCATATTCTGTTTTTTAGAAATAGATCACTGGGTCCGGCCCACTAGGTCCAGCCCTCAAAGGAAGGGGCTTGTATAAGAGTCAGAATACTAAGAGGTGGGGGGCATCTCAGGAACTGACCACATGTATTGACTTAGGCCTGTGATGGTATAGTTAGAATAAAGGAGGCATTGGTCCTTGATTTTATTTATAAATTTGTCGTCAAAAAAAAAAAAAAAGCTGCTTACATCTGTGATTAAAAGTTTCTTCAGGGGTTGCAGGAGCAAATTCAAAAGCCAAGAATCTTCCTCTGTAGGCGAAAATAGGCTTTAAACACATATACACCTCCTAAGCAAATGACATTTAGGTACAGTTGCTTGCTTATAATACATCCTAAATAATACTTTTCTTTCTTTTATCTTTTCATTCTGAAATTACTTCAAACTTAAAGTTGCAAGAATAGAGGAAAAGAATCCCGTACACCCGGGCGCCTGGGCGGCTCAGTTGTTAAGCGTCTGCCTTCCGCTCGGGTCATGGTCCCAGGGTCCTGGGTTCGAGCCCCACAATGGGCTCCCTGCTCATTGGGAAGCCTGTTTCTCCCTCTCCCACTCCCCCTGCTTGTGTTCCTGCTCTCACTATCTCTCTCTCTCTGTGAAATGAATAAATAAAATCTTAAAAAAAAAAAAAAAAAAGAATCCCATACGCCCTATACCCAGATTCACCATTCGTTGATAATTACGTTTTGAATACACTATGTAGTTTGTCACATGGGAAGGCAATATTTGTAACCGTCGGAGCTTTGCGGTGTGGTGAGAGGTGCGCAAGGCGGGCAGGCGCCCTATGTGCTCTCCGCACATGGAGTCGTCATCTCTCAAATGCCTCTCCTTCCTCCTCCTGCAGAAAATCCCGAGCGAGCAGCTCTGTACTTTGTCTCCGGCGTGTGCATCGGGCTGGTGCTCACCCTGGCTGCCTTGGTGATGAGGATCTCTTGCCACACGGACTGCCGGCAGCGTCCCCGGAAGAAGTGCCTGCAGGACCGAGAGAACAGCAGCGACAGCAGCGACAGCGAGGATGGCAGCTCAGACACGGCGTCTGACATCTCGGTCAGGAGGCACCGCCGCTTCGAAAGGACTTTGAACAAGAACGTGTTCACCTCGGCCGAGGAGCTGGAGCGCGCCCAGCGGCTGGAGGAGCGGGAGCGCATCATCAGGGAGATCTGGATGAACGGCCAACCCGAGGTTCCCGGGACCAGGAGCTTGAACCGCTACTACTAGCGGCGGGAGCCCAAGCCCGCGCGCCGCAGGAAGCCGTCGGCAAGGGCCGGGGGCTGCAGGGCGGGTGGGCACAGAGCTGAACGTAGTTCTGCTGCAGTCCTGGGGGCAGAGATAAGAGGGCACGCCCATTTTCTAGCCAGGAGGACTGAGCTTTCCTTTTCGACTAAATTTATGCAGAAGTAGAAAACGCAAGTCAGTTCATCAATCTTTGCAGGTCGTAGGATGGTGCTGAAAAACCCTCTCCAGCAATCTGGATGGAGATTAGAGAAACGGGACTGTGGTTTCTCTTGATTTCTGAGGATCTCAGAAGTTTCTGCAGACTTCATTGCTATGTGTTACTCCTTTACAAAAGGAAGATTGTCATGGCATGAAGGCTAGGAGTAGCAGGGTGAACTCAACCCAGTTAAATTCCATTTTCTAAATGACCCCATGCTATGGAGGTGACTCTCATCCAGATAGCATGATTTATGATTATTATTTAAGGCTGATTTTTAAAAATCTTGTGTTGCAATGGCAACCTTGTCCATTTTAACTGGCACCTCAGGGATTAAAATCCTATTTTTTAGTATAGTTCCCACCTCATTCATGAAAATGGGTAGAATTAATGTATTATGGGAAATGTGTCAGTGAGCTAGAAAATATTAATAACCTCAAAGGATGAAGGGTTTTATTTTAAATAGTTTATAAAATATATATTAATGTGCGTATTTGAGGATGGTGCATAAGAATAAAAGCTGTGTTTTCCCCCTTTTTGGAGAGAAGAAATTTTGTTATGACTCTAGATAATTATGATTTTAAACATTTTTTTAAAAAAAAAAGTTTGGATTTCCAAGAAAAGAATGGGAATAGGAGATGAGGAATAAAGCCAAAATTAGGATGAGATTAAAAAAAAAATAAATGCTACATAAAATCTTTTTTTGTTTCATGTCCATCTCTGCTGTAATGCTTACTTTAAATGGCAGCCCTTTTACATAGGTGGCTATGGTCTTTTGCCAGACCCTTTCAACAACTGGAGAATTGGGAGAAATGGAGAAACTGGAGAATAAAGAAATGGCCCCTGTGTGACTAACTGGGGACCTTTCATTGCTGTGTGTTGCATATTATAGTTACAATGTAGCTGAGTTGTTGTTAAGCAGAGGATAGGCTTGTCCAAGGCTAAGAATAAGATGGTGGCCATATGGAGAAGGGAAGTCAGTAGAGAAGAAAGACAGCAAGGCTGAAACACATTTAGAAATGGGTTACAGAGAAGCAAGCAGCATCCTCCAGCCTTATAGACAGGAATAGTGAGTTCAATCTCTGTCGGCTCCCTTCTCTTGACATGCAGTGGGTTCCTTAGTCAGCCAGTTTGGGCGTTCCCAAGCCTTCCTACTGACATCCATCGGCGTCATCACCAAGCCTGAAAGGATGGTTGGGAGACTTCCTCTGCTGGGGTCTCTATTGCTTTAGCAACCCACTGTCTGTGATAAGGGCTTGGAAGGCTGTCTTAAGAAGTGAACACTCACAAATCTCTGTTTGCCCAGGAGGCGATACAGTTGGCTTGAAACCTTGGTGGCTGATCTGATTATATCATTTTGGGTTGCCCCATTGGCTAGTAACAACTGCCAAAAATCTTGTAAATCAGTGTCTTTGAATCTGGGTTCCCACTCTTGTGATTTCAGTCCCTAGGCAATAATTGCCTGGACTTCAGATTAACATCACCTTGGTCTTTCTTAGAAAAGTGAAATAGCAAGGTGTTGCTTTCATCCCCAGAATTCACCCAAAGCTGATAACAGGGAAGGATATGACCCTTGTTAGGCCAGGGGCTAAGGGCGCTGCAGTGATGGAGGTGTTTGGGAAGGTTCTGGGTCATCAGGCTTTCTCACCCCAATATCCTGATGCCTTTCTACCAAGTCCATAAAGTTCCTATCTTTAGGGTGGTGGGGACTTTGCCTAAGGCACAAAATACTAGATAACAGTTTAACCCACTGCTTCACTTCCATATACTAAGGATTTCAGCTTTTCAGCCAAAGATAGGGAGACCTCAATTGTTATATTCCTTATCTTGACCCAAGCAGTTACACATTTAGGTCTGTCATTCCTTGTTCCAGTTTCTGCATTAGGCCATTTCATTTGCAACAGAATAATATCCAACTTAAGAGCATTTATTGGTTCATATAACTGGGAAAAGTAGTGTTGGATCAGGCTTCATGGATGACGGGGTCCAGATGCTGAAATGCTATCAAAAGTTTGTTCTTTCTCAGCTCTCATCTCTGCTTCTCTCTGTTGCTGGTCTCATTTTCTTCTACTTCAGATGAAACTGTGACCTATGTATACCTCTACAGTGTACTGGATTAATTGCTACTGACCAAGCTCCCATATAGCTCACAGGTTGTGTGTGGGGGGGTGGGGGGTGGGGGGGCAGTTTCACAGTTTACTTAGCTCAGAAGATAGCATGGAAAGGATGCTTCTGATGAAGCTTCCCTGGTCTTCCATGGTTCCTCAGAGAAGCACTGGCTGACAGTTAAACATCTGAGAAGATGTTAGGAGTACATTTACCCTAGGAAGCTCCCCACCCACTTCCTTTAAGGGCCTCTTTCTGCACTGTGAGGCACAGGTGGTCACCATCCACTCATGGCATATCTGAACCCCCTCAGCTGAACCTTCACTACTGGCGGGGAGTGCACCCTAGGCACTTTTGGACTTAACATCATTCCAATATAAGGACATGAAAGGAAAGAAACATCTTGCCTCAAGGTTCAAAATTAAAATCACAGGGAAGGACTACTTGGCCTGGCTTGTATAGTGCTCCTTCTAGGAGTTCTTTCATTTCAGATATTACATTTAGGTCTTTTTTTTTTTTTTTTAAAGGGTTTATTTACCTACTTTAGAGAGAGAGAGAGAAGCAAAGGGAGAGGGAGAGAGAATCCCAAGCTGACTCTGATAAGCGCAGAGCCTAATGCAGGGTCAATCCCATGCCCCCGAGATCACTAACAGAGCTGAAACCAAGAGTTGGATGCTCAACCAACTGCTCCACCCAGGCACCTCTACATTTAAGTCTTTAATCCATTTTGAGTTAATTTTTGTGAGTGGTGTATGATGGGGCTCAATTTCATTCTTTTGCATGTAAATATCCAACTTTCCCAGCACTATTTATTGAAGAGACAATCCTTTTCATATTGAGTATTCTTGGCTCCCTTGTCAAATATTACTTAACTATATATGTGTGGGCTTATTTCTAGACTCTCAGTTCTGTTCCATTGGTATATGTGTCTGTTTTTGTGCCAATATCAGACTGTCTCGATTACTATAGATTTGTACTATGATTTGAAACCAGGAAGTGTGATACTTCCAGCTTTCTACTTCTTGCTCAAGCCTAATTTGGCTATTTGGGGTCTTTTGTGGTTCCATATGAATTTTAGGATTATTTTTTCCTATTTCTGTAAAAAGTGCCTTTGGAATTTTGATAGGGATTGCACTAAATCTACAGATGGCTTTGGGTAGTATAGACATTTTAACAATATTAATTTTTCCAATCCACGAACATGGGATATCTTTCCATTTATTTGTGTCTTCTTCAATATATTTCATTAAAGTCTTACAGTTTTCTAGGTACAGATCTTTCACCTACTTGGTTAAATTTATTCTTAAGTTTTTAATGGTATTGTAAATGGAATTGTTTCCTTTATTTCTTTTTCAGATGGTTCATTATTATTATAGAGAAATACAACAAATTTTTGTGTCTTGAATCCTGTAACTTTGCTGAATTTGTTCATTAGTTCTAAGAGTTTTTTGGTGGAGTCTTCTAGGTTTTCAATATATAAGATAATGCAACCTTCAAACAAAACAAGTATACTTCTTCCTTTCTTATTTGGATGCCTTTTATTTCTTTTTCTTTCCTAATTTCTCCAGCTAGGACTTGTAGTACTATGTTGAATAGGACCGGTGAGAACTGGCACCCTTGTCTTGTTCCTGACCTTAGAGGAAAAGTTTTAGACCTTTCACTGTTGAGTATGTTATTAGCTGTGGGCTTGTCATATGTGGCCTTTATTAAGTATTTATTGAGAACTGTTATTATGAAAGGATACATTTAAGTTCTTATGCTTTATTTGGGCTTACTTTATATTCATTGAGGATATCTATCCATCCATCTCCCTTTGCAATAATTCATGTTAGAGTCAAGGTTAACTTGTTCCTGCCTTTCCACTCTTGATGCTAAATATTTTCATACTTATTTATTTTTCTCATGGTACTTTTTCCCTTTTATGCTAATATTTTATTTACACATATACATTTCTAGTATTCACCGTGTTGAAGTAAAATGGCAGCACTTCCTGCCTGTTGCCATAGCTTTCACAGCTTCAGCATCATTCTTATCAGAGTGGCTGTTCTGAGAGCTATACTTACTCTTCTAGTCAGCTTTGGGCAGAGCAAAATGAGCCTCATTTATTATGTTTTTCCTCATCTTCTCAACCTATATTGAGATAGCACATATTGAAAAATGGATTCCTCTTGAAAATTGTGGTTGAAAAAAAATTGTGGTCAGAAAGGGGTGTCAGTCTTCTAATTATCTGCCAGTCCAAATCAGTCTTTATAGATCAGGATATATTCTTTCTTTGCCCTAAATATTGGATTTAATATTTAACAAATTTAGTACTGGTAAGTATTAGGCTTCAGGGTAAGAGTCAAGAGTCTCCCCAGGTCTTGCTTGAGAATCTGCATCATGACCTCATTTTATCCTAATTGTAGATTTAAAAATTCATGAATTTTTCTTTAAGTTTTAAATATATGAATTGCTCTTTCACCCTGGGATAAGAATATCTTCCTTACATTTTCCAGATAGAATCAAATCTTCCCGTGTGTCCCCTCTGTTGCTTGCGCACTCACACTCTATGTGATTTTTCTGTACCTGCCTTTGTGCCCTAGCCTTTAAGCCCTTGGCAGCTGTACAGTACCTTACTCACCTCTGTATTTTCAGTGTGCATGCAGGACCTGGATCATAGTAGCTTCTCATTAGATAGTTTTGAATAATAAAATAACACAAAGCCTCAGAGAATGGGAAATAGGGCTAATTGCAGTGCGCTGTTCTACAGAGCTTCAGAGCCTTAACTGTTTGCAATGAAGATGATTTTTCTTAAGTTTATGGAGGTCTGCTTTATCTGCTTTATCATTTGTTCTTTCCTCTACTGTTAACCATTTTCTTGTCTCTTTCCAATTTAGAATCTCTCCCATCTTCTTTTACATTAACTTAGATGTGACCAGGTGGTAGGACTCTCAGGGCACTTTCCACGTTTCATCCAGCACTGAGAGTCATACAAAATTTTTACAGGTTTATAAGGAATGGGTATTCCTTCTTGAAATTGCAATGGCGGGCGCCTGGGTGGCTCAGTCGGTTAAGCGACTGCCTTCGGCTCAGGTCATGATCCTGGAGTCCCGGGATCGAGTCCCGCATCGGGCTCCCTGCTCAGCAGGGAGCCTGCTTCTCCCTCTGACCCTCCCCCTTCTCATGCTCTCTCTATCTCATTCTCTTTCTCAAATAAATAAATAAAATCTTAAAAAAAAAAAAAAGAAATTGCAATGCCTATTCTTAACTTTACTGATGACCAATATTCTAGTCCCTCAGGCTTGAACCAAATAAAGGGAAACTTTTATATTAGGCTTAACCACTGGGAGTGTGTCTCCAAAATCGTTACATCATCTATCTTTTATTATTCCTACTTACAAGATCATCTTGGCCTCACTTGATCTGAGGCACTTGACCCTCAGATGCATTTTAAAATCTCCTTTCTGTAGGAAAAACCATCATTCAGTCTCTAAGAGAGGGAACTGTCATATGAAAGTCTCTTTCCCTAGCTCTCTCTCCCTTTTTGTATTCTTTCTTTCAGCAGTAGGCAGAGATCAGGGTCTAAGAGTGGCATCAATGAAATTAAAAATGACCTTCCCTTCCAGCTCCCATCTGAAGAACACAAGGAACTTCTGAGACTCAAAGAAGAAAGATTTCTCTGGGCTTGAGGCCAGGCCCCATATTTGGGAGCCTGTTCAGATTCAGAATTGTGCAACCAGCTCCACATAGTCAAAAAGACCAGGTGATGAACCAAAATCTGTCCTTTGTACTCCCCCAAATTTGTGTTTTTATCCATAGTCTCTGGTCTTTTCATGGAGAATATTTGATTCTTTAGACTGTGTTATGACACCAAGTCTCATATATGTCCTCAGAATGGAAAAACTGTTATCACTCAGGATAATATGTGGATATACCCTAGTGGATTCCTTGAATGGGAAGAATGCATTTCTGAACCAGGAACTTTTGATAGGAAGGAGAGATACATAAACAGAAATATAATTTTCTTTTTAGGATATTACTGTTATTTTGCAGAATTAGACTTTTGCATATCTAGGACTCAAGTGGCTGTTCCTACCTTTTTGAATACTTCTCCAGGTGGGCAATTCATCAGTGGGTATTGAAGAGTGACCAGGATATCTGTAAGTGACAGAGGCAAAATAAAGCAGAAGTGATTTAGCAAAATGGCATGAGCTTCTAAGGAAGTACTTTATAAGAGCTTGTAAAGCAGAATTTTGCAAACTTCAGCTCATGGGCCAAATCCAGCCTACCACGTTTTTTGTACCACTTGCAAGTTAAGAAAGGTTTTTACATGTTAAAATAGTTACATTTTAAATGTTTAGTTATGTAAGTACCTACATAATATCTTCAATGTTGCCTTGACCCACAAAGTCTAAAATATTTACCATTTGGCTTTTTATGGAAAAGGTTTGCTGACACTGTTGTAGAGGAATGGTCTGGAAATAATGATAAAGAATAGGACAGGTGTGCCTGGGTGGCTCAGTCGTTAAGCGTCTGCCTTCGGCTCAGGTCATGATCCCGGGGTCCTGGGATCAAGTCCCGCATCCGGCTCCCTGCTCCGAGGGAAGCCTGCTTCTCCCTCTCCCACTCCCCCTGCTTGTGTTCCTGCTCTCCCTATCTCTCTCTCTCTCTCTCTATCAAATAAATAAATAAAATCTTTAAAAAAAATAGGATAAATGCAGAATTCTATCCCCTCCTCAACTGTGGCAGGCTGACTAATGACTCCCGAAAGATATCCACATCCAAATCCTTGGAACCTGTGAATATGTTACCTTACATGACAAAAGGGACTTTATAAATGTGATTAAATTAAGGAGATAACTGAGATAGGAGATTATTCTGTATTATCTGGGTAAGCCCCATGTCACAGGGTCCTTATGAGGTAGCAGGGTTTAAGTCAGAGAGGATGTGTGATGACAGAAGCAGAGTTTTCAGTAATGCGACCATGAACCAAAAAACACAAGTCGCCTCTAGATGCTGGAAAAAGAACAGATTCTCCACGGGAATCTCCAGATGGAACCAGCCCTGCCAGCACCTTGATTTTAGCCCTAAGACCCATTTTGGACTTCTGAACTTCATAACTTATAAGATAATAAATGTGTGTTGTTTTAAGCCACTACGTTGGTGATAGTTTGTTACAGCAGCAATAGGAACAACAGGAAATGATATGTTTATTAACCCTGTGCTCCTTGGGTTGTAGAAGAATCATAGGCCTCACCATAGTCTCAGGAAATATAGGAAATTCCTATAGACAAGCTGGGTAAGAGGGAGAGGTGAAGTTGAAGAGGAAGTTTAGTGTGTAGAACATGTTGCTGATTACAGATTGATGGTTTTATAGAACATTTGGCAAAGGCACCCAAGGAAGAGCTCAATTATTATCAGTTAGGGAAGGAAGAACTGGGAAGAACTGGGAAGAATGTGATTGAAAGTCAACGGGAGGTAAATGATTGGCAGACCTGGGAGATGAGACATAGTTGTATTAGCTAGCCTCAGGTTTCAAATGGCCTCCACCCAGGTATCTATCTGAAAGCTAATGATGTCTCCATTGGCAGAAGAAGATAAATGGCGGAGGCCCTTAAAATGATGAGGGTGTGTTTTTATGTCAGCCATATAAACTCTCTGACTTCTTTTCCAATCAGAATATTTATCTCCACCTGCCTCTTATGTTCAGATCAATTCTCCTCCCTCCAAGAATCCATCTGTTCATTATGTTTTCTGTAATTTGCACACAGTGGTATCCTTGGCAACCAGTCAGTTGTTGCAGATATAGCCCTTAGAATTCAAAATTGGGTCCTTATTTCAAAAACTACTCACTAAACAAAAAACTATTCACGAAACACACCAATATCTGTTAAGATAACTGTTCTCAAATTATGTTCTGCAGCTCACCAATTACCACTCCTTGGACCTGGGGGTCCATAGAACACACTTTGGGAAGCACTCCTTTAAATCAATAAAACTGAATGCAAAGCACAGATTAAAACTGAAATTTGGAGTGAGCGCCTGCTTGTATTCCAGGCCTTCAAAGAACCACCAGTACATAGAATTCCTGAAGCTTTCTCAGAAATTTGGGTCCATACTGAAATCGACTCTACTATTCAAAATTTTTTATGAAGCATATGAATATAAAAGCATGAAAATCTAAAGCTACTTTTGGAGGGTTTCCCCAAATACCTAAGTAGTTTTTAAACTTTTCTGAACCAATTTGCATGTGAGTGCAGTGACCCAAATGTCCCAAGATGCCTGTAGCTCACCAATTCCTTATAGGTGAAGGGAACCATTGGCAAGATTTCTCTAGGGACCAGGAAGGCAGCAGGTGCTGCTAAAGGTGTCCTTGACATGCCCAACTCTGCCCTTTTGCCTAAACTAAAAGTGTGGAAAATTATAAGAATGCTGATGTTCCCTGATTGGATTTGAAACAGAGCCCCAAGGATTAACCTTGACATATTGCAAATAAAGAGGCAGGCAATTTGTTCATTGAGTTTAAATGCTCTAACATACTCAGTGCTTAAAGAGTATTTGTCAGGTAATTTCTTGTTTAATTGCCTCTCTCCTCCTAGATTCTGGGTTTTATGAGGTCAATAAATCTGTCTTTTCAGTATTCCTAGCACAATGCCATGCCTTAGTATGTGCTCAGTAAATGCGCATTGAATGAATGACTGAATGTTAAGTTTTTAGCATCCAAAAGCTCTTCTGAAATTCACAGGCAATTTTGGTGTTATTGCTGTTGCTATACCTGGTGGCAATACTAATTGTGCTGGGACGCCTGGGTGGCTCAGTCGGTTAAGCCTCTGCCTTCGGCTCAGGTCATGATCCCAGGGTCCTGGAATCGAGTCCCACATTGGGCTCCCTGCTCAGCAAGGAGCCTGCTTCTCCCTCTGCCTGACTCTGTCTCTCTCTCTCTCCCTCTCTGATAAATAAATAAAATCTTAAAAAAAAAATACTAATTGTGCTGATTGTTATTTTCTGCCAGGTTCTTTGAACTGCCAATAGGGGAAAATTTGTTCTTTTGTAAAAATGAACAAATAAATAAAATAACCTCTGATTATATCTGAAGATTTTATTAATATGAGGAAAATCTATGAAAGAGTAGGATGTTTATAAAGCACTTTTTTTTTTTTACCACTGAAATTCCTTGGCATAGATTCTGGACTTTCCAGGGGTATCATTTCAGCAAGTGTTTACTAAGTACTTATTATGTTCAAGACACCAAGAGAATTGTGTCCTCTACCTTAGTTAGTCTTTGAAAGACTATGAAAGAAAGTAAGACTGCTAGAACTTTCCAAAAGCTGGGAAAAATAGTCATAGAGCTGCCTCTATTTCTCTGAAGCATTCAGTCTTAGGGAGAATGAAGACTCAATGACACAAGAAGGAGAAGTGAATATACATTCGAAGTCGATACATATCTATTAGCCATCTTTCCTTAAAGCAGAATGCCTCCTAGCTTTTGGTGAACAGCATATACACATAGTGTTCGCCTTCTTCCGAAGGAAGGGCAGCCTTATCAGTACGTTCCTGTTACCAGTAATGCTTACCCCCACATCTTTTTGGTGCTTCATGTACCAGCATACTGGGTTATTTCTTGTTTACCAAAGACTTTTGTGGGTACATAAGGTGTTCTCATATATGTGAGAATCTTATAAGCCAGAAATCAATCATCCAAGTTTAGCAGAAACTGCCCATCTAATCCAAGCTTCTATCTATTCAAAATCATTTAAAATGACTACATAACAATTCCTTTCTGAACATCCACAGAGGTCCTGGAGTTGGGCCTGAAAAGTGGTGAGGACACTGACAAAGGAGAGGAGGGACAGCATCCTGGTTATAGACAACAGCCAGAGAGAGCTTTAGAGGCAGAATGAGGGGCAGTGAATAGCTGTAGTTAACTAGAGGCATGAGACATACTTAGGGAAGTGGTGGGGATTCAGTCCTAAAAGATCGGTTAGATCTAGTTTCTGGAGGGTTGGACTTTGAGAACTGGCTAATAAGACTGGCCATTTGTCTTCAGGCAATGGAAAGGAGAAAGCAAGGAAAGATTTGTTTTTTGGGGGAATAGATTATAGTTGATATCTGTTGCTTTTGCCTATCCATCATACTTTCTCCTTTTCTCACTTTTTCTATAAAAGACTACAGTTCATGTGATTGAAGCCAATCCGTTGCTTCCAAGGACTTAGATCAATAGTAAGCATATCTCTACATTTCAGTCATGTGATTGGTTACAGGATGATCAGTGTCCCAAGTTAGCCCAATGAAATTCAGTTGTAGAATTTTTTTTTTTAAGATTTTATTTATTTATTTGACAGAGAGAGACACAGCGAGAGAGGGAACACGAGCAGGGGGAGTGGGAGAGGTTGAGAAGCAGGCTCCCCGCAGAGCGGGGAGCCCGATGTGGGACTCGATCCCAGGACCCTGGGATCATGACCCGAGCCGAAGGCAGTCGCTTAACCGACTGAGCCACCCAGGCGCCCTCAGTTGTAGAATTTTTGATGGAATTATTGGGAAAGAGAAGTTCTTTCTTTCTCTAGGTTTACTTAGGCAGTGAAAGTAAGGCTGGTGCTTATGGCAACTTAAATGAACATATTCTAATTGAGAGACCCTGACTTAGAAAGAAGGGAATGAACACACACACACACACACATAAACAAGAGAGAAGGACAGAGAGAGGGAGGGAGGGAGGGAAGGAAGGAAGGAAGGAAGGAAGGAAGGAAGGAAGGAAGGAAGGAAGGAAG